>NC_036850.1:15330007-15491730 GCF_002910315.2 Salvelinus sp. IW2-2015
GCGGGAGAGGAGTAACAGCCAGGCTGGTGAGGGAGAGCTCTGCAACAACAGTAAACAACTGTCTGAAAACAACCAAAACGTGTTCAGGTGTCAGGACACTGACAATTCCTAGGCAACAGACAAATGGATGTGGCCCAAGGTAAAAAAGGTTTCTTCACTGAGTGAGCAGCACAGCATAAAGCATACTAGAGTTGTGTTTCTGGAGGGGTGTTCATTTCCTGGAGTGCTGTGAAAGACTGACTGGTTTGGAGGAGCGATACAGCTGGTTGATGTGCATCTCTAAGGGGGAGCTTTGTGCATTCTTTGGCTGCATTCCTCTAATAGCCCCCTGAACTTCACTAGGACCTCTCCAGGACTTCACTTGACTCATGGCACAGGAGAGAATTGCCTCTGTGATGCTCAGGGCATCAGAAATAGTTTAGTAATTGAAGTCTGTGGCTTCAAAGCTGCTCTCCAAGACAAGGGCCTTATAGGTAATTCTCTCTTCATAACCCGTTTAGTATTGCTTGCAAAACAATCCGAGTCTAGAGACATAAAGAGGCTGTGAAACAAAAGGATAACCCCTGGTCAGGATGTCACGGGGAGATTGTGCATGAGTCCCTCATGACTACTGTGGAATAGAAGGTAGAGGACCAACCAAACAATCACAGCGAGGCCCCTCCACACTGGTGCTGAATGATGAATGTTGCTGTCATAGAAAGTATCCAGATAATCATCTTCAGCTCAGGGGTTAAATGGCGTCCAGAAACCATGGCCACAACACAGGTTATAAGATTCACACTTGGAGAAGACATGGCCAACTCATCTATTTCGCCCTCTGGGTCTGGTATTGTTTCCAAGCAGAACAGTAGGATCATAAACAACGATGACTATTAGGGCTGAGCTTTAGTGTCAGCGATGCTGTAAAATGTTACAGCACTGAAGCCTCCTTCAAACCTCTCCCTTTCAAAACACTATCCTCCACTATCCCTTGCTTTCTCATAACCTTCACTAATTCTCTCTTCTCTCTCTGCCCTTACACTCTCTCGCCCCTCTCTGCAGTACCAGCTGCAGTCTCCTCATGATTAGCAGAGTAGTTTTGCTCCGGGCAGTGACTAGTCTGCAGACGTATCAGTCAGGTGATACAGACAGACGTAGTTAGTATGTTATTACATCTTATGACTGCCCGTATGGCAACTGCTCAGCCTCCGGCCGCAAGGCAATATAGAGGTAGTACGTATGCCCAGTACATCACTGGGGCCAAGCTTCCTGCCATCCCAGGACCTCTATACCAGGCGGTGTCAGAGAAGGCCCTAAAAATGGTCAAAGACTCCAGCCACCCTAGTCATAGACTGTTCTCTACCACACGGCAAGCGGTACCGGACGCCAAGTCTAGGTCCAGAGGCTTCTAGGTCCCCCCCACACACACACCACTGCCACTCTCTGTTGTCATCTATGCATAGTCACTTTAATTAACTCTACCTACATGTACATACTACCTCAACTAACCGGCATCCCCCTGTATATATTGTTATTTTTTTTACTGCTGCTCTTTAATTACTTGTTATTTTTATCTCTTATTCTTATCTGTATTTTTTGAAACGCACTGTTGGTTAGGGCTCGTAAGTAAGCATTTCACTGTAAGGTCTACACCTGTTGTATTCGGCGCATGTGACCAATAACATTTGATTTGATTTGAGTATGGAGCAGCAGGTACTAATCTCCCTGACTTTCTACATAACACTTTTCCATGCTGTGACGGCATAAGGCAGAACACACCTTCACATCCAAAACATGACTCTGTGTGGTGGAGGCTTCCAGATAGAGAACATGTGTTCTGAAGAGCCCCTTGGGGAAAGTGAACAGCAGAGATTAATAAGAGCCATGTCCAGGTACAGTACATGCAGTCCCCAGAGTAAAATGATTGTAGGTTTAGTCAACACTCTGAAAGCCTGTAAGTCAAAAATCCACAAAATGCTTGTAATGTACAATCTAAGATAGGAGCCTTTTAGAAAATCAATTTACCAACTCAAAATGATTTCCTAATTAAAAATCTTGATTGGAAAAAAATGATAACTTATTACAGTATGCCATATCAGTGTGTATACATCTGTAATTAGGGATTCAATTCCTCAATCACTTTCTTTCCTATTCTGGTATGAGCATTTAAAGGTGCCACCCACCCTATCATGACTTTGCAGAACGCTGTGGATAGATCAACTTCTGAAACCATGACAACCATGCAGAATAGTGGGGAGTCAGTCTGTCACTTTCCCACCACAACGCCTGATAGGATCAAAAGGAAAAACAAGAAACCAAGATCCCAGAAATGTTCCATATGCACAAAAAGCTTGTGCTGGGAACAATAAAAGACCATTCTAAAAGGTGCAGTTTTGTCACAACACAATGCCACAGATGTCTCAAGCTTTGAGGGAGTACACAATTGGTATGCTGACTGCAGGAATGTCCACCAGAGCTGTTGCCAGAGAATTTAATGTTAATTTCTCTACCATAAGCCACCTCCAACGTCATTTTAAAGTATTTGGCAGTACGCCCAACTGGCCTCACAACTGCAGACCACGTGTAACCATGCCAGCCCAGGACTTCACATCCAGCTTCTTCACCTGCGGGATTGTCTGAGACCAGCCACCCGGACAACTGATGAAACTGAGGAGTATTAATATCTGTAATAAAGCCCTTTTGTGGGGAAAAACATTCTGATTGGCTGGGCCTGGCTTCCCAGTGGGTGGGCCTATGCCCTCCCAGGCCCACCCATGGCTGTGCCCCTGCCCAGTCATGTGAAATCTATAGATTAGGGCCTAATGTATTTATTTCAATTGACTGATTTCCTTTTATGAACCGTAACTCAGTAAAATGGTTGAAATTGTTGCATGTTGCGTTTTTTTCTTTTGTGTTATTGACTGTACGTTTGTTTATGTGTAACTCCGTGTTGTTGTTTTTGTCGCACTGCTTTGCTTTTTCTTGGCCAGGTTGCAGTTGTAAATGAGAACTTGTTCTCAACTGGCCTACCTGGTTAAATAAAGATGAAATAAAATAAATCAAAATAATTTTGTTCAGTATAAAATAAATGTTGTCCTGTCTTCAAGCAAGTCCGAGGTGGCTGTTCAACAAAGGCTGTTTTCTGAACACAAGGGAGCCCATTTATTAAATGTCCTCTTGTTAACAGTACACTCGTAGAAAAAAAGGTGCTATCTGAAATCAATAAGGGTTCTTTGGCTGCCTCCATAGGATAACCCTTTGAAGATCACTATTGTTCCAGGTAGAACCCTTTTGGTTTCAGGTAGAACCCTTTCCAATGAGGGTTCTACATGGAACCCAAAAGAGTTCTACCTGGAAACAAAATGGGTTCTCCTATGGGTACAGCTGAAGAACCCTTTTGGAACCTTTTTTTCTAAGAGTGTACTGTACAGAATCATGTACCAAACCAGGACTGCTGAACACTCACTACATTTGTAATAAACTTCCTTTTCTGAGTTTCTATCGTTTTTTAAAGGTCTTCATTAACATTCTCTGATTACAGGCAAAATTCACTTCTTAAAGAATGTTGGGCACATTGAGTAGAAGCCAAGATCAAAGAGGGAGTGAATAAGTATCTATGCCATCCTTCTGAGAAACAACACTGTGAGTCATCTGGTGGGCACAGGGTCAACGTTCAAATAAGTGGAGGGTTTTTCTAACAAGAAAAAATGGATAGAATCAAACATATAGTCAGTCCCCTACTGTTCAAACAGGCTTTCCTCGCACTGCCCTCTCTGCTGGAAAGGCCAATTATTTTGCAACTTCAAAACCGGAATTACGCAAGAACATGTTTGCAGGCAGCAATTTCAGCTACAAAATGAAGCAAAGAAAGGATGGCATTTACTTTTATTGTCTAGTGCACACAACCAAAACTTTACTTCCGCTTTTAACCCAACCCCTCTGAATCAGAGAGGTTGGCTCTGTCATTTGAACTGGCCACCTGACCAACACAATGTAATTCAATCAAATCACATGACACACTGTATCTTCTTGACTGTTTCTACTCAAATAACAACATGTCAGCCTTACCAGAGAAACTATTCACATTTCCTGGAATGGATAAATGGGACTAAACACCTCCCTCTGCAACTGGATCCTGGATCCCCCAGCCACCCCAGTCATAGACTGTTCTCTCTACTACCGCATGGCAAGCGGTACCGGAGTGCCAAGTCTAGGACAAAAAGGCTTCTCAACAGTTTTTACCCCCAAGCCATAAGACTCCTGAACAGGTAATCAAATGGCTACCCGGAATATTTGCACTGTGTGCCCCCCCCCCCCCCCCCCCCCGAACCCCRCGTTTACGCTGCTGCTATTCTCTGTTTATCATATATGCATAGTCACTTTAACTATACATTCATGTACATACTACCTCAATTGGCCCAACCAACCAGTGATCCCGCACATTGGCTAACCGGGCTATCTGAATTGTGTCCCGCCACCCGCCACCTACCACCCGCCAACCCCTCTTTTACGCTACTGCTACTCTCTGTTCATCATATATGCATAGTCACTTTAACCATATCTACATGTACATACTACCTCAATCAGCCCGACTAACCGGTGTCTGTATGTAGCCTCGCTACCGTTATTTTTCACTGTCTTTTTACTGTTGTTTTTATTTCTTTACTTACCTATTGTTCACCTAATACCTTTTTTGCACTATTGGTTAGAGCCTGTAAGTAAGCATTTCACTGTAAGGTCTACACCTGTTGTATTCGGTGCACGTGACAAATAAACTTTGATTTGATTTGAAATGTACAGTAGTGTCTTAGACATTGGATAGGAAGGACAGAAATAATTACATTTGTCTATTCATTTTTTCACTTGAGACAGATTTAGGTGAACATCTGTATGTATGCTGTATATGTGTATAAAGAAATATAACTGAGTGGAGGTAAACACCAGTAATATGAATGGAGAGGAAAAGCTTCGGAAAGCCTTTCACTATTCTATAAGCAGGGGATCTTGTGAATAATTAAACCACCAATCATCTACCTCATAGCAGCAGGAGTGTAGTCTCAATAAATGACTCTATGACCCTCCGTGCTGAGCTGCCTGCTAACCACTAGCAGTTCCACTATCAAGTCCACAGAAATAGCAGCATGTGTGAAACACCCAAATGTCACATTTGTGTTTCTTTACAAACAGAGTTGGTGACAGTGTAGAAACAGAAAGAGGAAAACAGACACGCAGAGATGGAGAGGAGAAATTGATGTATGGAATTCATGTGGGCGTGAATGTGAACGTCGCATAACTGCAGCCATCAAAACCAGCAACCGGTCTTAACGGCCCACCTGCCATCTGCAGGCCAAACCAACGTCCACTAACAACAGTGACAATGAACAGATGACACTCCATCCAAGATGTTTCCATACCAACTTCTCTAAAACTTCCCTACCCATCTGTGTTTCCTTAGTGACCGTGTGGATCATTCCCAGATTGTAGACCTGCCAGTCAAAGACATCATGCCAGATGTGTTCAGGGAAATGTCCCTGCCCACCAGCTGTCCCCTTACCTCCTCCAGTGCCCACAGGGAGTCCACCACAGGTTTGATCTTCTTCTGGTTGTAGAGGGAGAAGAGTTTCTCCACCACCGTTTTCACCTGCCCACACCTGCCCTGCTTGAACAGGAGGTTGAGCAGCGAGAATCCAGCAATGACCTTGTTCTCCTCGTAGAGTTTAATAGGGTTCACCTTCTCAACCTGCCACCACTGGGGAGTCAAACCAGAGACACACACATCACTTACCCCAATAACGAATTTGTGTTTCATTGTAAGTAATGAATGTTCGATAAATATTAAACAGACTGTTCCATTCTGTAAACTCAGTGACAGACTCAGCATTTCTAACTCACAGATTTTGCAAGGCTGAAGAAACTCTTTGTTTCCCCAGTAACCATGTTTGATGAGCCTGAAAACACAAAAACAAAGACACAAGCTTATAGAGAGAGACAGGGTCGTGGTGTTAACTGTTGGGCTGAAGTGATGGGTGAACCGTAAAGAGCCGTGAGGTGAAGAGGGGTTATTGTGGGGGAGGAGTGGTTGCCTCCTTTAGATCTGGCACAGCTAATGAACTCTGTTCACCGTTATATTATTCATTGATTCATGCCGCACTAGTGTTACAACTCCACGACTGTCATACTGACAGAAACACTAATTCTACATTATCTGAAACCCAAGAAGACTCTTGTAATTAAACAATTCAGATGTGGATAAAAGCCAGGGGTAGTAGTAAAATWTAGTAAAATATATTCAGATGACATTTTTAATCCATTTGAATGAACCTACATTTCGCACTGAATCACAACGCACGCCTGGTTTTCAATGAGGTTAAATTCTGTCCAGATTGACTATTGAGTACATGGAGGGATATTACCTCAAAATAATAGAACCATCTGTATTCTAAGTGTCCTTAGACGAGGTGAAAGTCTGAAGAGCTTGAGCCTATATCTTACAAGAAACTTAAAAAAATATTTGTGGTCTAAGCTATGTCATAGGAAACAGTGCCTTCAGAAAGTATTCACACCAGTTGACTTTTTCCACATTTTGTTGTGTTACAGCCTGAATTTAAAATAGATTCAATTAAAAAAATTKGTCACTGGCCTAAACACAATAAAGTACCCCATAATGTCAAAGTAAAATGTAATTTTTTAAAATGTATTTCGTAATGAAAAGCTGAAATGATATGGGTATGCTTGTAATRGTTAAGGACTGGGGAGTTTTTCAGAATACAAAAGAAACAGAATGGAGCTAAGCACAGGCAAATCCTACAGGAAAACCTGGTTCCACCAGACACTGGTGGATGAATTCACCTTTCAGCAGGGCAATAATCTAAAACACAAGGCCAAATCTACACTGAAGTTGCTTACCAAGAAGACAGTGTATATTTCTGAATGGCCAAGTTACCGTTTTGACTTAAATCTGCTTGAAAATRTATGGGAAGACTTGAAAATGGTTGTTTTGTAATGATCAACAACCAATTTTTTAAAAGAATAATGGGTACATATTGTACAATCCAGGTTTGCAAAGCTCTTAATAGACTTACCCAGAAAGACTCACAGTTGTAATTGCTGCCAAATGTGATTCTAACATGTATTGACTCAGGAGTCTGAATACTTATGTAAATTAGATATTTCTGTATTTCATTTTGAATGAATTTGCTAACATTTCTAAAAAAAAGAATTTACTTTGTCATTGTGGGGTATTGTGTGTAGATGGGTGAGAAAACATATATATTTAATCAATTTTGAATTCAGGCTGTAAAACAACAAGATATGGAATGAGACAAGCGGTATGAATACTTCTTGAAGGCACTGTATATGTATTGCACAAGTACAATGGTGCCTAACCTATATACAATACCTGTCAGTAAGTTTGAAATGTTCTAAATAAAAAATGTCACTCAAGATACTTCATCATTCACAGACTAACACCACATCATATCTCAAGTCTTATGTGCGATACTGGTGGCACAATGTAGCAAATTTAAGAGTAGCATCCTGATAGGACACCAACCGTAGAGGATGTAGGTTCCCAGAGGCCTCAGCAGACCGAGGCCTTTACCAGTGTTCTCCCCAGACAGACAGTCCAGGACAATGTCCACTCCCTCTGGAGAGATCCTACCAAATACAGGAAATTCAATTAACAATAATCAACATGTTCCTCATTTACAGACAGCCTCAACTGCAGGCTTCATCAGAAGCCTATCAATCTATTAGTCATTCAATGTTTAGCTCAGATTTCAATAGTTACATTTATATATTTTTAGCAAATACTAAACAATCCAGTTAATTGACATTTCGATCAGCCTTTTGTTCAATCAAATTCCACTCTTGATTTCAAGTGATACAGTATTCAAAGACATATAAGCATTGGACAGGTTAACCATCGGTGTGGTTTTTCATGGCATGACTCACTTAAGAGCACCAATGTGAAAGAAAGAATGAGAGCAATGTTCTGATCAAGGGGTCCAAATGCCTTCCTTTCTGCCTGGTGGCCTGACCGCCTGCTTGGCTAAACTGCTCGGCGGTCTTATGATGCCCATGGCCTTGCATATTGTAAAAGGYGCGACTTAAGACCAATTTAATTTTGCTTTGCTCTTGATCCTGAAAGGAATGTGGGGCCACAGAGATGAAAGGCTTATTAATCTGCCRCTCCCTCTGATATGGCTGTATTTACTACCATTGTGATATGCAYGCAGACAGTATTCTCCCTCTGTCAATAAGTACTGAGGGGGAACCAAGGATTAGGCTCCTTAAGAAAGGACCTCAAGAGGAAAGCTTGGTTGAATGTATGCATTTATAAAGCACTTCAGAATAAATTCAGAATGTGATTATCGGATGGACATGCTTTAAGCCTCCTGACTGCATGACTCACCTCCAAAACACTATTCCTARTAGACAGTAGACATGAAGTTGGCCTTGGCATAGAGGGTTATTTTCTGATTGTCTCCTATTGAGGAGGCAGCATCCCTATGGATTGCACTGATTGCCAATCAAACATGATAATTAGTGATGGGTGACAAAATCCATATAGTTACATATCGGGATATTATTTTTGACAATATATCATATCGTTTTGACAATATCGCAATATTATTTTTGCGCTAGTTGTCTGTACCTGCACCAAAACTCCAGTATTTTTCCTCCAGAGATTGTTATCCATCGTCTTTTTAAATAGGGAGCCAATTTGTTTTAAGCACTTTTATTTCCATGTCTAATCAAAACTCGTTTTCTCATGGCTCTCACTTGTCCCTCTACAACAGACATATGGTGAGTAATATGTTTGGAAAAGACAAGACAACGGCATGCAGTGTGATCTGAATGGGCATAGTATTTATGAGGCATCAGGGCGCTTTCCTGATTGGCCCAGCTGTTCCACGTCCCCAGCAGACAGCCTGTTGCAGGTTGCCTTCAGAGAGCCTCTGAGCACTGCCTCACACACTGCCGTTGCTCTCGGAGACGAGCTGTGTGTTGCCATGGGGACCGCAGCCACACACATCCAAATATGGCATCAACTAACATCTGCATCCTCCCTGAGCTCTACATGCTCTGTGTTCTACGTTATCACATTATCATTGTCAATTCATATGTACATATCAAATTGCACATTATAAACCAAAAGAGATTCTTAGTAATTATGTGAAATTATATCTAAACCTATTTTAATAAACCTGTAAGATCCAATGAAATTACACATTTGCTAACAAATTAGTCTTATTCATAAAAATTGTGCAGAACAATTACCTCTGCAGCTCTATGTTTAGAAGAAAGATTTTATCCCAATAATTGTTATTGTAGAACAACAAACAAACCTTACTTTTTAACTTCTTGTACATAATCAATGTTTCTGTCGAAGAGGTGGGTCACAGAGTCCTTGATGGCTTCATGTTTGAAAGATGAGGCCGTTCCAAACACAGTGACGCTGGGTATAGTGGAGCACAGCTGAGCCACAGCTTGACCCTGAAAAACACCACACAATCCCAGTCAGACTCTCCAAGACACAATTACACAAGGACAATCCAGACAATGACATTTCCACAGGTTATGCATCACAGCTTTACCAACCATAATCCATATTTGATATGAAAAATAATTATAATAATTATTCTCATCCTGTTCTAATCATTCAACACACTAGGTAAAGACAGTAAATGTTTTCTTGTCCATCTCCACTACAGTATGGTACTACATGCGTGAATTAAACAACAGAGTTATACCCTATTGTGTGCATCAGTCTGAAATCTGAGCAGTCGCTCTACTGTTGTTCATGAATTACAGTCTGTAGGAGCATCTCTAGAGTATAGTTACATATCTAGTTATGTTTAATTATTAAAGCTGGGAATCACTAACAGTGCTTTCGCTAAAGGGAAATGTGCTACATGAGCCTGATAATTTAATGTCTTGTAAAATAAAAAAWAAWAAAWAAATWWAAAGTCTGAAGAGTCTGTGTGCATATATACTGTAACCAGCACAGCCCAGACACTCTCTATCTTCAACCACAGTCACATCTTTCCTAGATGTCGTTTTCTCAGCCACATCTCACCATCATCTTCAATCATGAATACAGCATTATGTAAAACAGCATCTGAGATGTCTGATAATAGCCACACGCTATTACCCTCAAGAGCCACCAGAGATACACACCTTGGCGGTATCTATAGTAACATCACTGATATCATTTTCAGATGCTGTGTTTTTCTTRCCACCTCCTTTCGGGAGTTGACTTACCACACCCCCTCCTGCTGAATGGACCAATACTGACATCCCCTCTCGGAGATTGGCAACCTCAAACAGCATCATGTAGGCAGCCACGAAGTTCATGGAGAAGGCTGCTGCCTCAGGAAAAGTCATATCATCAGGCATGTTATAGACGTAATCCAGCGGTGTGCAAACCACCTCTGCCCAGGCGTTGTAATTTACAAAAGCCATAACCCGGTCTCCTATCTGAAGAGAGGAAAGGGTAAGCTATAAAATATGATAAATGCACATTTTGGAGGTGACATGTTTACAGGTTTGTTTTAGAAATGCACCAAACCTCACATGCTACTCTGACCAATGAATTTCAAAAAATCAACATTAACCATTTCAAACTGTGACACAAATCAATATTTTGGGGGGTAAAAATGCAAAGTGAGATCAATATAAACTCAGCAAAAAAAGAAACGTCCTCTCACTGCCAACTGTGTTTATTTTCAGCAAACTTAACATGTGTAAATATTTGTATGAACATAACACGATTCAACAACTGAGACATAAACTGAACAAGTTCCACAGACGTTCCACAGATGTGACTAACAGAAATTGAATAATGTGTCCCTGAACAAAGGGGGGGTCAAAATCAAAAGTAACAGTCAGTATCTGGTGCGGCCTCCAGCTGCATTAAGTAATGCAGTGCATCTCCTCCTCATGGACTGCACCAGATTTGCCAGTTCTTGCTGTGAGATGTTACCCCACTCTTCCACCAAGCCACTTGCAAGTTCCCAGACATTTCTTGGGGGAATGGCCCTAGCCCTCACCCTCCGTTCCAACAGGTCGAGGACGTGCTCAATGGGATTGAGATCCGGGCTCTTTGCTGGCCATGGCAGAACACTGTCTTGCAGGAAATCACGCACAGAACGAGCAGTATGGCTGGTGGCATTGTCATGCTGGAGGTTCATGTCAGGATGAGCCTGCAGGAAGGGTACCACATGAGGGAGGAGGATGTCTTCCCTGTAACGCACAGCTGTGAGATTGCCTGCAATGACAAGCTCAGTCCAATGATGCTGTGACACACTGCCCCAGACCATGACGGACCCTCCACCTCCAAATCGATCCCGCTCCAGAGTACGGGCCTCGGTGTAACGCTCATTCCTTCGACTATAAACGTGAGTCCGACCATCACCCCTGGTGAGACAAAACCGCAACTCGTCAGTGAAGAACACTTTTTGCCAGTCCTGTCTGGTCCAGCGACAGTGTGTTTGTGCCATAGGCGACGTTGTTGCCGGTGATGTCTGGTGAGGACCTGCCTTTCAACAGGCCTACAAGCCCTCAGTCCAGCCTCTCTCAGCCTATTGCGGACAATCTGAGCACTGATGGAGGAATTGTGCATTCCTGGTGTAACTCGGGCAGTGGTTGTTGCCATCCTGTACCTGTCCCGCAGGTGTGATGTTCGGATGTACCGATCCTGTGCAGGTGTTGTTGCACGTGGTCTGCCACTGCGAGGACGATCAGCTGTCCGTCCTGTCTCCCTGTAGCGCTGTCTTAGTCAACTCACAGTACGGACATAGCAATTTATTGCCGTGGCCACATCTGCAGTCCTCATGCCTCCTTGCAGCATGCCTAAGGCACGTTCACACAGATGAGCAGGGATCCTGGGCATCTTTCTTTTGGTGTTTATCAGAGTCAGTAGAAAGGCCTCTTTAGTGTCCTAAGTTTTCATAACTGTGACCTTAATTGCCTACCGTCTGTAAGCTGTTATTGTCTTAACGGCCGTTCCATTGGTGCATGTTCATTAATTGTTTATGGGAATGTATGGGAAACAGTGTTTAAACCCTTTACAATGAAGATCTGTGAAGTTATTTGGATTTTTACGAATTATCTTTGAAAGACAAGGTCCTGAAAAAGGGACATTTATTTTTTTGCTGAGTTTAGTTGTGCTACTAATCCACAACATAATATCTGTGACATACTGTGATCTAGATTCACTGACCTCAAATCCCTTTGTGTTTTCTCCCATCGCCTCCACTATTCCAGAACACTCAAATCCAGGGACAAGTGGAGTTTTCGGAGGACTGTCAATATTACCTTGACGCACCATAAGATCCAGGAAGTTCAAGCCACTGCAACAGTAAATGTCTCATTGATATTAACCTCACAATCAAGCAAAGTTATTTATTTTTAACTTATGAGATTGGAGAAGACACAATATTGCATGATGGACATTTTCACTATTTGATAAATGTTACTTAGACTTAAAATATATGAATAAATAAATGCCTGAGCAGTCATAAGCACAACACAAGCTGTTTGATATCTACAAACTCATGCTTGAATTCCAGACTAATAAAAGGGGCTACAGTTCCAAGGCCATGGTGATTCACATGCACTGAACAATGAATAGCCAATCTGTGATAGAGCATATCTGTAACAGGCTCTCCCTTTTGTGGAAAAATTGCTTCTCACTTGTTGAAGGTATAGTTTGTGTATTTCAATATTATCAATAAAACAATATTGTTGGACTGAAGACAATTATCCAATCCCTCATCAGAATCTACTTACTAAATGCCAAGTAGGCGATCATAAGAAAATAGAGCACAAATACCACAAGTGTAGGACTTTGCATGAGCCAACTACTCCCCCAATAAAAGTTCATTAAGATGATCAGTCAAAAACAAGCCAAGCAAATACTTTTATCAAGACAAATTTGAATTAATTCCAACATTAATGAGTCCTTTTCTCGTGTCACTTTTACAAACTACACAGGTCGAGTTTAACCTACTTTAATTCAAGGTTTATTCATGGCTCGCCCATACTGAATCAGAATCTGCAACATGTTGCAATACACTTATGAATGTGGTAACTTCGCATCATTGATATTTTAAGATCATATAGGCAGGCATCAACGTAACAATTAATCAACAGTTTAATATGCAACGTTTACCATGCTTTGACGCGAATTTTCACTTCTCCCTCCTGTGGCTCAGGCATCGCCTTCTTGGTTACCCGGAGTTTGTTGAGACCCCCGAAACCTGACAGTATTACGGCTCGCATTTCTTTGGCATCTCCTGCAGATACTACAGTTTCTGTTTCTTTTGCTCCATTCTTCTCTATCATGTGCTCAGTTTCCTCTGTCATCTCCGTTCCTTCTTTAGCCATGTCGGTGGGCTTCATGGGGCTGGAAGGGGATGCTCTAGATTGTAACTGGTCCTTCCTTCCTTCCAAGTTCAGAATGCGCAGTATGAGCCGATCAGTTCTCTTTTGGAAGAGGGAGAGGCTATTCCGAATAAAGATGTTTATAAATCTTGGATTGCTGATGTTGTGTATTGGCCAATGAGAGGATTTGAAGCCACCACTCGGCCATATTGGCACTCCTCAATTACATGTTTCAAGGARAACATTACATGTATTTAAGTATTGTTTTGTTGTAGTGGGGATAGTAACATTATTAATCTKWAAAAAATATACTTTAAGTATTTTAAAATATATATTTTATTCGTTTTTTTACGTTTATCTCACATAATATAATTTAAAGTTTGCATTCAGTTGTCTGTAATATAATACACGTGGCAAAAACGAATGTAGACATTAATACATGTATTTATGTAGCTTCCAAAATATTTGTTTTACACTGGTGGGGAAGTGCCAAGATGGAGGTACAGAACCTTAAATTTAGCGCCCCCTTATAGTCATCTAGTGTATATATATAAATCATTAACATGGACACGCCTTGTGCCCAAATTGACCACGTATGTCGCGCAGTTGAGTCGAGTGGAGACGATGATGAGCCTAGTTTATGATGAGCCTAGTTTATGCTGACCAGCTGGCAAAACAGCAGCATGGAATTGGCACTAATTAAAACTTGTAAAAGAAAGTGATGTTTATTTCAATGGACGAGTGGGAAATAACTTATAGTATTGGTCACCATATGGATGTCAGCTAACGTAACGACAAGGCCGTAGGAATGTCCAGTACAACGGTTTTGTATTGAGGTGCTCCCCCACTGGGCAGTAGTTGCTTCACGGGCCAGTTGTATCACATGTCGCTAACGTGGTGAATTTGTTCCATCCCACGGGATTATATTTAGATTAGGATAGCAGCCTACACGATAAAAAACTTCAAGATGTCACCGTGATACAGTCTACTGCCCAATGGGGAAAATTTGTGCTGCAAAGCTGGCAACACAACAACACGCCATTCAGTAAGGAGAGAAGTGGGTAGCTAGATAGTGTCGCAATATCAGGCCAGGCTGGCAGCAAAGGTACATTTATTGTAGTGATTTTCACCGAAAATGTGGCCTACAACTACGGCATTAACATCAACATTTTTGTAAACATTTATAAATACATWAAAAAAAATAACAATTATTCCTTTACACATATGATTCTGATAATGAAATTGTGTTCTGTGGGTGTCACTGAGTAGGCTGATACCCCGTTTCATGGGTGCACAATCCATAGGTAAGGATGTACAATATACATTACCAGTCAAAAGTTTGGACACATCTACTTATTCAAGGGTTTTCTTTATTTTTACTATTTTCTACATTGTAGAATAATATTGAAGACATAAAACTATGAAATAACACATATGGAATCATGTAGTAATAAAACAAYTGTTAAAAAAATCAAAATATATTTTATATTTGAGATTCTTCAAAGTAGTCACCCTTTGCCTTGATGACAGCTTTGCACACTCCTGGCATTTGGTTCCCACATATGCTGAGTACTTGTTGGCTGCTTTTCTTTCACTCTACGGTCCAACTCATTCCAAACCTTCTCAATTGGGTTGAGGTCAGGTGAACGTGGAGGCCAGGTCATCTGATGCATCACTATCACTCTCCTTCTTGGTCAAATAGCCCTTACACAGCCTGGAGATGTGTTTTGGGTCATTGTCCTGTTGAAAAACAAATGATAGTCCGACTAATCGCAAACCAGATAGGATGGTGTATCGCTGCAGAATGCTGTGGAAGCCATGCTGGTTAAGTGTGCCTTGAATTCTAAATAAATCACTGACAGTGTCACAAGCAAAGAACCGCCACACCATCACACCTCCATGCTTCATGGTGGGAACCACACATGCAGAGATTATCCGTTCACCTACTCTGCGTCTCACCAAGACACGGCGGTTGGAACCAAAAATCTAAAATTTGGACTCATCAGACCAAAGGAGAGATTTCCACCGGTCTAATGTCCATTGCTCGTGTTTCTTGGCCCAAGCAAGTCTCTTCTTATTATTGGTGTCSTTTAGTAGTGGTTTCTTTGCAGCAATTCAACCATGAAGGCCTGATTCACACATTCTCCTCTGAACAGTTAATTTTGAGATGTGTCTGTTACTGGAACTCTGTGAAGAATTTATATGGGCTGCAATCTGAGGTGCAGTTAACTCTAATGAACTTAACCTCTGCAGCAGAAGTAACTCTGGGTCTTCCTTTCCTGTGGTGGTCCTCATGAGAGCCAGTTTCATCATAGAGCTTGATGGCTTTTGTACCTGCACTTGAAGAAACTTTCAAAGTTCTTGACATTTTCCGGATTGACAGACCTTCATGTCTTAAAGTAATGATGGACTGTCGTTTCTCTTTGATTATTTGAGCTGTTCTTAACATAATATGGACTTGGTACCACCCATACCTTGTCAAAACACAACTGATTGGCTCAAAAACATTAAGAAGGAAAGAAATCCCACAAATTAACTTTCAACAAGGCACACCTGTTAATTGAAATGCATTCCAGGTGACTACCCCATGAAGCTGGTTGAGAGAATAGTGTGCAAAGCTGTCATCAAGGCAAAGGGTGGCTAATTTGAAGAATCTCAAATATATAATATATTTATATTTTTTTAACACTTTTTTTGGTTACTACAACAATGTAGAAAATAGTAAAAATAAAGAAAAACCCTTGAATGAGWAGGTGTGTCCAGTCTTTTGACTGGTACTGTAARGGGCGTCGTCGTCGGATGAGGAATAATCGGACCAAAGCGCAGCGTGGTAAGTGTTCATGCTTTTTATTTCAACTGAACACTATAACAAAGAGAATGAATGAAACCGAAACAGTCCTGTCAGGTGCAGAAACACAAAACAGTTAATAACTACCCACAAAGCATCGGTGGGGAAAAGCTACCTAAGTATGGTTCCCAATCAGAGACAACGATAGTCAGCTGTCCCTGATTGAGAACCATAGCCGGCCAAAACAAAGAAATACAAAAACATAGAAAAAAGAACATAGAATGCCCACCCAAATCACACCCTGACCAAACCAAAATAGAGACATAAAAAGCTCTCTAAGGTCAGGGCGTGACAGGTACTGTATGTATTTCCCCCCACTGCAATTATGTAGTCTAATACATCCACAGTGGGATCATTGTCTTATGTCAGATGGCATCACTCCTATGCAAAGTGCGTCTCTCAACCGATCAGTGCAACTTTGTTTAGGATTATTCTGTCCAAATATGGCATGATTCCACTATTTTTATCTCTTTGCATCACTTTCAATGGGGGACTTATTTTGAAGATGAACTGCAAATTCCACTATTGTGCCTACAAATGAGCACGTGATCAGACAGGGTTATTCACAAATTTCTTCTTCCAGGCACGTAAATTCTAATATTTGTGAGTATCAAAACACAGACCTAACATTGATTGACTACAACAACACATAGGCTACATGACACTCTATATCAGTATTTGGGGAATATCAAAATTATTAATGTCCATTTCCTGGCAATAGTTTTCATGTCTATAATCCAATCATAACCTGTTAATGAATAAGCGAGCAACACATTTACATCTCAAGAAGGCTACCATGTAGTAAAATGTATTCTCACTTGAAGTACTAACACAAATATTGGGGAAATAGCTAGGGGGCCCCACCTAATGGTGAATTTCACAGTAGAAAAAACTGCAGTATACATTTACCAAGTATGGGTCGCATTGGGGACACACAGTAGGAGTAGGCCCACACAGTGATTATTACTATCTAATGAGGTTGTTAGACACCTGCAAATTATAAATTCTACAGTAGTGTAGGCAAAATCCTGAAGTATCCCTTTAATAAAGACATAAGTGTCCTGTGTTTTTGTCCTTTGAATCATATACTTTTATTTCTACATTTATGGTTAACAAGGAGAAATAACAGAACATAAATACTGGAAACGGAATCGAAACTTGTCTCGTGACTTAAACAAACAACTACTACACTAAACAAAAACACAAATATAGGAAGGATTTTCAATTACAAATGAAACGTACATGAATATTTGCATAGCTAGTCGTCTTATCATGAGGTTTTCTGACTGTTCACTACAATGTATTTGCATTCTATCTTTACAATGGTTAAAAACACTATAGGCCAACTCAATTGGTTAGGGGGCTAATTGACTTGGCAATTTACTAATGAATCCTGACAGCGTTATTTTGTGCGTATCATAGCTTTTTAGGTCAATGTCTTCTGTAAAGGCAGCATTCGAATAATCTCATCATCAATCTCATCAATAATTTAACTGTGTTTATGGTAAATAAATAAAAATATAGGATGGTTTTAGAGTTAAATTTATTACACAATTGGCATTGTAAAATGTGTCCCTACCATAAATTCTACAGATTATTTCTGACAATACTATCAGGAAATAACAGGACAAACCATTTCCTTTGTTACTGTCATAGACACATCAGCAATTCATCTGAGATTTTGGGGTGTTCATCCTCAGATCAAAATGTAATCAGCATATGAGCATTCCGTTTGAGGGGTGTATGTTCAAAGACCTACAATTTGTGAAAGGGCTTGGTCCTACTCTCGAGGAACATCTGTGAATATTCGTAGTCCATGCATTCCTTGGATCTCCTCCTTGAGTGCCTGTGGATGAGAACATAGCAGTTTTCAGCTGTGCTGTTTTTGCAACAATTTTGCATATGGAATAAAATGCAATACAGGATAATAATTTCACCTGAAAGGTTTGATATAATACTTGACATACTTGACTATTTGTTGTTGCTTTATCTCTCCCCCCACACATCCGATCGGTACAAAACAATATCAACCAAAGCAAATGTAACATTTTGACAGCTATATAGCCTATGCGCTTCCATACAATGGTGCAAACGAATTGATCTCTCCAGAATGTATCTCCATAGGTTACCTGGTTGACTAGTTGGTGTTGTTGAACAGTTCTTTTCCCTTTAAATTCATTGGATTCTATGTGGACTTCATACATGACACCACAGCCACCTGAGAACAGAAAACATAATGACACACAATTGTCATGAGCGCACCAAGGAATCAGAGGCATCATGCCCATAAGGGGAACAAGGTCACGTGCTCCCTCAGATTTGTCCTGTTTTTTAATTGATTTTAGCTGCTGGTGATGGGCAGGACTCGCCGGAGGTAAGTTTATAAATGCATTTGATTAAACTATGCAGCCTATTGATTTCTTTTTGATGAATAAATAAAACAAAAATGTTTTGTTGTTTCTCTGTAATTCTAGCCACTTTATGAAGTTTGCTTTAGCTAGCCTGCTAGATAGGTTCCCAATCTCCCAACCTCATAACTAGCGTAGCTTGTCTAACTATCTTAGCTGGCATGTCTGCTGGCAATTTTGCTAAACATTAGAAAAGCAAGTAWTTACTAAATGTACTGAATAAGACTCACATTCCTTTCAATATTTTACCCAGATTTTAGCAGAGATGCAGGGAAGCATAACAAAAATAACCACCAGGCAGGAGGATACAGACAGCTCAAGAGGTATGCTTAGATATGCAGAAAAATGCAGGTTTTAATGTAATCTGGCACCTTATGATATCATTATAGTTGTGAATMAATTATGATGCCATGATATGTGCCTGTATTGATGTGTGTTATGAACCCATGTTCTGTTGTAATTTGTATGTAATATCCTAGGCATATTAGTGCAGTATATTGTTATGTGTGATTTACAATAGTCAGAATGACACCCTCATTAAAAGTGAACAGGTAAAGAGGTATGCTTAGATAACCTATCCAGAAAAATCAACTTTTTTTTAAAACATAGAATTAGGCATAATGTTTATGCCTCTAGATTTCAGAAAAAATCTGTTTCGGATATTTGAAAAATTCTCCAACTTCCCCCTCCATCCTCTCGTACTTCGTAACCCCTCTAAAATAATGGGTGCATGAGGCACCTGCCTAGGCCGAGCACTAGCCGAGCGTAGACTTACTAGCCCTCGCACAAATAAATTAAGAGATGAAGCTGAAAACCTTTTTTTCTCCAGTAATAGTGATCATGGAGTGAGGGAAGTGAAGAGAGTTAAGATGAGATAGGTAAAAATGGAAGAGAGGAGTCAGAAGAAAGATCAGGCGACTGCTATGCCTTTGAAGAATGGAAAGGAAGCAGATATGGGGAATGGAAATAAGAGGATTGTCTATGAGGATTCTATGGTGATTGGAGTTTGGTTCTTAGAAAAAGTCAATCATGGGGTTTTGGCAGACCCGTTTGGGGTCTCAAGGTGGGTGGAGAGTAGGATAGGGAAGTATGTATGCAGTATGCTAAGATAGAGATGAGTTTATGCTTTAGTTTACGGAGCAGGGCTCCACTCAAGGGCGTAATAGCAGTGCCTCTAAGTGTAGAGGTTGAGCAGCTAAAGAGGAAGGTTCATGGTGTGTGAGGCCAGCTGTAATCGAGATGGATTGGAGAGGAGCCTGTTGGTTTTGCTATGCTTTGATTTGGAGGTACTTTTGATCTGGTTGAGATATATTGAGCTATCTGGTTAGCGCATTCACGCCAGCTGTTCTGCAGTGTTTCCACTGCCAGAAATGTGGTAATGTAGCATCAGTGTGTAGGATAGGGCAACCTAAATGTACAAGGTGTGGAGGTTTCCACGTAGTGGAGAAATGTTTGAAGGATGAGCCCAGAAAGTGTAGTAATTGTGGAGGCAGTCATGAGGCCAGGGCTACAGAGTGCTTGGTAAAGGTGAAACAGACACAAGTGGGACTGGGTGTTACAGAAGCAGAAGCAGTGAGAAGGATGAATCAGGAGGTAGGGCCCAGGGCTCTCCATGTTGCCTGCTCAGAGGGAGGACAAATAGTAAATGTTCCCAGGGAAATGTGTGGTTCAAAGTCCAGGTTTCTGACCTTCGTCGCTGTGGTTGTGAATTGTGCTGCACAAGTAGAAAGCTGGTCAGATAAAATTGGAATTGTTGTGTAGAGCAGCTGAACATTTTCTGGATATTCTAGATATTTCTGCAAAGGATCTACAGAAGATGTTGGATGAGGTGGTGTTGCCCACTCAGGCCTGTGGTTAGGGAAGGTGCTGGGTATGGTAGTACATGCAGTTTAGGCTGGGTTTTTGGTTGTTCTTCCATAAGTATTTTCTTGAACTTATGAGTGCATCTATGCATCTGAAACTCCAACATGTGAGAGAGTAAATAAAGTACAGGTCGTTGCGGTAAAGCACTGTTATTATTGGATGCCAACCGCCAATAATCCACACAAGAAGAATGCACTATCCTAGGAAGCCCAAGCTTCTCGCATTTCGTTCCAATAGTCGAGTAAACGAGATCTAATATGGAAGGATGACCACGCGAGTGTGAGTCCACTGAATACCAGTAAGACACCAACAAATAAAGCGTCGTAGTAACATACATTTCATTATGCATAATGATGTAGCTAGATCAGGACCCCTTTGACACCCATGTTTCGAGGTCTATTTACCTGATATGTCCACAACTTTTAGAGACGTGGCCGATGTAAACTTCTCTTTGAGAATATGTGCAATTCGGGTCTCTCCCTCGGTCTGAGAAGACAGAGTCCTCTGCAACTGTCTAGAAACCAAAACAGCCTAAAACAAATGTTTTCAAAGACAGTTAGCGAACGTTTGATAACTCACAATACATATGAAATGACATGTGACGTTAGCTAGCTCACTTAACTAGCTCAAGTCAAATGGTCAGTTTCACTTGCTGTCTGATTTGATTGAGCACAAAATATTCGCACTCAACCTTCAAATTTAGCTAGTCTAACGTTATGCATTAGAATGAATGAAATTGATTTTTTAGAATACATTTTAAAATAGAGAGCATCGTGACCAGGTACTTTAATGGAGATAAAACAATAATGAACAGTAATCCACCACACGTGTATAAAAAGGCATGACCCTCGCATTGAGGTTATAATAAGAAACGCCCCTCGATGTCAACAATGTTGATGGTCGTCAACACAATATGACGTAGATATCAGCTCCCCCTCCCTCCCTCTCTAGAGAGCATCGTGACCAGGTACTTTAATGGAGATAAAACAATAATGAACAGTAATCCACCACACGTGTATAAAAAGGCATGACCCTCGCATTGAGGTTATAATAAGAAACGCCCCTCGATGTCAACAATGTTGATGGTCGTCAACACAATATGACGTAGATATCAGTCACGCAAACAGCAACGTACACTCACTTTGGGGTAACTGGCGCCCTCTCATGGACCGGAGACAACCATCACTCTTCACACTTTATTAGGCCTAATTAAATAACAAATGGTACAATAATTTTTATTATAAGGATTTTCCTTGACAATGCTATACGGGACAAAAATACATGAACAATGAAATACATAATTATGTGATTGGTGTGTTATATACTTAAATAGGTAGCAAAACGCTAAAACATTTTCTTACATTTTTTTAATGGTAGATGATTGAGGATATCCATAATGGGTTCCCTTGAGATACAGACAAATTGAAGACTACACTGGCATTAGTCCATAGATAACTGCTCACATGTGTTGTGCAAAATGTAGCAATATTAGCACTGGGACATTGTTTAGACAACATTTACAAGGCACTTTGGTATTTAAAGTATCTAATACTATCCCTATTGTTTCCTATAGTGTCTATTTCTTTGTGGAGGGTAGTAGGSTACTCTTGGAGTAAATAATAATTGCTTTGTCAGACTAATTTTCCATTGGGATGAAGTATCCATGCATGTCCATGTGAAGCTCTGCATTCACATATGCTCGAGCTACTTCCTTGAAAGACTTTGCATCCAGCACCAAGATGAAGCCAGATTCCCCTGGATTGGAGTTGATGACTGTTGTCAAGACCACACCTGGACATAGGAGACATTTTGTTTGAATATGATGGACAGACTTTCATTGAAATTATAACTTTATTCAGCATACATTGTGAATGTCTGGCCATTCTAATCAAAACATAAGCTTTCATATATTTAAGATTTGAGGACCATGTAAAGCAATCTCACCATCATCCTCTCCTTCTCCGTTGGGTCTTGGAATGAACACAGGCTCTGATGGCCAGCAGTTCTCCTCTCTCCATTCAGTCCTCTCCTTTGTCTCAATGTCCAACTTCATGATCTATTTATTAAAGTTAGGTATATAGTTAACAAAATATTAGATAAGTAACACATGCAGTTATGTTCACAAAGGCCTAAATTAAATCACAGGGACTTTTACCTTAGTTGCCACTGCTGACATTGCAACACAAGTCATGTAGACAAATCTGTACTTCTTGCCGTTTAAGTCATAATTGATCCTGGGTAGTTCCACACCTGTAGATACATTTTGGGATTGAACAACATCAACACYAGTATATTGTGAAAGAAAATGTTGGGGTGATATGTATTTTGAGTGTCTATAAGGCACAAGAATTTAACAGAACATTGAGCAATACAAGTTTTGGTCTTACCGTCACAAAGCACCTCTGGCTGGCAGAGTAGTTTACCCTCTTTCTCTTTCACAGCGCTGGCTGTTGTGTATTGGAGTTTCACCATATCATCTCCAACATCAATCCCCTTCAGAAACAGTTCACAACATTATAGAAACCGTTGACTACTCATCAGTTGAGGGCAATGTTTAAAGGTTAAGATGGTAATCAGTTGCAAACCATTACCTTGTCAGTCTGTACAGGAAGGGCAAATCTTTTGCACTTTGGCACAGACATTGCTGAGGTCTTTGATTGTTCTTTTAACACGTTTAGGTAGAACATGTTGTATAAGCTGGGATCTTCATAGGCGATAACATCAAAGATGACATGACCATCCTCTTCAAAGGCATTCACGTGATGGTACACTATCATTGCCTCTGTGTAGTACTTTATGCCCACTTCTTTGCCTGTCTTTCTGTCGATCAGGTGAATCAGGGTCTGTCAAGTTGAAAACACAAAGGGATGTAATTTCCATGAAKTGGAAAAAAACAACAATGTACTTGCTCTTACATTGGACTCACTAAATTCATTGCCAAAGAAAATGAGTCTTATAACCCTTACATTTTCCTCAGGGCAAAACTTCAGACAACTAGCCCAGTTGACCCCTCTCATGTATGCTGTGGCCATCTTGAGGATGTCCAGTTTGAATGGCTGCTCAATGAAGATGAAGTAGTTGTCAGTCATGCCGAAGCTGTGGTAGTAGCTGGGGCTGAGGAGGGAGCGGCAGGGCACTGTGCAGATCACCTCAAGGTTCTTCAAGGCTGGAGKAGCATTGGCCTTATCTGATTAAACATATAAACTGAGAATTTACAACCATTTACAGCTATTTGCAATATTTGTGAAAACTATCTGCTCCAGGGTCAGGATACTTCTCTATCCATGGTGTAAGGTAAGACAAACCCCAGATAGGTGATGGGTAAATGGTTCTGCTAAATGTTTGAGATTATAAAATACAAGGTTATTGCTCAAATGTGTTAAAACATGACTTCAACAATTTAAAAAAGTTATTGACCACTGCTATATGAGACCATGCATTTATCAGATACCAGTGAAGGTCAGAGTTTACAAGGTCAAAGGTCAGTGGTCTAAAGTTTAACTCCTGGGGGGCTGAAGTCTCTGCTGGCTTTCTCTATTTCCTTTTAATTGGTGTCTGTTTTAGTTCTGACAACAGAGCTGTGGACAGTGATCAAGTCCAAGGCAGAAACAACCTCACAGGGACTGGTGATACCCCTGTAACTAGGAATTAACTAACTTGAACATAAAGACAGACAAGGTGATATTTTTGAAGATGTACAGTACCAGTCAAAAGTTTGGACACACCTATTAATTCAAGGGTTTTTCATTATTTTGACTATTTTCTACATTGTAGAATAATAGTGAAGACATCAAAACTATGAAATAACATATGGAATCATGTAGTAACCCCCCCTCAAAAAAAGAAGTGTTAAACAAATCAAAATCTATTTTATATTTGAGATTCTTCAAAGTAGTCACCCTTTGCCTTGATGACAGCTTTGCACACTCTTGGCATTCTCTRATCCAGCTTCATGAGGTAGTCACCTGGAATGCATTTCAATTAACAGGTGTGCCTTGTTAGAAGTTACTTTGTTGAATTAATTTTTCTTKATGTGTTTGAGCCAATCAGTGTGTTGTGACAAGGTAGGGGTGGTATACAGAAGATAGCCCTATTTGGTAAAAGACCAAGTCCATATTATGGCAAGAAAAGCTCAAATAAGTAAAGAGAAACAGTCCATCACTACTTGAAGGTCAGTCAATTTGGAACATTAAGAATTTTGTACGTTTCTTCAAGTGCAGTCGCAAAAACCATCAAGCGCTGTGATGAAACTGGCTCTCATGAGGACTGCCACAGGAAAGGAAGACCCAGAGCTACCTCGGTTGCAGAGAATAAGTTCATTAGAGTTACCAGCCTCAGAAATTGCAGCCCAAATAAATGCTTCACAGTGTTCAACTAACATAAAAGACATCTCAACATCAACTGTTCAGYYGAGAKTGRGTGAATCAGGCCTTCATGGTTGAATTGCTGCAAAGAAACCACTACTAAAGGACACCAACAACACGAAGAGACTTGCTTGGGCCAAAAAACACGAGTAACGGACATTAGACCGGTGGAAATCTCTCCTTTGGTCTGAGGAGTCCAAATTTGAGATTTTTGGTTCCAACCACCGTGTCATAGTAGTAGGTGAACGGATGATCTCTGCATGTGTGGTTCCCACCGTGAAGCATGGAGGAGGTGTGATGGTGCTTTGCTGATGACACTGTCAGTGATTTATTTAGAATTCAAGGCACACTTAACCAGCATGGCTACCACAGCATTCTGCAGCGATACGCCATCCCATCTAGTTTGCGGTTAGTGGGACTATCATTTGTTTTTCAACAGGACAATGACCCAAAACACACCTTCAGGCTGTGTAAGGGCTATTTGACCAAGAAGGAGAGTGATGGTGCTGCATCAGATGACCTGGCCTCTACAATCACCCAACCTCAACCCAATTGAAAAGGTTTGGAATGAGTTGGACCGCAGAGTGAAGGAAAAGCAGCCAACAAGTGCTCAGCATGCTCAGCACTCCTTCAATACTATTGAAAAGCATTCCTCATGAAGCTGGTTGAGAGAATGCCAAGATTGTGCAAAGATCTCATCAAGGCAAAGGGTGGCTACTTTGAAGAATCTTAAATGTGTTTTGATTTGTTTTACACTTTTTTTGGTTACTACATGATTCCATATGTTTTATTTCAAAGTTTGATGTCTTCACTATTATTTTACAATGTAGAAAATAGTAAAAATAAAGAAAAACCCTTGAATGAGTAGGTGTGTCCAAACTTTTGCCTGGTAGTGTACCTCCCGCGGCAGTGTCTGGAACCTTGAATAAGGTGTATTTGGTCTTTCCCTTCTCCGCTATTGAAGTCCCCATGTTGTAGGCTGTTCCATCTTTATCGTAATGTGGATGGGATGTCACCAGGTTCACAGCAAGGTATTTCATGTAGTCAACCTAGTGAGATAACAAGATAGGCTTATAAACAGGTGTCCATGCGTATGGTCATCCAGATAGCAACGGCAGTATTAACTTTAAATTACCTTGTCCTGAGTCTCCAGAGTCACAGGATCTACTTTGCGGATGTAGTTGGTTTCAGAGGTTGCATAATAATCCTTCCCATATCGAATGAAATTGTTGCCACAGTTGTCAGTGAAGTCTGGGACCGTGTGGTTAAGAAAGGTGATCACCCTGGAGACAAAGATAATTTGATCAGCAACAGGCAAATTCATAGGGACAAATTAAATTAAAACATCAACAGTCAGATCAGATGTTTGCTACAGCATGCCAGAACATAATTGATTTCAACATCTTACCTTTTTAAAGGTGCCAAAATGAACTATCTGTAATGTACTACCTAGATATGATGTTTTTGCCTGGGTCCGGGTAAGCCATTGTCCCCATTTCAGACACAACAATTCTTTTGGCTGCCATGTTGTCTTTGTATGTGTCTCCACGTAAATATCTGCTTCTGTAGATTACCTCACCTGAAGAAAATAATAAATATATATACACACACACCTGATGATTTACTTCTATTGTGAGTTTAATTGCTAAATGTGGGAATTGTTTTTACTTGCACAACCCATGGAGCCCATAGCACCAAGAAGCCCAAAAGCTTGCCAATCGGACTTATCATTAGATCATCTTGTTTGAGTTTCTATATCACAAAAAAGATAAAACACTTCCAGGCATTTTACCATCTTTGAATGTAAAGCTGTGCATCAGGGCCATCCCATCGAACCAGTGGTTGTATGTGGTATCCCCCACTGAGAATATGCCTGGTCCATTGCGCAACAACGTGCCTTGCAGCCAGCTTGGAAGGTTGCCTATATAAAACAATAGTTTAGTTTTACAAAACAGAATGGGTGTGTCCATGCCGCCAGCAAGAAGTAAGATACAGCAAGAATAAGGCTGTGTCCTCTGCGATTTTCCTTCAAAATAAAAGTCGTGCAATTAAGATGGTGAAAAATAATACAAATGGTCAAAATTCATTACAGTATATGGGGAAATGTTAGCAGACTGCAATTTTGTTTAACAATATGAAGAAATGTATAAAGTGAATCACCTTTCAGCACCAGTAATATTATAGCATTGACATTGCATTCAAATAATTACTAGATAGTTATGGTAACAGTAATACAAATAAAACATTCATAATGATACTATTAATAAACTTTAGAAAACACTTAAATCCCATAGTTAATTAGCCTATTCGTATTGCACAATGTTCAGTAAATGTTCATATTGGACATACAGTACTGCACAACTTCCTGTACATTCTGTCGTAGTAAAAGGGGTGCCCTTCTACTCAGGGGCACCACTAGTTTCGAAATCCACAGAGTTTACAACCAAGGAGCGTCACTGCTCATTCTGCACCCCTTAAAACCTTTTGCTGCAGTGGGCTAGGTCAGGGTCACAGAGTGTTTCTTGGTAGTCTTAAACAAATCTACTTTGAAACAGAAGTATACACCTCACACACGGTTATGGGCTTAAACATTATTTCTTTTTTAAAGACACCTGTACCATGCCAGATATAGAGTTGAAATGTATAAAAAAAAAAATGTTTGCATCCCAATATTACATTTTCACAGAAGACTGAAATAACAAAATCATTTGACATGGGAAAAAAAACTGATTTTCGGTGGCTTTTTTGAAATCATGTTTATTAATTATGAAAAATATTAATAACTTTCAACCCATGAGGCCACTAGGTCATTTGACTGCAGGAAAGTGCTACAGAGTGGCCTATCAGCTTAAATCCAATCAGTTTTTCATATTGGACATACTGCACCGTACATCATTCTCTGTACATTGTGTCGCAGTAAAAGGGATGCCCTTCTACTCAGGAGTGCCACTAGTTCCCAAATCCACAGAGCTTACACCCAGAGGAGTGTCGCTGCTCATTTTGCAGCCCTTAAAAAGAGTGGGCAATCAGCTTAAATCCAATAGTATTTTCATACTGGAAATACATATTGCACCGTACACAATGATCTGTGCGTTGTGTCGCAGTAGCATTTTATTTAACCAGGTAAGTTGGCTGAGAACACATTCTCATTTACAGCAACGACTGGGGAACATTTACAGGGGAGAGGGGGAATGAGCCAATTGGAAGCTGGGGATGATTAGGTGGCCATATCGGGAATTTAGCCAGGACACTGGGGTTTACACCCCTATGCTTACAATAAGTGCTATGGGATCTTTAGTGACCACAGACAGTCAGGACACCCGTTTAAAGTCCCATCCAAAAGATGGCACTCTGCACAGTCTACTCAGGAGCACTTCTAGTTTCCAAATCCACAGAGATTACACACAGAGGAGCGTCGCTGCTCATTTGGCGGCCCTTACAGTGGCCCATCAACTTAAATCCAATATTTTTTTACACATTGGACATTCATATTGCACTGTACAAATGGAACAGCAAGCCTCACAAGGGCTGCCAAATAAACAGCGATGCTTCTTTGCGTGTAAACCATTGGATTTAATTTCCAAAATCCGTGTCCCGGGAGTACTTTGTAATTTTTGCCTGCTTCACAGCGGTCACTCTGGCTACTATAACTGTAGTAGCCTAGTACTGGTGAATAACTAATAAGAGAAGAAATGGTCTTTGTTCCAGGAGTAGGCCTTCAGAATATTGTTAATTGACTATGAGATACAATTTTGAAAACTGGGTTCAACGTTTTGCGAAACAACCACATCCATTAGTCATTTCACATGGCCATTATTTAAATCAATAATAGCCTTTAACTATGCGGTTCGTGCCATAATGCTATTAAGCGTCAGATTGTGGCAAATTGTGGGATGTCGTCATAGATATTAAAACCAGGGGCTGTCGGTCAGACTCCAATTGCCTCAACAACAAAAAAGGAAAATTGCTTTGCTTTTAAACATCCCCCCAAAAATAAACAACTATCTCACCCCAAGATCAGTGGTGTGTATTCATGGATGCCAAGGGAAGCCTGGCTTCCCCAAAAATGTACCAATAAAAATGAAATAATTTATCTTTCATCTCTGCGTTTCATAATTGTCTTTCAATTCATAAGAGGCTGAATGTATCTCACCGGAAAAAGCATCCTAGTGAGCGAAACAGCGCCTCTCTGACCCTGTATGTGTAGCCCATCTATCTGATGCGGTCTGGTCAGAAAGAGGCCAGCAAGCATTTGGCCTCCCTTGATAAAAAAAGATATATACAATGATAGCCAATCAGCATTGAGCTAAATTGTGAATGATCCTGGTGTACCAAAAAAAAAACGGAAAGGAAAGCCAGTTTGGGTTTGGCTTCACACCAATCACATCAAGCCAAACTTCATTGACAGAAAAAAAATATTTAATTRTTGCCTCTCCTTGTGTTGTTGTCCTCCAGTGTCTGGCTAGCTAAAATTGTCCCTTTCCTAAATTAGCCATGGACAGAGATTTGAACTTGTGGTTTTACTTAATTCTCCTTACTGGCCAATGATTATAAAGGCGATTCTGATCCAACCAAAAATGCATACATTGTGCCTCTGGCCTGAGAGGATAGAAGTTCAATATGTAGCTAGATGTAGTAGGCTAATGTTAACTAGCTGGCTAATCATTGGCCATGAAATGCTTGCAAGCAAGCACTTTAGCCAGGTAGCCTATGACAACAAAAACTAAAAGCTTGTACTGTATGACAGTCATTGATGTTTCGGCACAGGAGGATGACACTGGCGTTTCTCTACAAGTAGGGTGAGTCAACATGTTTTTCTACTTACACACACATACACACAGCGAGAGAGAGAAAGAAAGTAGTACCATGGACAGCCACATGATATTTAGCTTACATTGATTGGACTACATTGTTTTTGGAATATTTTAGTTGTCACTGTGTTAGACTAAGCATAGGTGAGTTGATGATGTTGCCATTTTGATGTTGAAATGGTGCTGGAATAGTGGAAGCAGCTCCTGTTTTCTTTGGGACTTGAGGTAACTCTCATGTGTTCTAAATCAATAGTTGTTCAGTTGTCTGAAAATCTCAGAAACATTGATTTAATTGACCATGCTGTAGGTCATGTAACTGTTTGTTACATGCAATATGCTTTGTGGACTCCGCCAGACAGATGTTTTCTCTGGTTTTGTGATGAAACAAAGTTATGGTTGAATTTATTCTGCCACTGCGTCTTCTTATTGTCTCGGGCTTAAGCCTATATATCACGGTGGCAAGGCATATGAACAGGATAAGAGAAAACAAAGCAATTATCACAACCCCTAAATTGTAATATGCTTTTTTTTCCCTGGCTTGGCTTCCCTAGTGATTTTACCAACGCACTGCTACTGCCCTAGTTATACCTGTGAATGTTGCTGCGCATGTTATGTTGATAATGAAAATTATCTAAAGTTTCCATAACCATCTCATCAGTTAACATACCTTTGATGTCCGCCTTCACTGGATCAGGTCTTTCTTCTCTGTTTTTAGCGTAGTCGTAGGCCATCCTTGTTGAGATGAAAGACAAATATCATGCGTTACCTTCCTTAGAAGTTATGAGAGACGAAAAAGGGGGTCGTTTTTATATTAGACAAAAGAAACCACTCCCATTTCTGAGTTTGCAAGTAGTAGTCTAATATAAGCGCAAGACACACTTACATTTTACATTTGAGTCATTTAGCAGACGCTCTTATCCGGAGCGATTTACAATAGTGAGTGCATACATTTTCATACTTTTTTTCGTACTGCCCCGCCGTGGTAATCGAACTCACAATGTTCTGCCAACTGAGATACATGAAACTATAGCATATCATCTTTCTCTTATCTTGTCTACTGACTGACTATATTGTGTATGTTCCTGATCGGTCATTAGGAGGTCACATATGAAGCGAGATACCTGCCAAAAAGTTGAACGTACCATTGGGATCATAAGAAAAGTAAACGTGACATTTAATCTGTGAACATACAAACACCATGTTACGATTACCAACTAACATTTTAAGCTTTAACAAATCTTGTGTTTTGCCATTTTGACCTACAATAATACCTTTTAGAGTTTTGGCATTTTCATCCCACGAACGCAACAAAAAAAATGACACCAAAAGGTCACACTAACAAGCATAAACGCACTATAAAAAAACGGAAGTCAGGGAAACCGGAAAGAGGTATGCTGCACGTTTTCAAGTTAAAAGTCTCCATTCTCTATTACTCCTCAGTTGAATTTACTTCACATATAGGTAGTTAATGTAATAGATTTGTTTGCCAGGGCAAATCTAGATAGCACTAGCTCTATTATGCTCACAACACTGAAGTTTCAGTCCGCTAGGTGTATCTCTTTTTTATTTTTTTATTTTTTTTGCAGAGCAAGGGGAACCACTACTTCAGGGTCTCAAAGCAAGTGACGTCACCGATTGAAATGCTATTAGCGCGCAGCACCGCTAACTAACTAGCCATTTGACATCCGTTACACTCACCCCCCTTTCGACCTCCTCCTTTTCCGCAGCAACCAGTACATATACAATGCCAAAAAGATGGGTGGTCATTACAAAAGGAGCAATTTGAGTTGATGTTTTCCTTAACTTCTTCATATAGTGGTTGGCAGGATAATATTTATGAATAATTTTAAAGGACACTTCCTTAATTTTGTTAACAAGTAGGTATGTGTGTGGCAACATCCAAACTTTTTRCCTATAGATATTATCAATAAATCCATTCCAATAAGGCATGACATAAGGTATGATACAACATCCTGCTGAAACAAGGTTCGTATCGCTCTGTTGTTGAATGGACCAAAAGAGAAACAAATCTTTCCTACTGATGAGTCAACAGGGTCAATAGAAGGTAGGCTCTGAGGGTCAGGTCTTGACACGTTCCTGAATAACAGAGCAACACCTGAGGGAATGGCGTCTAAAACAATTGCAAAATCTTTAGGTGTTAAAGGGATCTTGTAAAGTGATAAGAATTCCTTATAACTGAGTAAAAGACCCTCTGCATTTACCAGTTGGCTCACCAATAGGATATTATTTCGGAACCAATATTCTAAAAACAAATAAGTATTTTTATACAATATATACCGATTATTCCATATATAATATCTGTGTGGAGAAAAATTGTGTTTATAAATTAAGGACCATGACAAGAAAACCTGCCGATGAAAAGCAGAAAGTTTCACTGGAATTTTGTCAATATTATAATTGCACAACAACATGAAGTTAAGGCCACCAAAAGTAGAGAAGGCATGATGAGGAATAAAATTCCAGATAGAAGTGGGTCTTCTTAGGAATTGTTTTATCCAATTGATCTTAAAAGTATTATTTAAAGTAGTAAAGTCCAGAAAATTCAGTACACCATTCTCATAAGTGTTCATTACAACAGTTTTCCTAATGTAATGGGTACGGTTTCTCCACAGAAAGTTGAAAAGCATCTGGTCTATCTCCTTGCTTATTTTACTGTCAAGATATAAAGATAGAGCGCCATATGTTAGTCTAGAGATAACTTCAGCCTTGGTTATTAGGACTCTACCTTTTAAAGATAAGTCCCTCTGTAGCCATTGATTTAGCTTTTTCTGGGTATTTTTAATAAGAGTGTTAAAATTTAGTAAGCCTCTAGACTTCTGATCCTTTGTAATGGTTATGCCTAAATATGTAAGTTCTTCTTTTACTGGAATACCATAATATGAAGGTGTCACACAATCTTTGATAGCTATGAGTTCACATTTATTAATGTTAAGGTATAGACCAGACGCTTTGGAAAAGGATTGTATCACATTGATCGATATGGGAATTTGGTTAGCGTCTTTCAGAAAAAGTGTAGTATCATCAGCCAACTGGCTTATAATAATTTCTTTACCAGCTATGGAAATACCTTGTACAAGACTATTTTTTAAAGAATTTGCAAGAAGTTGGGTGATTAATAAAAACAGATACGGGGAGATAGGACAACCTTGCCTAATCCACTAGGTGTATCTCTACAGCATGGGCATATCTCTGGGTGACGTGGACATCCCCATGCTCGCACCTTATCAATATATGACTAATTCAATATTGCACCATCCCATTCTCTGAGCTCTATCTGCAATCATAACCAGTTGTATCTACCAAGAATAATGAAACATATAATAATACATGTTTGGTGAGTCTATTAATTATGTATGACCACTGGAGTCAATGCTACTCAAAATATGTTTTTATTGAATATTTTGATATTTATTTCATCACTCAAAATCTTGCCAAAGCATATTCTTTAAAAAAAAATAAGTTTWWWWWWWWTWAAATAAATGTATCCCCTTTTCTCCCCAATTTTCTCCCCAATCGCTAGTAAATACTATCTTGTCTCATCGCTACAACTCCCGTACGGGCTCGGGAGAGACGAAAAGCCACGCGTCCTCCGAAGCACAACCCAACCAAGCCGCATTGCTTCTTAACACAGCGTGCCTCCAACCCAGAAGCCAGCCGCACCAATGTGTCGGAGGAAACACCGTGCACCTGGCCCCCTTGGTTAGCYCGTACTGCACCCGGCCCGCCACAGGAGTCGCTGGAGCGCGATGAGACAAGGATATCCCTACCGGCCAAACCCTCCCTAACCCGGACGAAGCTAGCCCAATTGTGCGTCGCCCCACGGACCTCCCGGTCGCGGCCGGCTGCGACAGAGCCTGGGCGRGAACCCAGAGACTCTGGTGGCGCAGCTAGCCAAAGCATATTCTGTAGGAGGGGTTCATATGAATTTAAAATAATTGTAGAACTCTATTTGTGTTTTATAACTGTTTCTATTATAGGGCTCCCCTTAACAGGAGACTCTAGCTCACAGGCCTTTAAATATAGCCTCTAAATACATTTTAAACAAAATAGTTGAAGAAGCATGTGCAGTGGCTGATAGAAACAAACAATTTGGCAATAAGAATAGGCAATAGATAGTTATGACCATTCCGCTCAGGACAGGCTTAATCAAGATTTTGTTGTGTCACTTTTATTGATATGGATAAAATCTCTGTGTGATGGAGTTGTGAAATGCAAATGGCTATAACAAGCCTATATACAGAGTGGAATTCCTGCAAAAATKATTTTGGATGAGCCTAGCTATGACCACAGGGCTGGAGAAGGAGAGGTGAAATGTTTAAACGTAGGCTTATTTATGCGAAACACGCACGAATAGCCGTCGTTTGGTAAGCCAAGCTGACAACACACAGTGGCAGCTAGGTTGAGTTAGTAAACTGGCTAGCTCGCTAGCTTACAGCATGGTAGTAATACCAGGGGAGAGGGATGCCTAAGGGAGGCAACCCGAATCTCACATCATATACCGTTAGCTGGGTAGGCTGACAATCTTCCTAGATGCTGTTATCTAGGGAAGTGACCCATTCGAGTTTTAAATAGTCGAAAGAAGACTAGTGCTCGGTGGCCTCGATAACGAGCACAGCAGTGGAGGATATCTTGACAAGGTTAGAAACACACACACTAGCTGAAGTACGGTGGCCAACACCCACACTGGCTAGTGGGCTAAGTCAGCACAAAACAAGAAATCCCAATATCCTCCGATAAAAGGGATAGGTAGGGGAGAGCTGTCACTCAGCCTTAGAGGGCGAATTTCACTCTCTGACCCACAGGTCACAGGCTGTTGGTCATAGACTGACAGTACAGTATATTCTTTTATTTTACCTTTATATAACAGTCCACACAACTCATACAGAGGTTAGCTTACCCTACCACGACCTGGGAAGATGCAATCTGAAAAATGGGAGCAGTGGAGCAGTCAACTTGCGCAATACGACTAAGCCATACTTTGCGAGAGGAAATAAGAGATGTACAGTTTTATATGAACCGCGGGGCATGTCCTCCCACGCTGTCACCAGCGTGACTTTGTTGTTACTATTACTCGACCCGTGCGGAGCAAGGGGGATATAATCCATACTTTCAACCGTACTGACGGTCTGAAAGGTATGAAGTAGAACTAGAGGCAATGAGTGTCTTTGTCAAAAAGAATTACACCGATTGGCCTATAGCTGACGCTGTTATAAGCAGCCTTTAAACCCTCATATCCGCTTGCCCGTTTTATCTAGAGATTTGTAGTATGTACAGTGCCTTCAAAAAGTATTCACACCACTGGACTTTTTCCACATTTTGTTGTGTTACAGCCTGATTTTCAAACGGATTCGATTTAGATTTTGTGTCATTGCCCTACACACAATACACCATAATGTCAAAGAGACTTATGGTTTTAGACATTTTTACAAATGAAACATTTTAAGCTGAAATGTCTTCAGTAAATAAGTATCCAACCCCTTTGTTATGGCAAGCCTCAATAAATTCAGGAGTAAAAATGTGCTTAAAAAGTCACATGATAAATTGCAACCTCAAAGAACAGGGAAGCTTTCCAATGCCTCCCAAGGGGCTCCTATTGGTAGATGGGTAAAAATAGAAAAGCAGATATTAAATATCCCTTTGAGCATGGTGAAGTTATTAACTACTCTTTGGATGGTGTAGCAATGCACTCAGTCACTACAAAGATACAGGAGTCCTTCCTAACTCAGTTGCAGGAGAGGAAGGATAACGCTCAGGGATTTCACCATGAGGCCAATTAAAACATTTACAGAGTTTAATGGCTGTGATAGGAGAAAACTGAGGATGGATCAACAACCTTGTAGTTACTCCACAATTTTAACCTAAATCACAGAGTGAAAAGAAGGAAGCCTGTACATAATACAAATATTTCAAAACTCGCATCCTGTTTGCAATAAGGCACTAAAGTAAAACTGCAAAAAACTGTGGCAAAGAAATTCACTTTTTGTCCTGAATACAACGTGTTATGTTTGGGGAAAATTCAACACAACACTGAGTAGCACTCTTCATAATATTCAAGCATGGTGGTGGCTGCATCATGTTATGGGTATGCTTGTCACCGGCAAGGACTAGGGAGTTTTTTAGAATAAAAAGAATAGAGCTAAGCACAAGCAAAATCATAGAGGAAAACCTGGTTCAGATTGCTTTCTATCAGACACTGGAAGACAAATTCACCTTTCAGCAGGACAATAACCTAAAACGGAAGGCAAAATATACACTGAAGTTGCTTACCTAGACGACATTGAATGTTCCTGAGTAGCCTAGTTATAGTTTTGACTTAAATCGGCTTGAAAATCTATGGCAAGTCATTAAAATGGCTGTCTATCTGTCACGTCTACTCCCGCTCCTCCCCTCTGGCGTTCGACGTCGCCGGTATACTAACCACCGATCCTGGGATCTATCATTACCCGAACCTGCACGTCATCATGAAGCACACCTGGACTCCATTACCTCACTTATCACCTCCCCTATATCTGGCACTCCCTTAGGTTCTTTCCCCAGTCAGTATTGTTCCTGTATTTATGCGTAGACGCTACTGTTATGTTGTCTCGTTCCATGTTTGTTGTTTTATTAAACGTTTCCCCTGCAGCTGCTTCTTAACTCTCAGCGTCTCCGTTATAGAATACTGACTCCAACAACGGAAGCAGCAGGAAAACAGAATATCTCCCAGACGGTCGACGAGCAGGGATACCTTCTACGTCAACACCATGACCAGCTGGCACAACTGGGGATGGCTATGGAAGAGGTTCTTCGCAGTGTGCAACGTCTCAAACATACCTGGGAGGCGTTGCCATCAACTAGTGGAGGATACTCTACAACAAGTCGACCCAGCACAACAGCCCATTCAGCAACCCGCTCAGGTCAGCAATGCCCATTTGTCCCTCCCGGATAAATATGACGGCATCCTATCTAAATGCCGTGGCTTACTACTTCAGAGCTCCCTCTACTTTACGCACTAGATGGGAGCCCCCACCACGAGAGGTCCAAGGTTGCCACGGTTATTTCTCTGCTGACTGGGCGYGCGTTGGAATGGGCCATAGCAGTCTGGGAGAGAAGAGAGGAGCAGCTAGATTCATATGAGGGGTTCATGGCCCTGTTCAAATGCATTTTCGATCATCCCCTGGAGAGCAGATAGGAGGTGAGCGCTTCCTCCAATTATGGCAGAGGGACCAGACTGCTGCTGAGTACGCGCTCACCTTCTGGACAGTAGCAGCATCCAGCGGATGGAACGAGCCGGCGCTTCGTACGCTATTCAGAAGAGGTCTGCGCGAGGAGGTCCAGACAGAACTAGCCTGTCAAGATGACAACCTCTCCTTGGGTGCACTCATTGCGATGGCCACCCGTCTGGATAACCTATTTTGGGAGCGTCGGTACTCTCATCGCTTCTCTCACTCCCTCAGTGAACACCCTGGATCAGAGCCTGAACCCATGGAGGTAGGGGGTCACAAGCCTCCCCGCGGCAAAGCGTCGCAGACGGAGACAGCTGGGGCTCTGCCTGTATTGTGATCAAGGAGGGCACCAGTTCCAGCAGTGTCCGGCACTTTCTAATCTGGGATCCACAAGAGCAGAGGGACAGTCACGTGATCTTCCGCCTCCTGGGGCAGGAGTGAGTATTCCATCTTCATCACTTTCAGCTCAACTCCTTTTGGTGTCCATCACACTAGTTGACTGTCCCTCATGTACTGTCTACAGAATTAGTGGATTCCGGTGCCGCGTGGAACTTTATTGACCAGACCCTTGCCTTCTCTCTTAACATCATCTCATTCCCGCTCTCCTCAACTTTCCCGGTTCAAGCCCTCGATAATCGGCCACTAGGATCCGAAACCATTACACACATCACCCAACCCCTCCCCCTCGCCGTGGAGTCCATTCATCAGGAGAACATCCCCTTCTTCATCACCAGTGAACCAGTTCACAAGATCATCCTGGGCCTCCCTTGGCTTCTACGCCATAAACCCACCATCTCATGGTCGAGGATTAGAATCACAGACTGAACACCCGAATGCCGGATGACCTGCTTCCCCATCCCCTGTGGTTCCATATCGGTTGAGAGTCCTGTGGTTGTCCTTCAGCCCAACATCCCGAGATATACCAGGACCTGCGGGAGGTATTCTCCAAGACCCGCGCCACCTGTCTTCCTCCTCATCGCCCCTGGGACTGTGCCATCAACCTGCTGGCAAGGTCTGTGCCTCCACGCAGACGCATTTACATTCTGTCGGTGGCTGAGACACAGGCCGTGGAGGATTACATCCAAGAGGAGCTCCAACAAGGTTTCACCCGCACATCCACTTCTCCTGCGTCAGCTGGTTTCTTCTTCGTGGTCAAAAATGATGGAGGGTTAGGTCCATATATTGATTACAGAGGACTCAATGAAATCACCACAAAGTACCGGTACCCTCTCCCGTTGGTGTCAGCAGCAATTGATCAGCTCCGCGGAGCCTGGTTCTTTACCAAACTGGAGAGCATACAATCTCATCCGCATCTTGGAGGGGGAWGAATGGAAGACTATATTTAGTACGATGTCTGGCCACTACGAGTACTTGCTGTTACCAGGCATTCGTTAACGAGGTGTTCAGGGACATGCTCGGACGCCAGATTGTCGTGGTCATGTATATCGATGACATCCTTGTCTTACTTATGTTCGAGCAGTCCTGGAATGCCTCCTGACTAACCACCTGTTCGTCAAGGCTGAGAAGTGCCTATTTCACCAGAAGGCTGTGTCCTTCTTAGGCTTCCAAATCAGCCCGCAGAGTGTGATGATGAATGACAAGAAGGTAGATGCGGTCAGGTTATGGCCAGTCCCAACCCCCCAAATGGGTTACAATGGTTTTTGGGGTTTGCCAACTTCTGCCGTCGTTTCATCAGGAACTTCAGCTCCATCGCCGCCCCTCTCACCTCTCTCTTCAAGGGTGGTCCCCGTACGTTGGTGTGGAGCCCAGCAGCCAATGAGGCCTTCCGTCTACTCAAGGGATGTTTCATCTTTGCCCCATTGCTCAAACACCCAGATCCCACGGTATCATTTGTGGTGGAGGTGGTCACTTCAGAGGTGGGCGTGGGGGAAGTTCTGTCTCGACGACAGGGTAATCCACAGAAATTGTATCCGTTTGCATATAACTCTAAGAAACTGTCCCCTGCAGAGAGGAATTACGACGTCGGTGATCGAGAGCTCCTGACGGTGTCGTTGGCATTAGAGGAGTGTAGACACTGTCTGGAAGGCACCAAGGAACCATTCGTCATCCTCACTGACCATCGGAACCTGGAGTACATACGGACAGCGAGGAGGCTGAATGCGGGCCAAGCAAGGTGGACCCTTTTCTTCACAAGGTTCGACTTCACGCTGACCTATCGCCCAGGTTAAAAATAAACTAAGGCCGATGCCCTGTCCCATCTCTATGATTCGGGAGAGGGTCCTGTCCAGAATGAACCTATAATCCCATCTTCCCGAGTCTGAGCTCCTGTGGTCTGGGACGTAGATGTGGACATTCGCCAGCCTCTGGAGAGGGAGCCCGCACCCACTAACTGTACTCCCGAGCGCATCTACGTTCCCACGGGGATAAGGGATCAGCTGCTGACCTGGACACACACATCTGTCATCACTGGAAATCCAGGTATTTCTCGCACTACCCAATCCATCTCTGAGAAGTACTGGTCACTCGCTACGTCAACTCCTGTTTCGTATGTGCCCAAACCAAATTCCCCCGGAACGCTCCAGCAGAGGAACTCCTTCCCCTTCCTGTGCCTCAGCGTCCCTGGTCCCATCTATCCATTGACTTTGTTACTGATCTCCCCTCCTTTGACGGTTTCATCACCATTTTGGTGGTTGTGGATAGATTTTCAAAATCCTGTCGTTTAATTCTCTTTCTCTTTCTGCACCTGCACGTCATCGTGAGGCACACCTGGACTCCATTACCTCACTTAATACCTCCCCTATATCTGGCACTCCCTTAGGTTCTTTCCCCAGTCAGTATTGTTCCTGTGTTTATGTGTAGACGCTACTGTTATGTTGTCTCATTCCATGTTTGTTGTTTTATTAAACGTTTCACCTGCACCTGCTTTTCGACTCTCAGCGTCTCTGTTATACTATCAATGATCAACAACCAACTTGACAGAGCTTGAAGGTTCCGAGAGATGGCCAGTCCAATTCTGGCTGTGCCGGGTGGAGATTATAAGAGTACATGGCCATTAAGGCCAGATCATTCTTCAAGATGTTCAAATGTTTTTAGATTACCATCTGGGTCAAATAATAATCATAGTGATTATAGAGGATGCAACAGGTCAGCATCTCAGGAGTAAATGTCAGTTGGATTTTCATAGCCGAACATTCAGAGGTTGAGACTGCAGGTGCGGTAGATAGACAGAGGGTCGAAACAGCAGATCCGGGACAAGGTAACACGTCTATGTGAACAGGTCAGGGCTCCATAGCCACAGGCAGAACAGCAGAAACTGGATCAGCACAAGACCAGGTGGACTGGGGACAGGGACAGTCAGGAGTAGTCAGGCCAGGTAGTCCTGAGGCATGGTCCTAGGTCTCAGGTCCTCGAGAGGAGACAGAGACAGAGAAAGAAAGAAAGAAAGAAAGAAAGAAAGAAAGAAAGAAAGAAAGAAAGAAAGAAAGAAAGAAAGAAAGAAAGAAAGAAAGAAAGAGAGGAAAATTAGAGCGACCATGCCTAAGATTACACAGAAGATCAGATAAGACAGGAGAATTACACCAGATAGGACAAACTGACCCTAGCCCTCCAGCACATAGACTATTGCAACATAGATACTGAGGACTGAGATGGGGCGGCGGGAGACACTGTGGCGCCATCCAAAGTTACCCACAGACAGGGCCAACCAGGCAGGAAATAACCCCACCCACTTTACCAAAGCACAGCCCCAACAGTACCAAAGGGATATAAATAGACCACTAACTTACTACCCTGAGACCAGGCTGAGTATAGCCCACGACGATCACCCCCACCGCACAAGCCCGAGGGAGCGCAAAACTGAACAGGAAGATCACGTCTGTGACTTAACCCAATCAAGTCAAGTATAGCGAAAAAAGCCTGACATGACATGATGCACCCTCCTAGGGACAGTACGGGAGATTGCAAGCAAGGCCATGACTCAGCCCCCTCAATAGTAAAAAAAAACAATTTGGGGGGGCTTGCTTGTTTTGCATGCTATTTTGGCATTAATACGTGTCACATATCAGTTTGCAAACAATGTAAAAAATATATATACATGTAATTGAGTTAATAAAGCTGCATACAAACATGGTCTCATTTTTGTTTTCTTGAGTAAGGCAGCTCCAAAATGCGAGGGGCTGCCACYGGAGAGCTGGTGCGCTGAGCTGGCACAGGACGTGCAGGGCTAGGGAGGCGCACAGGAGGCCTGGTGCATGGGGCTGGCACAGTCTTCACCAGGCGGCTAGCACGCACCTCAGGAAGAGTATGGAGAGCTGACTCGGGTGACATCAAATCCCCGTCACGCTCCGTCGGGCGGATGTCGTGCCTCATGCACCAAACCAGCACCTCCCTCATAACTCTCTCCTCCAATCTCCCCATTAACTCCTTCACTGTCTCTGCTTCGCTCACCTCCAATACCGCCCTGACCGGCTCTGGTTCCATCCTTGGCTCCTTACGGTAAGCAGGGGGAGTTGGCTCAGGTCTGACTCCTGACTCTGCCACACTCCCCGTGTGACCCCCCAATACATTTTTGGGGCTGCCTCTCGGGCTTCCAGCCGCGCTGCCGAGCTAGCTCCTCATAATGCCTCCTCTCGGCTTTCGCTGCCTCCAGCTCTGCCTTGGGGCGGCGATATTCCCCCAGCTGTTCCCATGGTCCCTTGCCYTCTAATACTTCCTCCCAAGTCCAGTTCTCCAGGTATCGCTGCCTCTCCTGCTGCTGCCCGTTACCACGCTGCTTGGTCCTTTTTTGGTGGGTGTTTCTGTAACGATCGTCTGTGGTGGTAGAAGGATCGGACCAAAGCGCAGCATGGTAAGTGTTCATGTCTTTAATATAAATCCAAAACTGAACACAGGAACAAAAACAATAAACGATGATCAAACGAAACAGTACCGTGTGGCGACAAACACTGACACGGAAACAAACACCCACAAACCAAAAGACAAAAACAGGCTACTTAAATATGGTTCCCAATCAGAGACAATGACAAACACCTGCCTCTGATTGAGAACCATATCAGGCCAAACGACAAACCCAACATAGAAACACAAAACATAGATAACCCACCCAACTCACGCCCTGACCACACTAAAACAAAGAAAATACAAAAGAACTATGGTCAGAACGTGACAGCTTGCTCTCAGCGGCTTCGAGACCTGAGCGAAGCCATAGCTACACTGGATGAGAAGTATGCCCTTTCTGGACTACCCATCCCGGATCCGGGATCATCCTCATCAAAAAAGCTGACTAGCATAGCCTAGCCTAGCGCCACAGGGATATACTGTGATTACAAAATCCTAGCCAAGCTCTTAGCCATCTGAATGGAAAACTTGCTGCACCAAGTAATAGACTCTGACCAYACTGGCTTTATGAGAAATAGGCATTTGTTTTTCAATATTAGACGCCTTATGAATATAGTGTACTCCCCAGCGTCGGGGGACCCGGAGGTGGTGGTCTCGATCGATGTGGAAAAAGCTTTTGAACGCGTTGAGTGGGACTACCTAACTCTCGCCCTTTATAGATTTGGCTCAGGTCACAAATTCATTGCGTGGATAAAGATGATTTATTTATCTTCCATGGCTTTGGTACGGACTAACAACTTGTCTTCTGACTATTTTCGCCTGCTCCAGACAGGTTTGTCCACTCTCCCCCTTGTTGTTTGCTTTGGCAATCGAGCCCCTTGCCGTCGCACTGCGCTCTAATGATGCTATTCAAGGTATACTCAGGACAGGCTTAGAGCAGAAATACCTCATTTTGTTTATCTCCAACCCTGATACCTCATTACCACATTCCTTATCTATTCTTAAACAGTTTGGAGCAATCTCAGGGTACAAGCTGAATCTAGGCAATAATTATATTTTTCCTGTAAATAAGGCTGCTTTAAAGTGCTCTTTTACAAGCTTTCAGTTTAGGATTGTCCGGGATCAATTCACCTACTTGGGAGTTAAAGTGACAAGGAAATATTCACATTTGTTTAAGGAAAACATTGTTGCTCTAGCAGACAGTTTGAAACAATCTTTTACTTTTTGGAAGTCTCTACCTCTTTCTCTTATTAGAAGGGTTAATGTCATTAAAATGAATGTGTTGCCCAAATTTGTATCCTTATTTCAATGTTTACCCATCTTTTTTTAATTCACCGGATCAAACATTCATGTTTTTTATTTGGGATGGCAAGTTACCACGGATTGGTAGAAGACATTTACAAAAGCTTAAGGTATTGGGTGAGTTAGCTCTACCAAATGTTCAGACATACTATTGGACTGCAAATTTCAGAGCCCATTTATACTGGCTACAGGCTGATTCTACTGGCCCAAATCCACTCTGGGTCCAGATGGAGTCTGAATCATGTAAACCTGCTGCAATTTCCTCTGTGTTGTGCTCCTCTCTCCCAGTGTCCCTAGGAAAAAGGTGTGTCAACCCAATTGTAAAGCAGTCTCTTAAAATGTGGATTCAGTTCCGTTTAGCCTTTAGCCTTCGAGGCTTTTCTCTATCAGGCCCAATCAATCAGAACATTTTATTTCCTCCATCTTTAAATGATGGGACTTTTGGCATCTGGCACTCACTGGGCCTCTCCTCACTAGCCCAATTATTATTTGATGATACATTTGCCTCTTTTGCTCAGCTACAGGAAAAGTTCAACCTCCCCCAATCCCACTTCTTCCACTATCTCCAGACTAGCTACCACACCTGAATTTCCCAATAAGTATCTTTGAGCTAAACAAGCTTCCTAAGTGTGCAATTTCCGATGTATATGCAATCATTAATGACTTACAGAACCCTTCTTTGTTGCCTTTAAAGACTCGATGGGAAAAGGATTTGGGGGAGGAACTTGGGGATGACACCTGGGAATCTGTTCTGCACAGGGTGCATTCTTCCTCTTTTAGCACTAGACACAGCCTCGTTCAATTCAAGGTGGTTCACCATATCCACTGGTCCGGTGCCAAACTCTGAAGAATATTCTCTGATTTTGATCCTGTGTTCGATGTAAAACAGAACCAGCCACACTGTTTCATATGTTTTGAGACTGTCATAAAGTGTCTAGTTTCTGGGAATTAATATTTAAATATTTCTCTGATATATATGACACTGTTATAGATCCGTCTCCCCTTACAGCCCTTTTTGTAGTACTGCCCATATGTACCCCCCTGTCAATAATTCAGTCGGACACCGTTGCTCATACAACTGTTTTAGCTAGACGACTAATACTCCAGAACTGGAAGATGGAGCTTCCCCATTTTATATAAATATTGGGTGGGAGATGTGTTGTGCTCTCTGAAATTAGAAAAATGTAATTCAATACACATGGGAACTCCAAACTGTTTTATGATGCTTTGCCTCAAAACATCATAAAACAGTCTTACTTTGAACAGTCCACCCTCTGATGGCATTCTTATCTGTCATGCGGTGGGTGTAGCTGGTGGAAGTCAGGCGCAGGAGAGCAGAGATGAGTGAACAAAGAAGCACTTTACTGAGGCAATAGTAAGAACAGAACGCAACCGCGTCACAAAAACAGATGCCCAAAGAACAAGTGAGGCAGCACATAGTACAACAGCCAAGTACAAAGTACCGGCTGCCACACATCACGGGTACAAATAAAACCCGGCGCAACCCAGCCAGAAGCGTGCCAAACTAGACAATAAACAATACCACACACAGACATGGAGGGAACAGAGGCCTAAATACACATAGTAATCACGAGGAGATGTAAACCAGGTGTGTGGAGAACAAGACAAAACAATTGGAAAAATGAAAGGTGGAGGGGCGATGGCTAGAAGACCGGTGACGTCGACCGCCGAACGCCGTCCGAACAAGGAGAGGGACCAACTTCGGCGGAAGTCGTGACATTATCAAAAGAAAAATAAGTCTGGTTGGTGGAGCATTTCTTTGTGGGTTTTTTGGGAGGTCATTGAGGTTGGTGATGTGCCTATTGATTCTTATTGAATGTGATTTGTGGATGCCTRATTCCTCTTGCTCTGTCAGAGCCTAACATGTGAGCTTGTTTTGCCCRGTTTTTTATTTGGTTTACACTTACATTGTAAAAYAAATATTATAATAATAACATTGTAAACTTTAATTTTGGTCCAGTGGATGGTCAGTCTGTGGTCATGACTTGAGTGTGAGTGGTTGCATTTCTCCACACCTTTCCCTCGTCTGTTTACAGCAACAATGGTGAGGTGACCGCTCTGTTCCTGTATTCATTTTAATTTATTCAAGATTTTTATTGTTGCTAGTTTTTTGCACTGCATTTGCATTCAGCCAGATACTTCAGATTGGGCAAGGATCTCCCTGGTTCCCCAGGCTGGGGGTTGTGCGCTGGGCTACCAGTCCTGCCATGTTGATAAGGGAATTTATATTTTTAAAGTAATGACTAAAAAATTCCACCCTGAAATGTATAAGACTATATTCCAATAATACATGTGTGGGACAAGTTAAGAGGGAGAAATATGTGGAGATAACAGAGGCTGGTAGACTACACATGATAACTCTGAAAAATCTGACAACAGGAGGGCCCTTCCAAGGCCTCTCTAATCTAGGGAGGAGAGGAGAGAACGGCGAGAAACTGCCAAGGCTGATAAAAAAGGTATAAAACTGTGTGTGTGTGTGTGTGTGTGTGCGTGCGTGCGTGCATGCGCGCATAGAGGGAGTTATAAAATGACATGTCTTTGCATTTTTGACTTTAGAACGTTCTCTGAATAAACCTTACGAACSTTTTGCAGAAGCTGAGTCTTTGCCTAATTATTATTAAACCCAGGGTCTTACAAACCTCGGGGATTTGTAAAAAATTCTCGTGACATATGTAAAACATCACAGTGTAACAGTGTAAATCCAAAGCAATTTGAGGATCTTTACTCCATTTGGAAATACACTACATGACCAAAAGTATGTGGACACCTGCACGTCGAACATCTCATTCCAAAATCATGGGCATTAATATGGAGTTGGTGCCCCCTTTGCTGCTATAACAGGCTCCACTCTTCTGGGAAGGATTTCCACTAGATGTTGGGACATTGCTACGAGGTCTTGCTTCCATTCAGCCAAAAGAGCATTAGTGAGGTCGGGCACTGATATTGCGCGATTAAGCCTGGCGCGCAGTCGGTGCTCCAATTCATTCCAAAATTGTCTGATGGGGTTTAGGTCAGGCCAGTCAAGTTCTCCCACACCAATCTCGAAAAAATATTTTCTGTATGGACCTCYCTTTCTGCAGGGGGYCATTGTCATGCTGAAACAAGAAAGGGACCAAAACGGTTCCCATAAATTTGGAAGCARAGAATTGTCTAGAATGTCATTGTATGCTGTAGCATTAAGATTTCACTTCAATGGAACTAAGYGGCCTAGCCCGAACCATGAAAAATAGCCCCAGACCATTATTCCTTCTCCACCAAACTTTACAGTTGGCACTATGCATTCGGGCAGGTAGCGTTCTCCTGGCATCCGCCAAACCCAGATTCGTCCGTCGGACTACCAGATGATGAAGCGTGATTCATCACTCCAGAGAACGCGTTTCCACTGCTCCAGAGTCCAATGGCGGTGAGCTTTACACCACTTCAGCCAACACTTGGCATTGCGCATGGTGATCTTAGGCTTGTATGTGGCTGCCCGGCCATGGAAACCCATTTCAAACATTTCAAACCGACAAACAGTTATTGTGCTGATGTTGCTTCCAGAGACAGTTTGGAACTCAGTAGTGAGTGTTGCAACCAAGGACAGAAGATTTTTATGCGCTACACGCTTCAGAACTCTGCGGTCCTGTTCTGTAAGCTTGTGTGGCCTACCACTTTGCAGCTGGGCAGTTGTTGCATTTAGACGTTTCCACTTCACAATAAAAGCACTTACATTTGACGAGGGCAGCTCTAACAGGGCAGAAATTTGACCAACTGACTTGTTGGCCATGGTGCCACGATGAAAGTTACTGAGCTCTTCAGTAAGGCCATTCTACTGCCAATGTTTGTCTATGGAGATTGCATGGCTGTGTGCTCGATTTTATACACCTGTCAGCAACGGGTGTGGCTGAAATAGCCGAATTCACTCATTTGAAGGGATGTCCTCATACTTTTGTATATATAGTGTAGCTTTGACCCTCTCAGCTATGTACTCTATGATAAGTTAACTAGAACTGGAGATAAGCATATCAATATTTGGTGCAATCATAAGCTCAGTCTTCCTAGAATGTTTAAAGACAGAATAAGGACTCTGCAACCTAAGATTAAGGTTTGTATACTCAGCTAAAGCATATATAGCCTTAGTATTGTTGACTGCAAAAGGATGTAAGTTGTATGACCCCTGTTATCATACCCTAAATGATAATCCATTCTTTGATTGCATGTCCAATTTGTTTTGCAAGTGTGCTAATGCTAAGCAAACTCACAGACCACTTTCCCACCATCCATAACATTAGCTGCATTTGGTGATTTATTTTGGGTGAATTATTACTTTAAATTAAGCCATTACAAAACTTTTTGTAACAAATGTATTTATTTGAATGAAATGACCTCATGCACACTTGGATTAGACCTATTTTAATTAAACTCTGCTGTTATACAGTAGAAGCTAGATTGACGGTTTTGTTGAGTGATCATGCTGTCATACTTCGGCTTAGTGAAACTTATGCCAGCAATGTTAGCAATATGTTTTGTAGAACAGAAATACCAGGATTTTTTCCACAATAAATAATATCTCAAAAATGTCCATTTCATAGAATTGTTTTTTATTTTATTTTTTTATTCTCAAAACTATGACAAACTAAACTACTGAACCAGATGTTCTATGACACTTTAACCTACATGTTTCTATGCTAATGCATAAATGCTTTGCAACTAGACAAAGTCTACTTGGAAATACAATAGAACGGAATAAAATATACTACTGTATAATAAATATGTATCAGGGGCAATATAAAATGCATTATCAGAAGCAAATAAGCACAATACACCTCTACATATGGAGGTATCCACATATTCATATTTTACAGTATAGTGGACCATTTAAATACAACCACAAACCATGATTGTAGTATCAACTGAGATAATCAACCAGTGTCATAAGTATGTCTTTCATGAAATATTGTCATGATGCATACATACAAACAAGATCATATGTTGGGTTTTGATGGGGTATGACAGTTAAACTAGGCTCATGAGGAATTTGTAAGTCATATTCTTCAAGATCAATGGGAACATATCATTATTTTAAAAGTCCAAAAATGGACGTACCAATTACAGATTGACCCTTTAAGTTAACTCACCATGGTGCCCATTTACGTAACTGTCATCTGATGTACTTGGCTATAAACCCTGTACCAGATAGTAGGCTTAATCTTTGGTCTCTCTTTGTTAAGTCTCTTGAACATTCTAGGAATTACAGTTATGGTTGCATATTTATGTAATTCAACACTTTTATTACACAGTTGGTTAAGACAGACCTGTGAAATTGATTTCAGTGAACTCTGTGACACTGCCTGTAAGATTGAAAAGCCTCTCTTCTCCATTCATTCTGCTGTCTGAAAGGTAAGGACAAGACTAAGGTAAGACTTCTACTTACTGTAATTGCCATGTTGTGACAAGTTTTTTTGTGGAGAAAATAGTGTAAGGATAGTAGTCTAGTAGTCACAATACTATTATTACTGTAAGTACTCCTCAGTTACAAGAAATAAATTGTCTGTCTTGGGTGATTTAATTTTTGCTGTGTGAAGCTGTCAAAATGGCTTCTCATGCACAGTAAATGTAAATAGCAAAATGTGATATAAAACTTGAACATTTTGCTGTGATCATCTGAAAAGTCAAATTATTTTAAAAGATAACTATGTCTAAATAAAAGCATCTCTGTATTGTGTCTATGCTGTGAGGTAAGGTCGGGGGTAAGAAATCATAATGGCAGTTATTTGCACTGAGTTACCCAATATATTATACTTGTATACCATGATTAGTGTTATCCCATCCTAGAGATTGCACCAGGTTACCTAATATATTATATTTGTAAGCCATTGGTACCATGCTAGCCTATGCCAATTTCTTGTTCATTGTGCATGCCTGGCGCTGAGGGATATCTAGTGTCTGTCTCTTATTAGTGCAGGTGAAGTCCCAGAGTCAAGCCACATTTCCCATGGGGGAAGGGGGAGCTACACTAACAATCATACTAACTGATCTTAACATTTCTCTAGTTTTTCAGTAATATTCTTTGTACATTTTTGTATTTTTAGCGGGGAAAGATTGGTTCCTCTACAAACATCAAGAGTTGTGGTTAAAGCAACGAAAAGGTTTGAATGTTTTTTCCCTCTAGTTTTTATTTGTTAGCAAGTAAAAATGTACTTTACTGGCACAGCCATGTTGTTGTTGGACTATACTACACATAAAGAAATAACWATTTGTATTACTGATGTTGTACGCAATATGCTCATTTTAGAAGTAATTAATTAAAAGGTGATGACATGGCCAGACTTTAAGACAAATAGTTCAATTGCACATTTACACAGACATCAGGGGATCCATGTTAAGCAAAGTCACAGAATGATTTCAGAATCAAACTCAGACAAACACACTATTAAAACAAAACATTAACAACAATCAATAACTGGCATTTAATGCACAGCAAATTGTCAAATTTCATTCTAACTTTAGAGCATTAATGTCTTGTTTCAGTCTTCCTCTAGAATGTACTAAATAAAAGTATACATGTTTTTTTATGAGTGAATTAAATAAAAGTATGACATATTTAATAAACATAGTATTCTAATGGATATTCAAATATATATTTACAAACCTAATGTAAGTACATTGTAGTGACTCATGGTAATGAATCATAATGTTGAATGAGGTAATTATGTGTGCAGAAAGTGCTCACTTTTGAGAGAAGTAATGGTGATAGCAATGCCACAGCAATAATAATGCCATAACTGATTTGAAGCACACTATTGTTTTCCTTAATTACCTGTTGTACAGAAAAACAATATAATTTACAATAGAGTGACCAGGATAGACAGAATGAATACATTATTATTAATAGTATTAATAATACATTATTATAAACCCTATTTAAATACAAAACTATATTGTATACATCCTGATTTACAAAAATAGAGGTTATGTCGTTCTCTGTCTAAAAATAGGATTTAAAAGACACTTTGTGGTAGATGTTCTGTAAACATAAATTCTGCAACATTTGAGCAAATACGATTGGAGAGGTAGCCTAGTAATCGAAGGGCCCGGGGCTAGTTTTCTACTAAGCTATATGGAATTGTTTCAAGATGGTCATACCAAGGATCATTTAGCTATTTGATTTAGAATTTTAGAACCCTGTAGTTATACTATTTTTTTATAAAACAAATATTTGATAAAACATTGAATTTGGTCTTACTGCTATTAGCCATTACAAACACATTGAATAACAGATTCATACATGGAAAAACAGATTTACTTTTCGTATCAGATTTAGAACTTACACAGTAGGTGAGGATAATTAAAGTAGCAGGTTAGGAGAATTAGGTTAAGGTTAGGAGAGGGGTTAGTGTTAGATAAAATCCAAAAATAATCACCTTAGATGTCTATTTGACAAAATCTGTATCCCATCTAGACATGATCTTGTAGCTCTGCCACCTACCGCAGATGCGGATGTGGTGGATTGAGACGCAGCCCACGCAAAACAGATATCTCTACTTTAAACAGAAGGATTTTGATGGGAATTTTAGTTTATTATGCTAATTATGCTCATTGAATTTCCATGGGGGCACGGACATCGACTTTACATGGTTGGGAACAATACTTTGCCCTCTACAATGTTAAGGTACAATCCTGCCCTCTGCTGGCTATGTCAGTTGGTGCTCTGTGTGGGAATGAAGTGTCCATGCAGATCCATGTGAATGCTGGCGTCGATTGAGGCACGAGCAATTTCCTCAAAGGTTTTGGCATTAAGGACAAGCATGAAGGGGGATTTCTTTGGATTGATTGAGACGATTGAGGACAAAATGACTCCTGAAAACAGAAAATAAATAAATGTACCGTTTTATAGTGACATAGATAGAGCTGATTAAATGCTTTTGTGGTGCAGAAGTAGGCCTACTGCCTCTCACCGTCATCCTCCTCCACAGCTCCTGGTGAGGCAACAAACACAGGCTCAGAGGGGTAGCAGTCCTCCTCTGTCCACTCAATGTACTTTCTGGTAACGATGTCCACCTTCCCAATCTGTGTAAGTATTAATAACATAAACAGCAGCATGTTGTCAGTGAGAAATGAGGAGGACCCACTTCTCTATGTTAAGGAGAATACATTGGTAAGAGACTACCTTATTTGGATGTGGAGTCCACTCCACTCTTGAGCCATAGAAATAACGGTACTTCTTGCCATTGAATTTGTAGTTTATCCCTGGCAACTCCAAACCTGTTTGTGTACAAATGGAGATAAATACAATTGCATTGTAAAATGTATTTACAAAATTATGTTCCATAAAAAACGAACAACTATTTGACTAACAACTGCTTGACTCCACTTTTAGTAACGTTGTCACGCCCTGACCTTAGAGAGCCTTTTTATTTCTCTATTTGGTTTGGTCAGGGTGTGATTTGGGTGGGCATTCTAGTTTGTCTGTTTCTGTGTTGGCCGGGTATGGTTCCCAATCAGAGGCAGCTGTCTATCATTGTCTCTGATTGGGAATCATACTAAAGCAGCCTTTTTCCCACCTGTGTTTGTGGGTAATATTTATTTTCTGTGTGTGTTTGTGTGCGCCACGTGCGTCACGTATGTTTCTGTTTACCTGTTTTTTTGTGAAGGTTTCACTACGATTAAAAGTAATGTGGAATTACATGCACGCTGCGCCTTGGCTCATCTATGACAGGGAGTTTGAAGACAGTGAACCTGACAGAATTACCCACCACAAAAAGACCAAGTAGCGTGCGCCAACTTGGAGGACGAGCTGGACCGGGAGGGAGATATTGGCAGGGGACCCGTCACGGAAGCCCGAGAGGCAGCTCCCCAATACATTTTTTTGGGGGGCGGCACACGGGGTGATTGGCGGAGTCAGGGTTTAGACCTGAGCCAACTCCCCGTGCTTACCGTGGGGAGCATGTGATCGGCCAGGCACCGTTATGCGGTGATGCGCACTGTGTCTCCAGTGAGCATTCACAGGCCGGTGCGCGCTCTGTGCCAGCGCCCCGCATTACCGGGCGAAGTGGGCATCCAGCCAGGACGGGTTGTGCCAGCTCTACACTCGAGACCTCCAGTGCACCTCCACGGCCCAGTGTATCCGGTTCCACGTACCAGGCTCCAGGATGTCTCCCCAGCCTGGTAAGACCTGTGGCAGCTCCACGCACCAGGCTTCCAGTACGTCTCCTCAGTCTGGTGAGACCTGTTCCGGCTCCACGTACGAAGCCTCTAGTGATGATCCATGGCACAAAGCCTCCAGTAATGATCCATGGCACGGAGCATGTAGTGATGATCCATGGCACGAAGCCTCCAGTGATGATCCATGGCCCGGAGCCTGTAGTGATGATCCATGGCACGAAGCCTCCAGTGATGATCCATGGCCCAGAGCCTGCAGTGAAAATCCAGGGCACGGAGCCTCCAGCGACGGTCCCCAGTCCAGAGCCTGCAGCGACGGTCCACAGTCCAGAGCCTGCAGCGACGGTCCCCAGTCCGGAGCCTCCAGCGACGATCCGCAGTCCAGAGCCTCCAGCGGCGGTCTGCAGTCCGAGCCTCCAGCGGGGGTTCCCAATCCAGAGCCACCGGCGACAATCCACAGTCTGGAGTCTCCGGCGACGATCCACGGTCCTGTTCCACGGAAGCGGAGGGATCAGTGTGCGGAGCGGGGGTTACGTCCCGAACCGGAGCCGCCACCGAGGATAGATGCCCACCCGGACCCTCCCCTATAGTCAGGTTTGCGGCCGGAGTCCGCACCTTTGGGGCGGGGTACTGTCACGCCCTGACCTTAGAGAGCCTTTTTATTTCTCTATTTGCGTTGGTCAGGGTGTGATTTGGGTGGGCATTCTAGTTTGTCTGTTTCTTTGTTGGCCGGGTATGGTTCCCAATCAGAGGCAGCTGTCTATCGTTGTCTCTGATTGGGAATCATACTTAGGCAGCCTTTTCCCACCTGTGTTTGTGGGTAATATTTATTTTCTGTGTGTGTTTGTGTGCGCCACGGTTGCGTCACGCTTGTTTCGTTTTACCTGGTTTTTTTTGTGAAGGTTTCACTACTAYGTAATGTAGAATTACATGCACGCTGCGCCTTGGCTCATCTATGACAGGGAGTTTGAAGACAGTGAACGTGACAAACGTAGCATTTGACCTCTTGATGCAGTGGTATATAATTCAGACGAGAGAGCGGTCGAAAACGCTATTCATTATGAATTAATTAATAATTAATAATTCATTCATAGATCACTGTGATGTTCAGTTGATATGCAAGTCTCACCTTCAAATATTGTGTCAGGCAGGCAATACAGCGAGCCATCTCTCTGCATCACTGCTTTGGCTGTTGTGTCTTTGAGCCTCACCAAATGTGTTCCCTTTGGAGTATCCTATAACGTACACGTATCCAATCTTTAGTTGTTTTATAAACATGTAATGGTAACATTTAATTTGAAGTGGCTTCGTATGATGCTTATTTCGCCTTGAAAACAGAGGAATTCATAGCTAGTTCATCATCAAAATGTCTAATTAAGCAAAATATCACAGCCCCTGATCAGTTCTAGATGTGATATAGTCACAATATATATCACGATCTCTCATGCTTTAATGCCTATGGCTCCCTCTTTAAGGTACCCGGAATGTTTTAACTGTTCATAAGGAGCTGCTTCATGTAAAGTGTAACAGAGTTTAATACCAGCGTATTAATGTATTTACAGGATAGTTGGAGTCTTAACTATATATACCTTGTCAACAGCGAGAGGCAAGACGAATCTCTGGCAGATTGGTGGGGAGAAGTTGACCTTGTTGCTCTCAATGAATTCATGGGTTTCCTTTCTCAGGTTTGCTAAGTAGAACATTTCATACAGATTGCTGTCTTTATAGGTGATCATGTCAAACACTACATGGCCGTCGTCCTCGTAGGCGTTGATATGGTGGAAAACCACCAGGGCATCTGTGTAGAACTTGGTGGACACAGCCTTCCCAGTCTTCTTGTCGATCAGGTGGATCAGCGTCTAAAGAATGGCCAAGGAGATCACCAGAGAGAATGTAAGAAGTTTGATTGTTGCCAAAGTTAGTTGAAGATAAAGATGAACTTTCCATGAGGTTGTGATCAGACAAGTGTAGCTTACAATGTCCTCTTTGTTGTATTTGAGGCAGCTGGCCCAGTTGACGCGTCTAAATATAGCTGTGGCCAGTCTGAGGATGTCCAGTTTGAATGGCTGCTCGACAAAGATTATGTAATTCTCTGTCATGCCGAAGCTGTGGAAGTAGCTGGGGAAGAGGGTAGAGCGAAACGGTATATTGCAGACCTGCTTCACCTTCCGCAGGGCAGGCTTCTTATGCTCCTTATCTGGAGAGGGAAAGAACACTGTCCTGTGAACACTTAAATGTGTAATCATTCATGGAGGTTTTTCCCCTAACATGTATGTGGCCAGGAACCCCCCAAATTAAACTGTTCAGATACCTGATGCATTTACTGGAACCTTGAAGATGACATAGTTGGGCATGCCAAACCTCATGAGGGCAGTTCCCATATTATAGGTGTTTCCCTCATCGTCGTAGTGAGGGTGTGCAGTCGCCATGTTCAGAGCAATGTGATTCCTGTAGTTCATCTGAGGTTGAGTTTACAGGACAGGCAAAGGGAGAATATATTAAAGCCAGTGATAAGAGATAACAATGGACAACAGTGATCATTTCAACAGATTTTAATATACCTTTCCAATTACGTCCAGGGTCATTGGGTCAATTTGATTCATGTAGTTGACTTCTGATGAGGCATAGTAGTCCTCCCCATATCTAATGATGTTTATCAGGTTGTTATCTGTGAAGTCAGGGATGGCAGCGAGAAGGTAGGAGAAGGCTCTGAAAAAAGGGCAAGATACATCATGTATTATGTGTTTTTGGTTATGTTTGTCGATATATATTTTGTGTGGACATCCATGTAAGGGAAATGTAAAATCAGAAACAAATAAACTATAAATCATGTTAAAAATCGATTTACTTTGAAAATATGTTTTTGCAGGGATCGGGATAGATCATGGTCCCAAATTCTGACACAACAATCTTGTTTGCCTGAGTGTTTTTCTTGAAGGTGTCACTCCTCAGGAATTTACTCCTGTAGTACACCTCACCTGTAAAACACAAAGATTCTCAGCCCGATTCAGCCAGTTGGAAAGTATTTACCATTTGTGGAAATGTACAATGTCTTGTTCCCGTCTCACCATCTTTGAAGGTGAAACTATGAATTAAGGCCATGCCATCAAACCAGTGGTTGTATTCAGTGTCTCCCACTTTAAAAAGACCAGGCCCATTGCGCAGCAATGTCCCTTGTAGCCACTCAGGGACACATCCTGCAAGCACAGAAGATACATATAATAAATGTTTTCATTTTTACCATATTCTCATGTGATTAACCAAACAATGTAGAAATGGAGCTGATCCCTGATAAAGTTTGACCTTCAGCCGATACATTTTTTTGAATGGCAAATTTGATAATTGTTGATAGTTTACGATAGGTTCATTATATCTCATATACTGTATATAGGTGTGTGTGTCCGTGGAGGCTCCTCAGAGGAGGAAGGGGAGGACCATCCGCCTCAGTGATTTTGAGAAAAATGTAAATTGTAAAACAGTTGATAAAACTATACTAAATATAATCACGTCACCAAATAATTGATTCAAACATACTATTTTGCAATGAAGGTATACAGTAAAAATAGGCCTTCAACTTGTAAGCATTTCAATTTAGGCTATAATTGTGGGTACTGATGTCTTGCGGATTTTTTTTTTTAAACTCTAGTTGTGTTTTATAACTTTTTATTATAGGGCTACACTTAAAGAGATCCTAGCTCAGAGGCCTCTAAATATAGCCTTTACATTTATTTTTTTTACAAAATAGTTGAAGCAGCACGTTTAGTGGCTGATAGGGAAAACAGATCTGGCAATAAGTATAGGCTATAGATGGTCAAGACTATTTGGGACCCCTTGGCTATACCACAGCAGCCCCACACGGATATAAAACATTAAGATCTGTAACCAAGTAAAGGGAGACAAAGTAAGAATTTAAAGTGTAAATGTTCATTCATATTCGTAACTTTGGGTTTTTACATTTACAGATCTAATTTAACGTTTACGTTTCATGTTTCATGCATGGCTTTTTTTACGATCCTAACATTTTCCGTATGATTTTCTTAAGATCGTAACAATACATATGTTCACCTTTTTGGCAACTATCTCGCTCCATATTTTCCCAATCAATTCTGCAGCAAACGAGAGTGGGAGAAGCTGTCTGTGTAACAGAAGTCAAAGCAACTGCGAACACAAAGGCAGAAAAGCACAGAGGGAGGTGCGACGAGAGAGCGGTCGAAAACGCTACTTCGGGGACTGCAGCAAGACAAATTGGTGCTGTGACGTTGTCGCGGCAACGGCAAAACGTAATCTAGCGACTTCTAGCGGAGCCAATAGCGGATCTCACTGAAAAATAGTTGGAAACACCGCACGAGAGATCAATCAGAATGTGCCAACGTAAAAAGTCAAGTTGCTCAGAAGAAAGTAATATTTTTATTATTGCAAGTCATTAGAAAATAGGAAAATAACTTACTGAAATAGCAATAACACGGAGCTACCTTGAAAGATCGGTTAGCTAGTACATAAAGGGATACGCCTACGGCTTACCTGTTACTTCTGCTTTGACAGGTTCGGGTGATTCAGTCCCGTTCTTGCCGATGAGGAATTGAGACATAGCATCAGCTATTAAGGCTATCGGCTGTTATGTGGTACAGTGGTCCCTTATCAACTAGAATAGGTTATATCAGACTAGATTATGACGGGTCCGTCTATATCTTTGAGAACAATAGTCTAGGGGTAAAATTCCAAATGCATTACATAACTGTCTCACGTAGGCTACTAGGCGCCGTCTACTGGCTTGATTATGTAAAGCAATCAGTGACCACTCACTAAAACTAATACTATCGCCATCTACTGGCCGGTGTATGTATAACCAAACTAACATAATGGTGGTTATCTAACATCACGAAGAAACAGAAGTCAGACTCATTTAATGCATTTATTACAACTTTGAATTGACACTAGACTCCTCCTTTACTCCTACATCTGTTAACAAATTGACTTCTTGAACTTGGGGCGGCACGTAGCCTAGTAGTTAGAGCGATGGGCCAGTAACTGAAAGGTTGCGAAATCGAATCCCCGCGCTGACAAGGTAAAAAGCTGTCGTTCTGCCTGTGATCAAGGCAGTTAACCCACTGTTCTTAGGCCGTACTTGTAAAATAAGAATTAGTTCATCTGACTTGCCTAGTTAAATAAAAGGTGATATAAAGAAATGGATAGATTAGAAATTAAATGTGCTTTTGTGCAGTTGCCATGATGATGGGCGGCTGCCCTATTGAGTTTATAAGTAATGGGCTGCCCTATGGGAAGTGTTATTACTGAAAACTAAAAGTCCTCGGTGTATCCATCTCATCCCTCACCTGGTAAACAGCTGAGGGATGGGGCTGGAGAATGGTAAGCGCCCATATTCATAGACATGGATGCGAGGACTGCTCATCCATGAGATATCATTTTTAGTTTTAACCATGTTGTTTTGTAGCGATAGTGTTTATTTACAGTTACATTGTTTACAAACAGAGTAAAACAAGTTTATATTTAGGGTTCTGATGGTGTTAGACAGTTGGATAAGCTCATCAGGCATTACAAATTACTTTCTTCAAGAATCAATGGCTATATACAGTGTCATTATTTTACAAGTAAAAACATGTACAGTGCATTTGGAAAGTATTCAGAATCCTTGACTTTTTCCACATTTTGTTACAGCCTTACTCTAAAATGTAAATTCATACACACAATACCCCATAATAACAAAGCAAAAACAGGGTTTTTGAAATGTTTGTTAATTTATTTTTAAAGAATTAAACAGAAATACCACATTTACAGTACCTGATCTAACATCTCTCCAGAGATCAGGTTTAACCCAGGGCTCTCGCTGGGCCACTGAAAAACATCCCCACAGCATGATGCTGCCACCACCATGCTTCACCGTAGGGATGGTGCCAAGTTTCCTCCAGACGTGACGCTTGGCATTCAGACCGAAGAGTTCCAGCTTGGTTTCATCAGACCAGAGATGCTTGTTTCTCATGGTCTGAGAATCTTTAGGTGCCTTTTGGCAAACGCCAAGCGGGCTGTCATGTGCCTCTTACTGAAGAGTGGCTTCCGTCTGGCCACTCCCAGATCTGTGCCTCGACACAATCCTGTCTCGGCACTCCACGGATGATTCCTTCGACCTCATTGCTTGGTTTTTGCTCTGAGATGCACTGTCAACTGTGGGACCTATATATATAAACAGGTATGTACCTTTCCAAATCATGACCAATCAAGTGAATTTACCATAGGTGGACTCCAATCAAGTTGTAGAAACAGCTCAAAGATGATCAATGGAAACAGGATGTATCCCTTTTTTATACATTTACATTTTTCTCATTATGAGGTATTGTGTATAGATTGATGAGGAACGTTTTTTATTTAATCCATTTTAGATTAAGGCTGTAACGTAACAAAATGTGGAAAAAGTGAAGGGGTCTGAGTACTTTCCGAATGCACTGTATGTGCCAATCCCAGATTGCCCCTTTAAGACCTTTTTACCTTTCATAATAAATTGGTCCCCTCTCAAACTTCCTCTCCACCTCCCCAACATAGATTTTGTCTCTGGCTGTCGTGGCCTGGATAGTGGCCTGGGACAGTATTAAAAAACAATAATTAACCATTTTAACTTAATGAATGGATAAAGGGAAGTTAAAGGAGTAGACAGGCATACAGACGTWAAAATCCATGAAAGTGTCAGTAGATGGTTAGACTTCATTGGAACCTCACCTCTGGCAACAAGACATCCAAGATGAAAATAGGGAAACGCGAGCGGTATGGCCCATGTACTATCAACCAGTCTGGCAGGCTGCTACATACACTGAAGTCTGAGGCACTACTGATCAGTCTGCCAGGCTCCTATCTACAGTGACCAACCTGGGAAGCCCAAGCACTACCTATTCTAGGCAGATAGCATATAAATTCTATGAACTAGTTAGCATATGTTCACCAAAAAGATTCACGTTGTGGTTTTTGTAGCTGAACTGTATTTGCATGTTACACAGATAAGAACCATACTAGCTAACTATAGATTGATATATTTATTTTACCCTTATTTACTACTTATCTGCACAAAAGTCATTAAATTTTTTTTTTGCATGTCAATTATTTGCAATCAGTGTATCAATAAATCAATCAATTCATTTTCTTGCACTGGTAATTGTGTCCTTCTGAGCTGAGGAGTAGGCGTGAAAATAAAAGGAAATTTCATGTCAGTAGGAGTGGCCAAGTTTAACTGAGAGGCCAATTTAGCCAGAGGCTCTTTTAGCGAGAGGCCAGACTCCCAGTCTCCAGCAGGATGCTTCTACGGTGGCTACATTATGATATCAGTCCATGAGCCAGACCCCCAAATTTGCTCCGTCAGGCTCACATGAGGTGACAATGTCTCTGAGTGATTTTTTTGAAGGTCTACGTCCCTAGAGTTGGAAAATGTGTGATAGCAGTGCAGCAATTGAAGCCTTCTCCAGTAATAACTCTCATCCCTCAATCCCATACAATTTTCCCATAGGGGTTTTACCCTATGACAGAATGCTATTGCTCACGTATAAGCTTTAATTATATATCATTGGAAAGATTGACAGCTATCCATCAGACACATTTTTGGGATTTTCAGGTCAACAGAAGTTTAACCTTTGACCTATAGGGTATTTAACAGAATGACCTGTATAAATTGCTTTAAGGAAACCCTGACACATTTTAAACTTTGACAAGTGGTTCTGAAAGGTCATGCAATTACCTTTCAAATTATATATAATATAACTTATAGAGAGCACTAGCTACAACTATTGTTTAATAATCACCCATATTATGCCATTGTGTGTGAAATTTGGTGCCTCTATCACCAAAGATACAATTCAAAAAACATAGTTGCCCCACTACACCCCACTACACTTAGCCCACTATGGCTAAGCTTCCAACATTATAATGAATTTAGTGGGGCAACTATGTTTTTGAATTGTAACTTTGGTGATAGAGGCACCAAATTTCCCACACACAGCTAGAACAGGGTTTTAACCAAATTTGTAGATACAGGGCCATCACAGGATTCAGGTGTGCGGGTGTGCGTAATGAGACAAGACAGTCTGGGGTTGATGGTAATGAATCCAGTTCAGTGACACCTAGAAAGCCGGTGARGTAGACCTCCGGAGCTGGGGAATGGAATGAGCAGCAGTGCCGGTGGGATCCGTGACAGCTTCCAACATTATTTTTATTTTTTTTACCCCTTTTTCTCCCTAATTTCGTGGTACCCAGAAGCCAGCTGCACCAATGTGTCGGAGGAAACACCGTACACCTGGCAACCATGTCGGCGTGCACTACGCTCGGCCCGCCACAGGAGTCGCTAGTGCGCAATGGGACAAGGACATCTCTGCCGGCCAAACCCTCCCCTAACCCGGACGAAGCTGGGCCAATTGTGCGCCGCCCCATGGGTCTCCCGGTTGCAGCCGGCGACAGAGCCTGGACTTGAATCCAGAATCTCTAGTGGCATAGCTAGCACTGCGATGCAGTGCCTTAGATAACACTGCGCCACTCGGGAAGCCAGCTTCCAACATTCAATGTCAATGGCACAATATGGTTGAAGCTCTGTTGACCTGAACATACTGAAAATGTGTCTGATGGATAACTGTAAATCAGAGCTTTCCAATGGTATATGATTAAAGGTTATACGTCACCAATAACTTGTTGTATACTGGCATGGTTTGTCATAGGGTAAAATCCCTATGGGAAAATTAATGGCGATGGAGGGATGAAAGAAAGAGTGATAACCGAAGAAAGCTCAAATTGCTGCAAGGCTATCACACATTTTCCAACTCTAGGGACATAGACCTTTAAAGAAATCACTACGAGACATCGTCACCCCAAGTGAGCCCGACAGATCCCCCGCCCTGGCTCATGGACTAGCATGCACACTCCACACAAAAGTGCACGCACACACATGCCTTTTCAACTATGCTTGCAAAAGATAACAGTTCGTTTCACAACAATGTCTCAGGTTATCTAAATGCCAATTCTGTGCAAAATGATCACAAAATTATTTCAAACACAGATCATGTCTATTATCTTTAAACACACGATAAGGCCACATACATTCAGGCATCTGGGAATAACACATTTAATATGTTCTGTTATTATCTCAGAGCAATTATTGTAGCCTATTAAGATTCGTGTTGACATGATGTAAGGCAACTTGAGTTTAATCCCACAAACTCCTTGGAGTTTATAAAATGTATCCAAATGGAAAATGCGTTCATCCACCATGGCCTGGATTCTCTTTAGTCAATTGGAAAATGTAGAGCAGGTCTATACTTTGGACCTAAGTTTATTTGCCTTTATCTGTGCACATAATGAGCTATATGTGTTTATGGTTTTATAGAGGTCAATTCTACTGTCACTGATTACCACATAGTACAGCTGGTCTAGAGCAGCGCTTCCCAAACTCGGTCCTGGGGCCCCCCATGGGTGCACATTTTGTTTTTTGCTCTACCACTACACAGCTGAATCAAATAACCAACTCATCATCGAGCTTTGATTATTTGAATCAGCTGAGTATTGCTAGGGCAAAAACCAAAACGTGCACCCAGGGGGGCCCCAGGACCGAYTTTGGGAAATGCTGGTCTAGAGTCCCATATACGCCAACATTCTTTCATTAGGTTACATTTTCATACACAAGGGACCTAAAACTGAATAAACTCCAAATGACATGATACAGTGGCTTGTGAAAATGTTCACCCCCCTTGGCATTTTTCCTATTTTGTTGCCTTACAACCTGGAATTAAATAGATTTTTGGGGGGGTTGTATCATTTGATTTACACAACATGCCTACCACTTTGAAGATGCAAAATATGTTTTATTATGAAACAAACAATAAATAAGACAAAAAAACTGAAAACTTGAGCGTGCATAATTCTTCACCCCCCAAAAGTCAATACTTTGTAGAGCCACCTTTTGTAGCAATTTCAACTGCAAGTCTCTTGGGGTATGTCTCTATAAGCTTGGCACATCTCGCCACTGGGATTTTTTCCCATTCTTCAAGGCAAAACTGCTCCAGCTCCATCAAGTTGGATGGGTTCTGCTGGTGTACAGCAATCTTTGTCATACCACATATTCTCAATTGGATTGAGGTCTGGGCTTTGACTAGGCCATTCCTATTTATAGTTGCTTTAGCAGTATCCTTAGGGTCATTGTCCTGCTGGAAGGTGAACCTCCGTACCAGTCTCAAATCTCTGGAAGATTGAAACAGATTTCCCTCAAGAATTTCCCTGTATTTAGCGCCATCCATCATTCCTTCAATTCTGACCAGTTTCCCAGTCCCTGCCAATGAAAAACATCTCCACAGCATGTTTTCACCACGCTTCACTGTGAGGATGGTGTTCTTAGGGTGATGAGAGGTGTTGGGTTTGCAGCAGACATATCATTTTCCTTGATGGCCAAAAAGTTCAATTCTATCTGACCAGAGTACCTTCTTCCATATGTTTGGGGAGTCTCCCACATGCCTTTTGGCAAATACCAAATGCGTTTGCTTAATTTTTTCTTTAAGCAACAGCTTTTTTCTGGCCACTCTTCCATAAAGCCCAGCTCTGTGGAGTGTACAGCTTAAAGTGGTCCTATGGACAGATACTCCAATCTCCACTGTGGAGCTTTGCAGCTCCTTCAGGGTTATCTTTTGTCTCTTTGTTGCCTCTCTGATTAATGCCCTCCTTGCCTGGTCCGTGAGTTTTGGTGGGCGGAACTCTTTTGGCAGGTTTGTTGTGGTGCTATATTCTTTCCATTTTTAAATAATAGATTTAATGGTGCTTCGTGGGATGTTCAAAGTTTCACATAGTTTTTTATAACCCAACCCTGATCTGTACTTCTCCACAACTTTGTCCCTGACCTGTTTGGAGAGCTCCTTGGTCTTCATGATGCCGCTTGGTGGTGCCCCTTGCTTAGTGGTGTTGCAGACTCTGGGGCCTTTCAGAACAGGTGTATATATACTGAGATCATGTGACAGATCATTTGACACTTAGATTGCACACAGGTGGACTTTATTTAACTAATTATGTGACTTCTGAAGGTAACTGGTTGCACCAGATCTTATTTAGGGGCTTCATAGCAAAGGGGGTGAATACATATGCATGCACCACTTTTCAGTTTTTATTTTATAGAATTTTTTTAAACAAGTTATTTTTTTCATTTCACTTCACCAATTTGGACTATTTTGTGTATGTCCATTACCTGCAATCCAAATAAAAAAATCTATTTAAATGACAAAATAGGAAAAACGCAAAGGGAGATTAATATTTTTAAAAGGCACAGTACTGACTCACACGCAGCTCCTAAAAAGAGACATGTTCTTATTAGTCGAAACAGACAGAAGGCTTGTCGAGTTCACCACACTAACACATGCATTTTCCTTTACAACTGAGGATGTCAAAAGTCCAGAAGAGTTGGGCATGACCGTCGGGAGACAAGCCCACTGTCTGGGTCAGTGGTTGATTGAAAAGTCATCTTACAGTTCACAGCAGTACCAATGTTGATCATGAAATTCTTGGCCCTGTAAAGTTTAATATGTGGTATAAATATAAAGAGTCTCTGTATTTTGGACTTAGATAACTCTGATGGTCTTTATCTGGGTCATTGGTTTGTTGCTGCCAAACCTGTATAAAGTTGATCTACACCTGTAAGCTGCAGTGTGTTACATTAATGACAGCCTTCAGAGGCACCCATTATTACTGTTGACACAGGGTCCTCCCTGAGGACCTTATTGCAGACCATTCACTATATGCCTGTGGTCTGTTGGTTTGTACACAAGGATTATGTCCATTGGAACTTCACAAAGAAAGTGCAGTCAGACATAACAGGTCAGTCCCCTTTAAAGACACCATGTCAGCAGGCTGCCTGTAACAGTGAAGATGGACAGCACTAATCTCTCTGTGTTGCTCTTGAATGCTTTCCTCTTAAGCCTGTCTTGTGCTGAGGACGAGATAGCACCTCTATCCTGCCCAGAGTACCAAGAGGGCTTTGACGGCTCCTGTTATGAGTTTGTGGGTCTACCTCGTTCACATTCCTTCCTCAGTGCACAGGTTTGGTGTGAGCGGGGTGGCGGACACCTGGCCTTCATTCTAAATATCGATACACAGCAGTTCCTACAGAAGCACCTGCAGCCAGAGCAGGACTGGTGGTTGGGTCTGGCACCTGCCTCCCCAAACCTAACACTGTTGCTGAAGGTAAGAGAGCAGCCCATTCAACTAAAGTGGGCATTATTTGATAACACTAATGCATTAGATCCTTTGATCATGCAAAGGATCTCAAAGGGTGGGAGTAGAGTGCATTGTATTCAGTTGAGCAGAAACTGCACAGAAAACCGTTACATTTCCACTGGTCTCCCAACCTAAGACTAAGATGCTGTGCTTGTTGACTCCCACGTCAGCTGGCCTCTTGCTGGGAGATTTATAATGTATTAATCTCAAACCATTGCTAGGAGACCATGCCACATTTAGATATCTCCTTTTAGCAGCTAATCAGGAACACTTGTCATTCATTAGGCTGTCTTCCTTTTTAGAATTTAGTTGTACAAAATCCATTACATTTATGGGAGGGGTATCAGTACACATGGTTTAGATAGAGGATCATTATTACAATGCATACTCTAAATGTCTGCCATTCATGCATGAAACACAAGCTCAGGAGCACAAACAGTGTAATACTTTAAATACGAAGGTCAATATTTACTACCTTGTATTTCTATTTCTTTGTACTGTTTTTACAACCAAAGCACATAATTTCCATTGAAAGGCTATACACAGTGGCTTTTCTTTTATTCTGGTACTGTGGTTTCCTGTGGCGATAAAGACATATTTTATGTTGATTATACAATAGCTCCTTCCTCAAGTGGAATTTTGTTTTAGTGCATTTCCCTCCTTCGCTACAGCTGTGTTTGTTTTACAATATTAAAAGTTCTATCCAGCTGCACTCCTCACTCTCTGCCTCACAACCACACACACACAACAAATATAAACCAAATTGGCAGATGAAGTGCAACTCCTGGCTACAGTTGCTTGTTGCCTCCCATTGAAACCCTGAGCTCCTCAGTATGTGACCACAGCCAGCCCCTGGATCAGGGTCGTTCACCCAGTTAGAGTAGCTGACATCAGAGCCATCAAGCCAGGAGAGAGGACCTGAGGATGTACAGCACAAACACKAATGAAAATATTACATTCTATATACACCGAGGGTACAAAACATTAGGAACACCTGCTCTTCAAAGTAGAGGAAATAAAGTATTATTTTCCCACAATATTAGATGTTCAACCTGACATGCTTACTGTGTACTATCTAGTTAATTTGATAAATACTATGATAGCTTGTGTTCTCATGAGGGATGAGAACAAAATCAAAGGACTGGACAGCATACCCTATTGAAGACACTATTGAATGAAAACGATCATGATAATCACATATAATTTACATTATTAGTAGCACTTTCTGTAGTGACAAAAACAGGCCTACAATATATGCCCCTTATTATCTACACAGCTTGTACTACTCTGTTACAGTATGTACTATGTAAAGTGATTTTCCTCTCCCTCAGTATATAGGAAGCAGTGGTTGCTGTACGGCTTTCAGACAGTACCTGTACTACGTGCTTCTCTGCTTGATTCTAATCTCTCTACCTTTTATCAGTTGMATTACACAACAACCAATCTTTAGTCGACCACAATGTGAAAAATGGCACAGCATCATCAGCCAATGAACTMTAGTTGTCCCTCAGGCACATTCTAATAATACAGCAACACACATGAAAATACATTCAATTCAAATACAGAATGCAATGTGATGCATTTCAAATTAAACTAAACAAAAATACCCAAGCAGGCCATTAACTAGTTTGATAAATTTCAGTTCTTGAATTTGAAGACATTGGCAAGCTTGAGCGGAGACTAGCACCTAGCACACCCAGTCATATTCATCACCCAGCTGTGTCTCTGGTCCACAGTCCAGAAAAACGTCATCCTTCAGGAGCCCATCGGGGAGTTTGGCATCATTAGGTGCTATAGCATGAACCAATCAACAGATGGCGCAAACTGCAAGGAAGTCCCCTTCAAATCCAGGTTGAAGTAGACGCTGGTAAGTAAAACCAACATGAGCAGAAATAAAAGCATCTGGTCTTACATTTCCGAGAGTACAAATCTTGGTAGAATGAGACAACTTTTCTATCTACAGGTACGAATGTGACCTAAAAAATCCACCGTGGTGAGATGTTGGTGGCCAATTCATCAGCAGTCAGAGGAATCGTCCCCCCCAACATCACAGTGGGACCKGAGGTGGAGCAACAGCTGGGCTCTGGCTGCCACCAGCTGACCCTGCATGCCTCTAATGGGGTCTCGGTCTTGGGCGTGTCCACTGAGCTGCAGGTGTGTCTGCTGGAGCCTGTGGAGGGCCTGCTGGGATCAGTGATGACTGAGGAGGGAGAGTGTCCAGACTCAGACCTCTACGTTAGTGTCTCCCTTCTCTTCCAGGTGTCTGGAGCCAACGGCAGCATCTCAGAGACCAGAGACATTTGAAAACAGAAGCATGCAGGTTTACAATATCTCAACCACTATCCAAGGTACCTAACCTATCTACTCAAACTGTCATCCAACAAACCTTACTCAGAGATTAAAACAGTGACTGATGAAGATACCTTTTTTTTATTTTTTTATAACATTATGGTTTATATTATTCATATCAACTGTTTTGTTACAGGATATTTGCAAGTGAAAGTCAGGGCCTGGATTGTCTTCTCACACATGGATGTGGATGTGGGGAACACAGCAGTTGTTTGTCACAACAGTTCAGACCTCAGGCAGGATGGCTATGCAAACACAATATGTTAAATAGCAAAGAATTACAAAAATATATACTGTATATTCCTCTTTAACCTTCAACAGGTAGCACCTTTTTCACTAATGTGAAGGTAATTATTTTCCTGCAGTTTTTCTTCACATATTTGTTTTCATCCCCAGACAGAAAAGCATGTGAGAGTTCGCCGAGCCTATAACTTGAGAATTACTGCCAGTCCAGAAACTGCCTGTCAAGACACTGAAAGCGTCAAACTTGAGGTAACTGGCTTAGGAGGACTATCTAATGGAAAGCAGAGCAAATTTGAATGGGAATGCAGTAAGTACCAGTTAAGGCCTTTAAGCCACAGGGCTGTTGAAGAGAACCCTCTCACCTCACCCTATTACAGTATAAAATGAAAACAATGACTGTAAACGTTGTTTTATAACTTCCATTTTCTGTAACAATCTTAATCGTTTTTTTCACTGTTTACTCAGTGTCGTGTCTGTCATCTTTTTACAGCATGGCCTTATTGTGGTGTTTTCTAACCATTTTCCCTTTCCAATTCCAATAGAAGAAGACTATAAGGGTAAGGGAAAATGCAACGATAAAACAACAGACAAGACTCGTTTGATTGAAAAAGACTGTCTTCCAAACCCATTTGAGTTCTTTGAATACACTTTTTCTGTGAAGAGACGGATTGGCAATGGGAAATGGGTTGACTGGATTTAAACATRGCGATGCATCACGGTTACTCCAACAAAATTCACCAACTTTAGAATTTGGTTATATGGGGATAGGCTTAAAATAGTGAAGTGAATATATCTGTCATGCTATTTATTTCATGACAACTCCTATCAGTATCATTATAAAACAGAAAATGACAATATTATACAAATTGCTATTTAAATATCACTATAATTCTAGTATCATCATCATAATCATCCTCAGAGAAGTACAAGTAACTTCTAAAATAAAGGAAACACCAACATAAAGTGTCTTAATAGTGTGTTGGGCCACCACGAGCCGCCAGAACTGTTTCAATGCACCTTGCATAGATTCTACAAGTGCCTGGATCTCTATTGGAGGGAGGTGACACCAATCTTCCTCTAGAAATTCCATCATTTTGTGTTTTGTTGATGCTGGTGGAACACGCTGTCTCAGGCGCCACTCCAGAATCTCCAATAAGTGTTCAATTGGGTTGAGATCTGGTGACTGAGACAAACACACACACCTTAAACTCCGTATGCTCCTTTGAGACCCCTCTTTCAAAGTCACTGACATCTCTTCATCCAGCCATGGTACCCAAAATAATGGGCAACTGGGCATTTTTATACATGACCCTAAGTATGAAGAGATAATAATAATTGCATAATTAACTCAGGAACAACACCTGTGTGTAAGGACCTGCTTTCAATATACTTTGTATCCCTCATTTAATCAAGTGTTTCCTTTATTTTGGCAGTTACATGTGTTGGACATCATAATGCTTTTGGACTGGCCTAAGTGGCCATACAGAATGTTGCTAAATATCTGGAATGAATCGGGTTAGAAATGATTTAGCTAAGACTATTGACAGATTTGTAATCCTTAAGTGTACCACAGGGTAATGACATTAGCATGTTAATTGACTGATTTAATTAGAATTCAGAAGTAAATTGGTCACATTTAACATGAGTTGCTCTCATGCCTATGGAGCATGCTGTAATTACACTAATACTAATGTTGCATTAAATGCCCAATAATTACATAATAATGTATGTATTGCTTTGTTATTACAAAGGTAAACTGTTTCTGGTACAACACTGTTACTATTACCATTTGTATGATAACAATAACTGCTGAAGTCCATTGCTATGTATTTACGAAGCAATAATCAAGTTACTATGTTACAAAATGTGAATTAAATGTTATTAAGATGATCTATTTTATGCTAAAAAACAGTACCTATATTCTTTCAGTTGCCAGGATAATTGTAATATAGTGGATGTAAAAAAAGACGTCAAATTCAAATTGGACTGGAACTCCAGTTGCCCAAAGGTGATTTGGCATATTGAGGACCCAAAACCTTCAACAGTAAGTCTGAGATTCCTTTATTGTTGCATGCTGAATGCAATCATATGTTTRATTGGTTTCAAATCAAATTTTATTTGTCACATACACGTGTTTAGCAGATGTTATTGCGGGTGTAGCGAAATGCTTATTTTCATGTGTGAATGAGTTTCGTTGGAGTGCATGAATCAATTTATTGACTAACCCATGTTGTCTCATTTGGAGTTGACATATTCTAGATAAATAAAACAAATTGATGCATAAACACATTATTTTTGGACTGCAGGTGATTGACTATACAATAGCCAGAGTTCAGTGTACATGAGGACAACATTTTGAATTCTGTGGTCTTCTAGGGTGCCCTGCAAAACTGTTACAACAACGCAGGGGAAAAGCCACTTAAGGAGAGAAAAGATCAAGATGGTCAGAAAGAGTACAACGTGAGCAAAAACTACCTGAAAGAAGCTTCAGATAGGTTTCAGAATCTCCATGTGATAGTTTATGGTGAGTATCTATTCCTTGTATTCAATTCCAAAAACACTATAAGTACAGGCGAAATGTTTGGTTAACACAGTTGATAACAGGATGTCCTTCAGATATYTTGAACTTGCATCAAAGTGTTCTTTAGCGTACTGACAGAAAAAATTAAGTGCAAAAAAATGTAATATTTTGACATTTTCCAACTGATCAATTAGACATCCCCATTTTTGTTTGAGATATTTATAGGAGCATAGTTTGGATTGATTCATCCTCAGAAAGTATGGACCTAATGTAACATGTTCAVGAGTGGAAATAAGATATCAATATCCCTTTATATCACCGTTCTTTAAATAAGGAAACTTTTGAACATGCCAGGTACACCATTCAGATACCAGGTGTTACGACTCCTGCACCTGCTGATACTACGCTACCTGTAACCGCTGCTCCAGCTATCACCTTAAGTCCCCCTTCATGTAGTATTTCCCCTCCAAATGGCACCGTTCTGGATCCTTTCAATACCACCTGTACAACACCTACATCTTGCACAAACGGCTGCCAATATTGTTTTAAAACTGACCAAGGTGAGTATCCCTCTTTGCCAGTGTTATATATTTCAGGAGACCTTCTCCCATCAAAACAGTTTAGCACCAGAGCCAGATTAAGATAAAAATGCCATATTGATTTAGTTTAAAAAAATTATCTATGTCATCAGATTGTTTTTCTTCTATATATTTTAGGTAAACATCTGCGCTGCAGTTCTGTAAATAAAGTAACATTAATCATTCTACCTGTTGGGGAGCAACTACAGCTGTCGGTAAGGTGACTGTTACAGAATTGAACACAAAGACCCGTGGAAGTACAACAATCACCACTGAGGTTTGTTATTACCAAACAAAATCAATAATCAATTATATAATTTACAAATGATTTAATTTACATTTACATTTAAGACATTTAGCAGACGCTCTTATCCAGAGCGACTTACAAATTGGTGCATTCACCTTATGATATCCAGTGGAACAACCACTTTACAATAGTGCATCTAACTCGTTTCAAGGGGGGCGGGGTTACGCAAGGATTACTTTTACTCCTATCCTAGGATTCCTTAAAGCAGGTGGGGTTTTCACGTGTCTCCGGACACAAGCTGGTGATTGACTCCCTACCTGGCGTCAGTGAGAGTTTGTTCCACATGTGGGACAGACTATCCAGACACTCGCCCAGCATCGAGACCTACACGCGCACACCCGAGCGTTTTCGACTCGGGAACCTGAAGCGCGCATCACACTTAGTACCTTCTCTCAAGAACGTCAGTACGGATAGGCGAGCAGCCATGTAGCGTAGTCATCTTTTCTCCACTACTCCAACTAATACAACTAAAATTATGAACACAAGCACAATGATCCCCTTGTGTCTGCGGCCCATCGCTAGGGCCACTGCCACTACACAAGAAGACCTGAAGCACTCACGCGAGAAACATCACCGCCCAACCACTCCATCGGTCGCTCCCACGTTCCTCCCTACCACACAGCCATCCCCGTAGGCAAGCACCATGGTCTTGTAGGCGGCGCACTCGCGAGAGACATCAACCTGCGGGGAAGCCAGCTGACTCATGACGCGTAGCAGCGTAAGGCCACGCGGGTACACCGACTAGGACCGAGTGAAACCTGGCGCCAAGCTGCACCAACACCAGAACGGCTCTGCGGCGTTTCTGGATGAGTTGTAGGGTTTAATGGCACAGCAGGGAGCCCAGCAACAGCGAGTTGCAGTAATCCACGGACAGATTGACATAGTGCCTGGATTAGGACCTGCCGCCGCTTCCTGGTGCAGGCAGGGCGCTACTCTGCGAAATGTTGTAGAGCATGAACCTACAGGAACAGCGGTCACCGCACCTTGATTTATTTGAGAACGACAGCGTGGTTGGTCGCAGTGATCACCCAAGGTTTCTTAGCACTCGTGGAGACGGAGACACATATGGAGTTTGTCAACCGTGATGGCGGAATCATGGGAACGGGCAGTCCTTCCCGGAGGAGAGCAAGCTCGTCTTGCCGAGGTTTCAGCTTGAGGTGGTGATCCGTCATCCACACTGATATGTCTGCCAGACTGCAGAGATGCCGATCGCCCCTGGTTATCAGAAGGGGGAAAGGAAGAAGAATTAATTGTGTGTTCGTCTGCATAGCAATGATAGGAGAGGACCATGCTGAGGAATCATGACAGAAGCCAAGTGACTTGGGTGTATAGCGAGAATAGGGAGAGGGCTAGAACAGAGCCCTGGGGGACACCCCAGTCGTGAAGCACGTGGTGCCGAGACCAGATTCTCCTCACGCAACCTGGTAGGAGCGACCTGTCACGGCCTGAGGAACGCAAATCAAGCGTGGGCCGCGCACCGGAGATGCCACAACCTCGGCGAGGTGTAGAGAGGAGGATTGATGGTTTACAGTATCAAGGCGCCGATCAGGCTCTAGAAAGGATGAGAGCAGAGGAACGAGAGATTTAGCTTTAGCAGTTGCGGAGCGCCTCCGTGCACACAGAGAAAGAGCAGTCTCAGTTGAATGCATAGTCTTGAAACCTGACTGATTTGGATCAAGAAGTCATTCTTAGAGATGATAGCAGGAGAGCTGGCCAAGGACGGCACGTTCAAGAGTTTGGAGAGAAAAGAAAGAAGGGATACTGGTCTGTACGTTGTTGACATCGGAGGGGATCGAGTGTAGGTTTTTTCAGAAGGTGCAACTCTCGCTCTCATGAAGAACGGAAGGGACGTAGCCAGCGGTCAAGGATGAGTTGATGAGCGAGGTGAGATTAAGGAGAAGGTCTCCGGAAATGTCTGGAGAAGAGAGGAGGGATAGGTCAAGCCGGCAGGTTGTTGGGCGGCCGGCCGTCAGCAAGACGCGACATTTTCATCTGGAGAGAGAGGGAGAAAGAGGTCAAACACAGGGTAGGGCAGTGTGAGCAGAACCAGCGGTGTCGTTTGACTTAGCAAACAATGGATCGGATGTCGTCGACCTTCTTTCCAAAATGGTTGACGAAGTCATCCGCAGAGAGGGAGGAGGGGGGGGGGAGAGGATTCAGGAGGGAGGAGAGTGGCAAAGAGCTTCCTAGGGTAGAGCAGATGCTTGGAATTTAGAGTGGTTAGAAAGTGCTTTAGCAGCAGAGACAGAAGAGGAGAATGTAGAGAGGAGGGAGTGAAAGGATGCCAGGTCCGCAGGGAGGCGAGTTTTCCTCCATTTCCGCTCGGCTGCCCGGAGCCCTGTTCTGTGAGCTCGCATTAATGTATGGGCTCCGTCTTGCCTTTCATCTCCATAGTTCACATCCATTTAGTAATTGGAGCATTCATTTAATTGTTATCCCCCAAGGTGCGGCCAGCCAAGTCCGGTTGTCACGACTTCCACCGAAGTCAGCTCCTCTCCTTGTTCGGGCGGCATTCGGCGATCGACGTCACCGGCTTTCTAGCCATCGCCGCTCCATTTTTCATATATCCATTTGTTTTGTCTTGTTTCCATACACACCTGGTTTTCATTTCCCCAATTAAGCTAATTGTATTTAACCTTCTGTTTCCCATCATGTTTTATGTGTATTGTTTCATGTTGCGGTGGTGTCTTTTACGCGCTTTACTTTTGTTATGTTCRGTGTTTTTTGAGCACATTTTATTTATGTTGTGCTCTCGTTTTGGAACTTTAATAAAGCCTGTTTACATCACGCTACTCTCCTGCACCTGACTTCGCCTCTTTTACACACGCTGACACCAGTACCCCAGTGCAGGAGCTCCAATCTGCAGTGGCGAACACAGTGGCTAATCTAGATAAGCAACCCAATAAGCTCCTCTGCAAGCTTTTCCTTCCCTCACCTGGGTGCTGATGTCCTTTCTCCAGATGAACCAGTGGATGTGCGAGTAAGTGTGCATATGGGACTATATACTATATTTATGTATTATCATGAGTCAATATGCATGAGAGGGATTTTCATTGTGTGAATAGTTTTTTTAACTTGGTAGTTTTGTTGATGAATAATTAGGTATTGCTTTTAAACCCTCTCTCTTGATTCACTATTTCCCACTTGTTACAGATGCTGAGTTTGAAGAAGAACCCATTTTCATGGAGCGAGGAGAACAATACTACCAGCACTGTGGGGTCTGTCTCCCTGACCAGAGGAGACGGTTCTGTTATCCCCATAGAGAACCTATCTGAGGAGATTGAGGTCAGAGTGCTGCAAATCTCTYCATATTCTATGTCATTTGAGAGTGAAACAACTCTACTGTTGCCTTCATAATACCTATGAAATTAAAGATACAATAATGCAGATCCTGGATCAGATATCGTTGGCGAATGACATCATGTTGTATATAAGAAATGATAATCTCATCTCTTCTTTGAAAAACATAACCTCTTCTTTGATACTCAGATCCTCTTGCCAAGGCCTGAAGGAGGGCAAGCAAACAGCACAATACTGTACTTGGGGAAACTACAGCACACRGATGATCGACGTCCCTTCACCTGATGTAACACTGATGCTGAAGATAAAGCCATCGAAGGACATAACCTTTCAACTGTTCCTGGGGTATAAAGACTACTCAAACGATGAGCAATACATAGCCAAGACTCAGATGCCTCACCAGAGCAACACGCAAGGTGATGTACATATGAATCACGTAGACATAACAATTGTGAAGTATGATGAACGGATAACATTTAATGTTTAGAAAATGTGTGTGTCACGTCGTTCGTCTGAGGAAGAAGAAGAGGACCAAGGTGCAGCGTGGTACGTGTTCATGACTTTAAATAACACTAGAACAAAACGGAACAAATGAAACAGTCCTGTCTGGTGCAGACAAAACAGAAAACAACTACCCACAAAACACAGGTGGGAAAAGGCTACCTAAATATGGTTCTCAATCAGAGACAACGATAGACAGCTGCCTCTGATTGAGAACCACACCCGGCCAAACACATAGAAATAGACAACATAGACTACCCACCCCAACTCATGCCCTGACCAACCAAAATAGAGACATAAAAAGGATCTCTAAGGTCAGGGCGTGACAGTGTGTGTGTGTGTGTGTATTTTGAGTCCAGAGGAGAAATACACCTGGGTCAATGATTTGACAGGAAAAGTTGGGGTGCATTACCTTGTTGTGAGGCCCGTTGTAGAAGCAGGGGTTAAATCTGTCAATGCCACTGTGACTGTCACCTCCATTGCTGCCCAGTGCAAGTATTGGAATGAAACCTTATCCACCTGGAGTGAAGATGGCTGCAGGGTGAGTGAAACAAGTACTACACAACACCTTATGATAAAACAAAGGCACATTGCAGCATCCCTGCAATCCTTGACCAGGCCATAATGAAATGCATAAACCAACTGTGATCTCCTTAGGTTGGTCCTTTAACCACCCAGTGCTTATGTACGCACTTGACCTTCTTCGGGAACTCTTTCTTCGTCATGCCCATTCTCGTAGACGTGTCACGTACAGCTGAGCTCTTTGCCACCTTTGCCCAAAATCCTGTGGTAGTGTGCTTTATTGGTTCCATCTTTGTTGCTTACGTATTGGTGGTCATATGGGCACGCGGGAAGGACATCCAGGACACAACCAAGGTCTGACTTGAAAAACCACTGCTACCATTTTATCATCTTTGCCGTTGAAATTGCTGTTGATGCAAAGTTTTACCTTCAAGTGTTACTTCTTGTAGGTAAAGGTGACATTGTTGGAAGATAATGACRCCTTGGCTGAATACCGTTACATGCTGAATATCAGCACTGGGCATCGGCGTGGTGCTTCCACCTCCTCTCAGGTCAGTACCGACAGTTTCCACTGCTGCAGGACATCATATTCTGTTCTCTGATAAAACCACACTCAGTCACCCTGACCCTGTGTTGCTGCTGCAGGTTACTGTGACTCTGCTGGGCATGGAGGGAGAGAGTGAGCCACACCACCTCACTGACCCTGACAAGCCTGTTTTTGAGAGGGGTGCAGTGGATACGTTCCTGTTGACCACACCCTTCTCTCTGGGGGAGCTGCAGAGCATCAGGCTGTGGCACGACAACTCAGGGGGGCACCCTGCCTGGTAGGAGAGTGGACGGGGAGGATGTCTCACAGTAGTAGAGGGACAGATGYATTTGACGTTAATTAAAGCTGACGTTTGAAATTGTGGATGTAGTTGACAATAACGGTTTTCATGCAGGTATATAAACAAAGTGACGGTGCAGGATCTAGAAACTGGACAGAAGTGGCACTTCCTGTGTCACTCATGGCTGGCCATAGATATGGGCCAGTGCATCCTTGATAAAGTATTCCCTGTTGCCTCTGACACGGATTTGAAGAAATTCAGGTGAGCATGGATACACCTTGGTATGGCAATATGTATATCCCAGGACAATTGTCCATCAAGTAACTAAATCTTCTTACACTGTATATTCTGCAGTAATCTGTTCTTCATGAAAACGGCAAAGGATTTCCGTGATGGCCACATCTGGTTTTCTGTGATCAGCCGGCCTCCAACGAGCACCTTCACGTGTCCAGCGAGTCTCCTGCTGTTTCTCTCTGCTGCTCTGCACCATGCTGACCAGTATCATGTTCTGGGGCATCCCTACCGACCCCTCTGAGCAGACCATGGACCTGGGTATGGACGCCTGCACGGTAATGGTGCTGTTTGTCAGTGATGTGTACGCCAAGGAACTTGAAGCTTTCCACCTTCGCCACTGCGGTCCCGTCGATGTAGAAAGGGGGCTGCACCCTCTGCTGTTTCCTGAAGTCCACGATCGTCTCCTTTGTTTTGTTGACGTTGAGTGAGAGGTTTTTTACCAGGCAACACACTCCCAGAGGCCTCACCTCCTCCCTGTAGGCTGTCTCGTCATCGTTGGTAATCAAGCCTACTACTGTTGTGTCGTCTGCAAACTTGATGATTGAGTTGGAGGCGTGCTTGGCCACGCAGTCATGGGTGAACAGGGAGTACAGGAGGGGCCTTTACCACCTTGAAAGTCCAGGACCCAGTTACACAGGGCGGGTTTCAGACCCAGAGCCTCGAACTTAATGATGAGCTTGGAGGGTACTATGGTGTTGAATGCTGAGCTATAGTCAATAAACAGCATTCTTACATAGGTATTCCTCTTGTCCAGATGGGATAGGGCAGTGTGCAGAGTGATGGCGATTGCATCGTCTGTGGATCTATTGGGGCGGTAAGCAAATTGAAGTGGGTCTAGGGTGGCAGGTAAGGTAGAGGTGATATGATCCTTGACTAGTCTCTCAAAGCACTTCATGATGACAGAGGTGAGTGCTACGGGGCGATAGTCATTAAGTTCAGTTACCTTTGCTTTGTTTTGTTGGGTACAGGAACAATGGTGGCCATCTTCAAGCATGTGGGGACAGCAGACTGGGATAGGGAGAGATTGAATATGCCKGTAAACACACCAGCCAGCTGGTCTGCGCATGCTCTGAGGACGCGGCTAGGGATGCCGTCTGGACCGGCAGCCTTGTGAGGGTTAACACGTTTAAATGGTTTATTCACGTCGGCCACGGAGAAGCCCAAAGTCCTTGGTAGCGGGCTGCGTCGGTGGCACTGTGTTTTCCTCAAAGCGTGCGAAGAATGTGTCTAGCCTGTCTGGAAGCAAGACGTCGGTCTCGGCGACGTGGCTGGTTTTCCTTTTGTAGTCCATGATTGTCTGTAGTCCCTGCTACATATGTCTCGTGTCTGAGCCGTTGAATTGCGATTCCACTTTATCTCTATACTGACGTTTAGCTTGTTTGATTGCCTTGGAGTGAATAACTACACTGTATATACTCTGTCATATTACCAGTCGCCTTGCCATTGTTAAATGRGGTGGTTTGCGCTTTCAGTTTCGCGCGAATGCTACCATCTATCCACYGTTTCTGGTTAGGGTAGGTTTTAATGGTCACAGTGGGTACTACATCTCCTATACACTTCCGTATGAAGTCAGTCACCGTATCCGTGTATGCGTCTAGATTATTTTCCCACACTCCCTGGAAACATATCCCAGTCCACGTGGTCAAAACAATCCTGAAGCGTGGATTCCGATTGGTCACACCAGCATTGAATAGTATGAAGCACGAGCACTTCCTGTTTGAGTTTCTGCCTATAGGACGGGAGGAGCAAGATGGCGTCGTGGTCAGATTTGCCTAAAGGAGGGTGGTGGAGGGCCTTGAAAGCATCCCGGAAGTTTGAATAGCAATGGTCGAGAGTCTTAGTAGCGCGAGTAGGACAGTCAATATGTTGGTAGAATTTCGGCAACCTAGTCCTCCGATTTGCWTTGTTAAAATTCCCAGTTACAATAAATGCAGCCTCAGAATATGTGGTTTGAGGTGGGATGTAAATGGCCGTGGCGATGATGGAGGAGAATTCTCTTGGGAGATAATATGSTCGGCATTTAATTGTGAGGTATTCTAGGTTGGGTGAACAAAATTACTTGAGTTCCTGTATGTTCCTAGAATTACGCCATGAGTCGTTAATCATGAAACACCCCCCTTTCTGCTTCCCGGAGAGATATTTATTCCTGTCTGCGCGATGTACTGAGAATCCTGTTGGCTTTACTGACTCCGACAGAGTATCCAGAGAGAGCCATGTTTCCGTGAAGCAAAGTATGTTACAGGCCCCGATGTCTCTCTGGAAAGAAAACATTAATCTAAGCTCATCAACTTTATTATCCAAAGACTGAACATAAGCGAGTAATATACTCGGAAGCGGTGGGTGGGTGCGCGCCTCCTAAGTCGAACCAGCAGGCTGCCTCTCCTTTGCCGGCGATGTTTTGGGTCGGCCTCTGGAATAAGTACAATTGGGTGTGTGAATAAAGGATCTGCTCCAGGGAAGTTGTATTCCTGGTCGTAATGCTGGTAGTTCTGGTGAGTTACCGCCACTCTAATATCCAATAGTTCTTCCCGGATGTATGTAATGACACAAAACATTTCCTGAGCTAATAATGTAAAAATAAATCATAAAAAGGTTTTCTAAGAGCTAGTTGCGATGCTGTCATCTCCGTCGGTGCCATCTTCAACCACCGGTGATTGCATCAGGTCTACCATCCTCTATCCAAAATATATAAATAAGCCACACAATGAAAACGAACACAGTTGGTTGACTAAGTTGGCTAAGCTAGCCCTACCATGCATAGATTAAGCAGAAATAAAGCTTGGCTTGACTGGCCCATAGTTGCATGGATAAACTGCAAGCTTGGCTAGCTACTGTAGCTAGCTACAACATAGGTGCTTTTCGCAATGCGGGTATATTTACATACACTAGTGTTGCTCCCTATTGTATTGGGTTGCACAAAACCAGTCCGTGGGAAGCCAGAAGTAAATAAAAATTACATTTCAATTTACTGTGCTGGTGTGCAAGATGGTTGGTCATTAAAGGGATACTTCAGGATTATGGCAATGAGGCCCATTATCTACTTCCCCAGAGTCAGATGAACTTGTGTATACTATTTTTAGTACTGTTTTACCTCAGTTAGCCATAGTTTAAAAGTGACTGTTTTTTGGTATCTGCGTGTCGCCTTTTCCCCTACATTTTCCCCCACGTGGGCCACCCCTCTAGCAATTCGAGTTTCAGCCAATGAGCTTGAGCCTTTCGCCATTTGAGTGACGGCTAGCAAGATGCACACAAAGCAGAGCGAGAAAAAGCACTGATGTGGTGCACATATCTGCAAATATGTGATGTAGAATGCAATTTTCGGAAAAACACTTTTGGCTCATGAGTGCTACTTTTAGAACTACTGGCTAAAAAGTATACAAAAGTACTAGAGAATCTCTAAGAAGAGAGGAATTTAAAACCAAATATCTAAAGGAACATGTTATTAAAAATACATTCCAAACGTGGGTCTGTTGTAGGCCCACTTCCTCTCTGCTTACCTCATGTCAAAACGAAATTCCCACACAAGTTTTAATAATATTTAAAAAAACATAATTGCAAACAATGTCTAAACAATTCAAAATGTTATGTGGCCCGTTGATTTAACATTTATATAAAACTTAAAGAACCATTTCATGCATTAGTGCTTTGAATTTGTCCTCTGGTGCGGCATCATTATTCATGTAAATATAAATGTTCAATGATTTTCAAATAGACAAGAAAARGAATTCTTTATATCAGTCATGATTTTCTGGAATTTCAATTGAAAAACAAATCATGTCCTTGTACAATGATAATAAAAGTGCTTCAACCATTACATTTTGAGTAAGATTTACTGTAATTTTGCCAAACCTAGAGAAAAAGGAATTAATTTACTTGTGGTGTCTTATGATGATGTTACCTGCCACATGCTTAACAATTATTTTCACATTTTGTCCAAGACAACACCTTTTTACCTTTCATTTATCAGTGTCACCCCGTAGTACATTCTGTCACACCTTTGGACAATACACAACAGGCAGTCAAATTTTACTATTAAAACATATTAATGACAATTTCAGAAGTTTCTAACCACTGTACAATTCAACTTCTAAATATTAGCAAGTGATCCTCGTTAAATAATTTCAAGTGTGCCCACTCCAAATGCAGGGCCTCAGGAGAGTCCTATTTCCCCAAGTCAGCAGTGGGTAATTTGCACGCCTGCTGCCTTAATCCTTGGGTATAATAGCTGTTTCTCAGGCTCACTCGCCGGAATCAAACCCTGATTCCTCATTACCCGTGATCACCATAGTGTGCACAGAAGAACCGATGGAAAGTTGATAGATCAGATATTATAATGAAACGTCACTGCAACGAAGCGCACGCTATCAGCTCAAGGTTATCTAGAGTCACAAAAAGTGTCCGGGGTGCCCGAGAGGACCCCACATGGGTTTTGGGTTTGATAAATGCACGAATCCTCGAAAGTCAACGTTTGTTGGCATGTACAGATGTAGGATCTTAATTTGATCACCCTGTTGCAGGATAACTTTCCTGCAATGCAGGACATTCAAAAGCTGTAGTGTAGGTTTGATAAGGCTTCTGAAGTTTGTAATTTCCACTTGATTTTCACTTATGAAAAATGTATCAAACCCTACAAGAATGTTTATTAATTACAATCCACAAAATAATTCACATTTCCTGTTTCAGTAGGATTATTTTCCTGCTGTAGAAAACTGGCTCAAATTAAGATTCTACATCTGTATTAGCTCTATATTTGCCACAGTTATCCAAGTAATGTTGGAGTGATCAAAGCATCCATAACTGATGAGCTATTAGCAGTTTCATTGTACCGGCCATGTGTACTTAGACTTGCATGGCTTAATCTTTGAGCCGCACCCAGTGGGAGGCCTCGACCTACCCAGAGCAGCCAGCAGCAGCAGGCCATGCGACACAGTCCCCCTCAAAAACGAACCATATTTGGTTAGTAGAGAACCTACTGAGTATTTTCTACCCCACTTAAGCTGAGACAGGTAGAAAGTTCTCTCTCTAATATGTATCACATGTACAGTGTATTACAGCTGGCAACCAAAGAGTTGCTGGTATCAACTTCTAGATGCCATTGCCTGCCGCTGTGCCCTTGAGGTGTCACTTAACACCTCACAAACCAGCTCCCCGGGGCCCAGTGTGGTATCCCCCCGCACCTTTCCAAACCCTGTATATGTACAGTACATACAGTGCCTCTGGAAAGTATTCAGACCCCTTGACTTTTTCCACATTTCCACATTTCCACATACAGCCTTATTCTAAAATTGATCAAATAAATACAAATTCTCAGCAATCTACACACAATACCCAATAATGACAAAGCAAAAACTGTTTTTTTGACATTTTTGCAACACAGAAAAACCTTATTTACATAAGTATTCAGACCCTTTGCTATGAGATTTGAAATTGAGCTCAGGTGCATCATGTTTCCATCATCCCTGAGATGTTTCTACAACTTCATTGGAGTCCTCCTGTGGTAAATTCAATTGATTGGACATGATTTGGAAAGYCACACACCTGTCTATATGAGTTCCCACAGTTGACAGTGCATGTCAGAGCAAAAACAAAGTCATGAGGTTGAAGGAATTGTCCATAGAGCTCAGAGACAAGATTGTGTCGAGGCATAGATCTGGGGAAGGGTACCAAAAAATGTCTGCAGCATTGAAGGTCCCCAAGAACACAGAGGCCTCCATCATTCTGAAATGGAAGAAGTTTGGAACCACCAAGACTTTTCCGAGAGCTTGCCTCCCGGCCAAACTGAACAATTGGGGGAGAAGGGCCTTGGTCAGGGAGGTGACCAAGAACCCGATGGTCACTCTGACAGAGCTCTAGAGTTCCTCTGTGGAGAACCTTCAAGAAGGACAGCCATCTATGCAGCACTCCACCAATAAGGCCTGTATGGTAGAGTGGCCAGACGGAAGCCACTCCTCAGTAAAAAGCACATGACAGCACGCTTGGAGTTTGCCAAAAAGCACCTAAGGACTCTCAGACCAAGAGAAACAAGATTCTCTGGTTTGATGAAACCAAGATTCAACTCTTTGGACTGAATGCCAAGCGTCGCGTCTGGAGGAAACCTGGCACCATCCCTACGGTGAAGCATAGTGGTGGCAGCATCATGCTGTATTTTTTTTCTTCAGCTGCAGGGACTGGGAGACTATGCAGTTTATCACAGTGCCATCCATTTTGTCACCAAAGCCACATATACCACCCACCACTGAGACCTGTATGCTCTCGTCGGCTGGCCCTCGGTACATATTCGTCACCCACAGGTGGTGCAGGGAATGGTTCCCCCTCCGGTCCCCCTCATAGCAGCACCTCCCAGCTCCATCGGGGTAGGATCAGAGGTGCTGGGGGATGGAACTGACGGACCCCGATCCTTACGTCCGCGGGAGGCAAATAGGTTATCCAACTGGATGGATAGGTCCACCAGCTGGTCCAGGTTAAGGGTGGTGTCRCTGCAGGCTAGCTCCCTACGAACGTCCTCTCGTAAACTACACCTGTAGTGGTCGATCAGGGCCCGCTCATTCCATCCCGCGCCGGCGGCCAAAGTTCTAAAGTCCAGAGCGAACTCTTGAGCGCTCCTCATCCCCTGTCTTAAATGGAACAAGTGTTCCCCCGCTGCTCTCCCTTCAGGTGGATGATCGAAAACCGCCCGGAAGCGGCGGGTGAAATCTTTGTAGTTGTCCAACGTCGGGCCTTCTCTTCTCCAGATGGCGTTGGCCCAGACCAGTGCTTTTCCAGTCAGACAAGAGATGAGGGCGCTCACTCTCTCGCGTCCCGAGGGGGCCGGCTGAACAGCTGCCAGGTAGAGTTCCAGCTGGAGTAGGAACCCTTGGCACCCGGCAGCCGTTCCATCATACGCTCCCGGGAGCGAGAGCCAAATCCCACTGGATCCTGATGAAGGAGGTGTGGACATCTGGGTCGGTTGTTGTGGGAGCTGGATAGGTGGAGTCAGGCGCAGGACACAGTGATGAGTATAGTCCGACAGTTTACTCAAAAATTAAGAATAATATTCCAACACGGAAAACACAAAAATCCAAAACACAAGAACACGAACCCACATGACAAACAATAACGCACAAAACAGAGAGGGAAGCCAGAGGGTTAAATAAGGAACATAATTAATGGAATAGAAATCAGGTGTGTATAATGAAGACAAAACCAAACGAAAATGAAACATGGATCGGTGGCGACTAGAAAGCCGGTGACGTCGACCGCCGAACGAACAAGGAGAGGGACCAACTTCGGCGGAATTCGTGACAGTATGTGTGTATTTCGGAGGGGTTGGGTTAAAAGGCGGAAGTAAAATTTCAGTTGGACCTTGTGTGCAATTGACCATTAAACTGATTTTTTTTTAAACAATAATGAAATAATAAAATGCTGACACTGGRACGTTGAGAATATTGGGCTYTAGAGAAAAAAACTTTACTGTCTTAGCTAAAGTGGGGTGGAAAATACTCAGTAGGGTCTTAACTAACCAAGGATGTGTAGTTTTGGAGGGGGACTGTGCAGTACATCTCCAGCAACATTTTGTTATCCACCACCTCCATAGCTCCCAATACAATAGATTACAATTAAAACATATTTTTTATTTGATTTCATAAAATACTTACTGCCTTTTCTTATTGCCACAATAAAAGTGGCCATTGATTACATTTCAATATCTTTTTAATCAACTAATGATATTATTACAATCTGTTGAAATGCAGGCTTTTATTTTATTAAGTTTTCCTCATTCCCCTACAAAAGTGACATCATCTTGACTGGCAGTATAGTACTGGGTTGAGAGCTGGAACATAGTTCATTGTGGCTCTAATACTTCTACTACTATTTTGATACGTCCTTGATATACTTTGAAAAGGAAATTCTGACAGTAAAAATATATTGATTTCTTATCATTTGAATAAGGCAGGTTAGAGCTTCTGCTAGGGTTTGAATAGTGGTTGGATATACAGTATAAAGGTCTCTCTCTAACCAGAGTAGCCTACTGGAGTGTATAGCACCGCGTACTGGGCACAATCATCTTATACTGCATGCAGGCTGCAATGAGTGCAACATCATTGGCAGCCTTAAAGAAAGAGTAAAACTCGGAGGCTGTTGACAGACGGGCCAGAGGACCTTATTATAGCCCATTGCTCTGTTTGTTTGTGAACAAGGATAATGCAACCAATGGGAACTCACAAAGACAGACTGTAAGGCGGACAGCCCTTTGTTGGAGCCAGAACAGATCATTCTGTGATGTTGAAGTGGTGACAGGGAATTGCTGACGTCAGTCCCCTTTAAAGATAGCATGTCACCAGGCTGCCTGTAACAGTGTACAGGTGAAGCGGTGAAGATGGACAGCACTAATCTCTCTGTGTTGCTCTTGAATGCTTTCCTCTTAAGCCTGTCTTGTGCTGAGGACGAGATAGCACCTCTATCCTGCCCAGAGTACCAAGAGGGCTTTGACGGCTCCTGTTATGAGTTTGTGGGTCTACCTCGTTCGCGTTCCTTCCTCAGTGCACAGGGTTGGTGTGAGCGAGGTGGTGGACACCTGGCCTTCATTTTAAACGACGAAACCCAGCAGTTCCTACAGAAGCACCTGCAGCCGGAGCAGGACTGGTGGRTGGGTCTGGCACCTGCCTCCCCAAACCTAACACTGGACTCTGCTGCTGCTGAGGGTAAGAGGACAKCTGAAGAAAACACTAATTGCCATCAACATACTGTATAATGATAGATATGATTATGTAAAGGAAATCAAAGGTTGAGAGCAGACTGTCTTGTGCATGGATGTATTTGCAAAGAGTTATTTTATTATGTGTTAGAGTGTATGATTTAAAGTCTTATGAAATTGCCATGATATGAGGGAATTTCTATGTAAAAGGACCAATAAGCACTAACAAGAGAAGTTCATAGGATCATGTCAAATCTAGAGTCAAATGAAAGCTATATTTTTTTAAATTAAGGAATATARACATTTTTCGACCATTTTCTATCCTAAATATTAGAAATAACAAGCAAAGGCTTTGACTGCTGGTCAAACAGATGGAAAAGGGGTCTTAGAAAACATCTACCAGACGTTGGTTCAGATTTGATCCGATCCAATAAAATGTTGTCTTGTTTTGGGAGGAGCTCGTTATTAAAATAATAGCCGGTGTGTAGAATAATACCCAAATATGCAAAGGTGGATATACAATTGAAGTCGGAAGATTACATACACTTAGGTTGGAGTCATTAAAACTAGTTTTTCAACCACTCCACAAATTTCTTGTTAACAAACTATAGTTTTGGCAAGTCGGTTAGTACATCTACTTTGTGCATGACACAAGTCATTTTCCCAACAATTGTTACAGACAGATTATTTCACTTATAACTCACTGTATCACAATTCCAGTGGTCAGAAGTTTACATACACTAAGTTGACTGTGCCTTTAAACAGCTTGGAAAATTCCAGAAAATTATATATTGGTTTTAGAAGCTTCTGATAGGCTAATTGACATAATTTTAGTCAATTGGAGGTGTATGATCATGATGCTATCCATAATGATGTATCGGTGTTGTAAGTCCACTTCATTACTGTAGTTCAATAACCAAAAGAGGTTCAAGGATAAGGTTTCATGTCATAGCTGACACCCCATGTTTCTGCAGACATCTTTTGAATCTCTCGGAGCAGATATTTAACTGAGTTTTTGGAAAACGTGGTCCCATAAAAACCTGAGGGAGATTTTACCGAAATTCTGTTACCAAATATGCATCTGCACAGTTTTTCCAGGAAATGTATTTACTGTATTGATAAATGTTACGTGTAAATTGTTAAAAGTAGTCTTACGTAAAACATCTGAGTCTCAGTGCAATTACAGTTGCATTCGGATATTATTCAGACCCCTTGACTTTTTCCACATTTGGTTACGTTACAGCCTTATTCTAAAATGGATTAAAATACATTGTTCCTCATCAATCTACTCACAATAAACCATAAGGACAAAGCAAAAACATGTTTTACAATTTTTTGGCAAATTTATAAATTCTTTAAAACAGAAATAGACCTTTGCTACGAAATTGAGGTCAGGTGCATCCTGTTTCCATTGATCATCCTTGAGATGTTTCTACAACTTGATTGGAGTCCATCTGTGGTAAATTCAATTGATTGGAAATTATTTGGAAAGAACAAACTGTCCATATAATGCCAGGCGTCACGTCTAGAGGAAACCTGGCATCATCCCTACGGTGAAGCAGTGGTAGTGGCAGCATCATGCTGTGGGGATGTTTTTTCAGCGGTAGGACTGGGAGACTAGTCAAGATCGGGGCAAAGATGAATGGAGCAAAAGTACAGAGAGATCCTTGATGAAAACCTGGTCCAGAGAAGCTCAGGACCTCAGACTGGGGCGAAGGTTCACCTTCCAACAGGACAACGACACTAAGCACATAGCAAAGAACAATGCAGGAGCGGCTTGGAGACAAGTCTCTGAATGTCCTTGTGTGGCCCAGCCAGACCAGACTTGAACCCATTTTGAACATCTCTGGAGAGACCTGAAAATAGCTGTGTAACGACACTCCCCATCCAACCTGACAGAGCTTGAGAGGATCTGCAGAGAAGAATGGGAGAAACTCCCCAAATACAGGTGTGCTAAGCTTGTAGCGTCATACCCAAGAAGACTCGAGGCTGTAATTGCTGCCAAAGGTGCTTGAACAAAGTACTGAATAAAGAACCTGAATAACTTTATTGTAATTGTGATATTTCATAATTATTTTTTTTAATACATTTTCTAAAATTTCCACAAACCTGTTTTGCTTTATCATTATGGGGTATTGTGTGTAGATTGATGAGGGGAAAAAATTATTTAATCCATTTTAGAATAAGGCTGTAACGTAAAAGAATGTGGAAAAAGTGAAAGGGTCTGAATACTTTCTGAATGCACTGTACGTTACCATGGAATTGCCCATGATGACTTTGTGTGAGAGTAGGCCTAAATATTTAATTGATATTTGAAAGAGGTTATAGTGTTTTGGGGTTGTTGTTTTTTCATAGAATAATCTTACTAATTAATCTTAATAATCTTACAGCTGAGCTGTGGCAGAAGTATTCCTCACAATCTGTTTTTTTTTCATCATTATTTGCATCAGAAATCAGTTCAATTCCCAGTCTCCTAAACTAACATGATCCGCCCACCTGCCTACCACTTCTCTTGAGACAAAGATGGTTACTCTTGGTCTTGTTCAGTGGATCTTCTTTGATCTGCCAGTAAAACTGGAAGTAGACACAGGCTGGGTTTGGTGGCTATCTCTCAAGTCAGCTGGCCTTTCTGTGTCTCGCTGGGAGATTTATAATGTATTTATCTCGCACCATTGCTAGGAGACCATGCCACATTAAGATATCTCCTTTTAGCAGCACKTGGCTGATGAAGAACACTTGTCATTCAATTGGAGCTGCTGTCCAGTCCCTTGATTTAGACAGGCCTTTTTAATTCCCGCACAAAGGACCAACTTTATCACCTATTCACAGCCGGCTCCTGTGGCATTGACTTTGTTTTCTTACGTCATATCCCTTACTCTGCTTTTCAAGTGTTTTATTACGTGAATTAGAGTATTAACAGAATGATGTATCAGGATGAACAGATGGGATATAATTTTGTAGGAATATATGTCACAAATATAATATAACAGAGTACTTACATACTTTATTTCCTCTACTTTGAAGAGCAGGTGTTCCTAATGTTTTGTACCCTCYGTGTATATAGAATYTAATARTTTCATTGGTGTTMGRGCTGTACATCCTCAGGTCCTCTCTCCTGGCTTGATGGCTCTGATGTCAGCTACTCTAACTGGGTYAACGACCCTGATCCAGGGGCTGGCTGTGGTCACATACTGAGGAGCTCAGGGTTTCAYTGGGAGGCAACAAGCAACTGTAGCCAGGAGCTGCACTTCATCTGCCAATTTGGTTTGTATTTGATATGTGTGTGCACGCATGCGTGCATGCATCTGTGTGTGTATGTATGCAGAATAACAAGGTAGCGAGGAATATACTGTATGCGCTTGCTATTCCCTTTCACTCTAATTATTAAACCTTATTTACTTCTTTGTCTCAGAATCTGGGCGCTCCATTGCTTGTGCTGACCACAATGCGACACTACAGTGTGGTTCTGGTCAGGTGATAGAGATTGATGACAGCTTCTATGGTCGTAAGACGGTTCACTACTGCCGGACGAGTCCCGCTTCTTCAGCCACCTCCACACAGGAGGAGTGTAGCTGGATAGATGTTGTAGATTCAGTGACAGGTATGGTGTGAAGTCTAATGTTTTTGAAACTTTTGAAATATTGTGCAAGGTGTATTTTGTCCATTAATGTTGCTCCATCCATCACTTAGGATATTGATATAAATGTATGTTTAGTTTTGACTATTGATTCAAGAATAGTCTTGTTCTTACATCGTATGAGTAAGAACATTAAAGGTCCAATGCAGCCGTTTTTATCTCAATATCAAATCATTTCTGGGTAACAATTAAGTACCTTACTGTGATTGCTTTCAATTAAAATGGTSAAAAACAAACATAAATAGCTTCTTAGCAWAGAGTCATTTCTAAAGCAAGAATTTTGCTTGGACTGTCTGGGAGTGGTCTGAGTGGGAAGGGGAAAACTGAAAACTAGCTGTTATTGGCAGAGAGGTTTGGATTTAACTATATTTCTTATTGGTCTATTAACTAACTTATCGCCTGGTGATGTTGCGAGGCAGGCCAACACTCCATCCCACTAAAYCAGGCTGACATTTCACACAGTCTTTTCAAACAGCTCTTACACTAAAAGGGCATTATCATAATTTGCACAATATCACAGTATTATTCCAGCCTAATAGAGTAGAAATATATATATATATATAAAACACAGGAAATCACGGCACTGGGCCTTTAACTGCACTGGGCCTTTAAGCAAAGTGCTTTTAATGGGTCAAAGTAATTGCCTGCTGTACAGTATTTGATCATTGCACTGTTAGGACACGCTGCTTAAAGTAAAAAGCAGAAATGTAAATAGTGTAAAGCAAACACAGATTCAATAAAGGGCCCAGCAATTCAATAGAGGCAGCAATTCAACTTAGTTCCACTTCAGCAGGATGCCATTACCAAACAACTACATGATGAACAATATTTAAACATTGAGCTCTTAGAACATGTTTMGATTTGCAAAACATAGAGCAGAACTGTAAATATTGTAAAACACACACAGCTTCAACAACGGCACCAGATGCACTGAGGCAGCAATAAAACTTAATTGCACAAAGCACCAAGAAAATATGTATTTGTGTCTTAACAAAAAACATAATAGAGGTACAGATGCTGGTACAATGTCAAGACTGAAAGTTAGGCCACAAAATGTACCAGTTTTAAATGGTTGTAATACTGTCAATGAAATCTAAATGTACTGCACTAAATACGGACCGTAGGTTTAAGCCATTGCTTAAGCTAGTGCTTCATGTATGAATGACAAATAGAATAGGCATTGTGATAATAATCCTTCCTCTGAACAGTGTGCACACAATTTATATTTTCAGAGCACTTGGATAAGTCTATTATAATGATAATGTGGATGATCTTAATGATGATTTTGATGACAATTATGGTGGAAAACTCTCCTCCTCCTCTATTTCTTCACCTCTCATATCTCTATTTCATGTACATTATTTCCAGGAGACTGCCATGGGCTGCAGGCATGCCAGGCCACGGCAGATGTGGCCTCTTTTGGTGAACCATGCCCAGGGCTTGGAAGCTACCTGTCTGTGGAATACAGCTGCAAAGATGGTCAGAACATTCTACCCCTGTCACTGTCTCTCCTTCCCTCCCTTCTACATTCCATTTAAATACTCAAATATGTTTTCAGCTAGTGAAGGCCTCGATTTACGTTTTTTCTAATGTTGTATTTCAACACATTATGAGTGGTGGCTAGCACACACAATCTAACCTAGCCATGTCTGTGGTCCACAGGTCTCCACTTATTAATGAGCAAGTTGGCTGCCGTCTTTGACAATGTCTCCATAACAGTGAAGTGGCTTCTCCATCCCTTCCAGGGCAACCTGACCTGCACTCTAAGTGCTGGAGATGGGCACAACATCGATCCTTATAGTCCAGAAGAGTGAGTAACTGAGTAATGTATATCACCCAACATCAAAGCCAAAAAGTCCCTAATTCATTCACAATTAATGGAATTTACACTCTCACAGGTTGGAGAGCAGTGTGGTTCATAAATACACTCGCCCGGGTGTCTTCATAGTTGGGGTGGAGTGTACCACCAGTGAGTGGCATGTGACAGCTCAGAAAGCCATCACCATTCAGGAGCCCATCGGGGAGTTTGGTGTCATTAAGTGCTATAGCGTGAACCAATCAACAGATGGAGCAAACTGCAAGGCCCTGTATGGCAGTCCCCTTCAAATCCAGGTTGAAGTAGAAGCTGGTAAGTAAAACCAACATGAGCAGAAATAAAAGCATCTGGTCTTACATTTCCGAGAGTACAAATCTTGGTAGAATGAGACAACTTTTCTATCTACAGGTACGAATGTGACCTACAAAATCCACCGTGGTGAGATGTTGGTGGCCAATTCATCAGCAGTCAGAGGAATCGTCCCCCACAACATCACAGTGGGACCAGAGGTGGAGCAACAGCTGGGCTCTGGCTGCCACCAGCTGACCCTGCATGCCTCTAACGGGGTCTCGGTCTTGGGCGTGTCCACTGAGCTGCAGGTGTGTCTGCTGGAGCCTGTGGAGGGCCTGCTGGGATCAGTGATGGCTGAGGAGGGAGAGTGTCCAGACTCAGACCTCTACGTTAGTGTCTCCCTGGACCGGGGGGCCCCGGTGCAGCTTCTCTTCCAAGTGTCTGGAGCCAACGACAGCATCTCCGAGACCAGAGACATGCAAAACAGAAGCATGCAGGTTTACAATATCTCAACCACTATCCAAGGTACCTACCCAACTACAATCAGAAACAATGACAGAAGATAGGAAGATTAAACGTTTCCTTGTTTATTTATATCAGCTGTTTTGTTACAGGAGCTTTGCAAGTGAAAGTCAGGGCCTGGAATGTCTTCTCACACATGGACGTGGATGTGGGGAACACAGCAGCAGTTTGTCACAATAATTCAGACTTTCAGACAGAGGAGCATAAAAGGCTTCCCCGGGATAATGTGGAAATCACTTCCGATCCAGAAAGTCCATCTGACTTCACTCAAAGTGTCACACTTGGGTTAACTGGCTTGAGTGGAGTACCCGGAATCAGTGAACCTGGGATACAACTTGAATGGGAATGCAGTAAGTACCAGAGCTGAGAACACTCACCTCTCAGTTCAACTCATTAGTAGGCTACAGTAACAAAGTCTGTCAAGACTTTTAAGTGGCCCACTTGTTCAAGTCTTATCTTCAAGGCCAGTGCTAGTTATAAATCTGAAATCCGAAGATTTTAGTTTTCAGTTCAGGCACAATCTTTCTATGAATAMAATTGTTCTTCTAAACTCACTAAGTAACAATGGCGGTATTTCTCTGGTTTCCGGGTGACAGTATCGATTGTGTAGTACCTTTAATGTCCTTTCAGCACAGATGTTATACTCAAACCATGTTCCCCATTTATTCCAACAGATGAACAATGTAAATGCAGAGACAAAACAAACCAGGAGACTCATGTGATTACAGCAGCCTGTCTTCCAGACCCATTTCTTTTTTATATATACAGTTTTACTGTGCAGAAGAAAAATGGGGCCGAAGTGGCTAAAGCAGAGAAATGCATCACTGTTACTCCGCCAGAATTCACCGATGTTACCATAAGGTAAAACGAGGGAGGGAATGGCTCATTAGACAGATGTATAGTCCTGAGTGACATTTTGTTTGTTAGGAGAGGTTTGCATTATCAAACGAAGAAGCTAAATGGCTGATTTGAATCAAATTCTAAGTTACAGTAATCTATGTCCCAGAAGATCTGTTGTATGATAAAAGTTAACCTTTATTCTTTTAGTTGTTCTAATTGTAACCCAGTGAACATAAACAACGATGTAACCCTCAAATTGGAGTGTACCACCGCAAGGAGTTGCCCAACAGTAGTTTGGCATGTTGAGGACACGAGACCTTTGACAGTAAGTCTGAGACTCCTCTATTGTGCATGTTGCACACAAGCATATTTATGAATAGTGGTTTCAGTGCATGAATAGATAGAACTTCTGTTGTCTAATTTAAGTTTAGATATACTTTATTAGTCCAGACAGAAATATGTCTGCTATTAACCAACCCCTCCGACATGCACACAAACACACAGGTGTTTGAACACACATACACACAAACATACATTCATTTGTAATGTGTCACATGAGCAAAATAAGTAACCTGAAATGAATGCATGTGCAGTTGGATTGTATAAAAGCTGTAGTCATTCTGTACAACGACAGTGTCTATGAAGGAAACTTCATAATTTTGAGCTAATTTCTTCTAGGGAGACCTCAAACACTGCTACAAAAAAGCAAAGCAAAGACCACTGCTACACAGAATAGATGGTGGCAATGAATACATGGTGACAAGTGACAATCTGAAAAATGCACAGTCCAGATCTCTGAATCTCAATGTGATAGCGTATGGTAGGTATTCATTGATTTTAGAGTATGTTTTGTTACACGTGCTTTAGTTACAGATAATAGTATCACTTATGTTGAACCTGACATCAGAATGTCAAATTAGCTATTGTAATGTGGGCCATAAAATGAATCAAGTGTTCCAATGTGTTATATTTTAGGTAGTGTATCATTTGATCATGGATATTTAGAGTAAATACATCCAGATCAACATTTACAGAATGTATTTATTTACATTAATGTAACCTATTCAACTTTTTGTTGTAGGTAAGACGACATCTGGCGTTGTCAAGTACACCATTCAGATACCAGGTGTTGCAACACCTGCACCTGTTGCCACTAACATACTGCCTGCTACTACCTTACCGGCTGCTACCACCATCCTACCGGCTGTTACTACTCGTCCAGCTGCTACTACCATACCAGTTGCTACCATCCCACTGGTAGCCACTACCCTACTGGCTGCTACCACTATAGCGGCAACTACTACTGTATCTGTAACTGTGCCTGAAATAACAGCCCCAACTACCATCACCAACCTCCATTCCTGTATAATTTCCCCTCAATCAGGCACAGTTCTAGATGCTTTCAATATCACCTGTGCAACAACCTCCTGCTCCACAGGKAAATGCCAATATTGTTTCAAAACTGACAAAGGTGAGTTGTCTGAAATCTGTCGACAATGTAGTCTATTTCAAGAGACTTTCCCCTATCAAAGAAGTTGAATAGTAGGACCGTAAATCAAAAATCAAAAATTCAGTTCACTGTATGAAAATACTTTATATAATATGTATTTATATTTCAGATAAACATTTGCGCTGCAGTTATGGAAATGAAGTAAAGTCAATCTTCCTACCTCTCGGGAACAAACGTTACAACTACAGTCTGTCTGTGGTGGTTACTCTAACAAATGGGGATAGAAAAACCAATGCCACAATCACCACTGAGGTTTGTCATCAAGTAAAAATCCTTTCATTTACTTAATGATTTAATGCATGGAAACTGTCCTGCCTTTCTGCTCCATAGAGCTCACATTTATAATGTAGTATCTGGAGCTCACATTTGATTGTTGTCCCCCAAGGTGTGGCCAGCCAACTCCAGTTCCTCAGTGGAGAATCTGCAGTCTGTGGTTGACAACACTGTCGCTCAGCTACAGCAGCAGGGGTTGCTCACTGGGGAGACCCTAGGACAGATGTTCAAGTCTGTGTCCGACATTCTGAACAAGGGCTCCAGTGAGGATCAGAAAGGTGCCAGGGAGGAGGTGAGAACGGGGTAATATTCTAAGGTCATAGGGAGCATGGGCTTTGATGCCAGGAATGTCTACGCCAGGGATGGGCAACCCGGGACCCGCTTTTGTAGTCCCGTGGATCAATTTCCAAAAACGAAGCACCAATAATTATAATTGTTTATAGCCTTTATAGACTAATAATGAGCAGTTTATAAACTACTTATCATGGTTGGCTCCAGGCATAAGCGGTCACTTAGGGCCCCTGGCTGCTAAGACGGGGATCAGTCAAAGAAATTGGCCCACGAGGTGCAAGGCCAAGTCTCGCTTAGGGCCCCCAAAAGACTAGGGCCGGCCCACTCTACTGGTGTAATGCATTTAGCTAAGAGCGGTAACTGGTTTAACTGCAGAAATTGATCGATTGCTATATTCAGTTGACTGCATGTCTGGCTATGGATGAAGGTACGCAGACCCGCGAGCCACTGCAGCTCCTCATGATGAGTTCACATTTTTTGTTTCCCCTCACCCCCATCAAAGTTGGCCATCCCTGGTCTAGGGACTCTGTGTATTGTTGAAAGTGAGACATTACACTAAACTAAAAGAGTTAGGATAAATTAGTATGAAGTTCAAGACAAAAGGAAGTGTCTCTTTAGATAGATGTTTATGAGGTATTCTGATTGATGTTCCAGCTGCGAGAACAGATGCTGAGCACCATGACTGCAGTGCTGAAGAATGTCCCCAACAACACTCCTCAGGAAGTGCAGCTGACGGCCAGAGCAGTGGCAGGGATCACCAAGAGGAGGGAAGAGGTCAATTCCGCTGCTCAGGTACACTTGGATATGAGAACAAGGCAACATCATCTTTTCCAAACATGTATTGCTGAAAGAGAGCAGAGATTTAGTTCCCAATGGTCTATGTTGTGCTGTGGATCTTTTCCAGCTAGAAGCTAGCTCCCTGGTGGGAGACCTCAGCTCTTCCCTCCTCTATATGAATGTCAGTGAGCATGGTGGAGAAGAGATGGTGCAGGCAGCTACACCAATTGTAGAGGCACCAGCAATATCCTGGGAGTCTCTTCAAATGCAAGCACACAGGTGATATACAGTTGAAGTCGGAAGTTACTACACTTAGGTTGGAGTCATAAAACTTGTTTTTCAACCACTCTACAAATTTCTTGTTAACAAACTATAGTTTATGCAAGTCGGTTAGGGCATCTACTTTGTGGCATGACACACGTAATGTTTCCAGAGGCAAAGAAAACGCACACCTATTTAGGCGAGGTGCTGGCTAGCGGAGTGGAACACTTAAAAAATAAAGGAGAGCCGCACACTCTAGGAGCTCAGATGCAAATATATTTATAGTACAAACGTTTCGACAGACAAGCGGTCTTCATCAGGGTATTAGCTATAAACTATACAAACTATAGTTTTGGCAGTCGGTTAGGACATCTACTTTGTGCATGACACAAGTAATGTTTCCAACAATTGTTTACAGACAGATATATTTCACTTATAATTCACTATATCACAATTCCAGTGGGTCAGAGTTTACATACACTAAGTTGACTGCCTTTAAAACCCTCTTGGAAATAGGGGGCGCCCTTTTCACTTCTGGATAAAATTGTGCCCAATTTAAACGGCTCGTACTCTGTCCTAGATCATATGATATGCATATTATTATTACTATTGGATAGAAAACACTCTGAAGTTTTCTAAAACTGTTAATTATATCTGTGAGTAAAACAGAACTCATTTGGAGGCAAACTTCCAAACAGGAAGTGAAAATTCTGAAATGGGTCTCTGTGAAAGGCATTGCCTATTCAATTGTCTTGTATTTATGGATCTGTATGCACTTCATACGCCTTCCACTAGATGTCAACAAGGCATGTAGACGAAGTGTCTAGCCTTCCCTGGGGACGCATGAGAGTCGTGGAGTGAGAGGTCACCATATTGGTAGTACTTGGCTACGCACTTAGGTTTGTCATATCGTTGTCTACAATGCGTTAGGTAGCACGAAATGCTCCGTCTGGGACGTTATTGGATATATTTGTGAAAACATCCTAAAGATGGATTCTCAACTGAGTTTGACCAGTTTATTCGACTTTTATTATGGACTTTTTGAATTTTTCGTTCATGCGTAAAATCTTCATGGCACGTGAGCTCCACCATGCTAGCCAAAGTGCTAATTCGACAGAAGAAATGGACATTCTAAAACAAAACAACGATGTATTGTGAACTAGGATTTCCTGGCACTGCAATTCTGATGGAAAGTTCAATCAAGGTAAGGGAATATTTATGATGTTATTTCGTATTTTTTATGGACTCTTTTGGACTCTTTGGAATTTTATGGACTCTGGCGGAGAATGGCTGAGCGCTGTCTCAGATTATTGCATGCTGTGCTTTGTACTAAAGTAATTTTTTTTAAATCTAACACAGCAGTGCATTAAGAAACCAGTGTATCTTTAATTAATATTGCAACATGTATTTTTCAGCAAAGTTTATGATTGAGTTTTTCTGTTAGATTACGTGGCTGTCTAAAAATTTCTCCGGACATTTTTGGTGCCATTTGTGACCATGGCGGCAATGTAGAACCACGATTTATAGCTATAAATATGCACATTTTATCGAAGCAAACATAAATGTATGATATAAACATGATGTCATAAGACTGTCATCTGATGAAGTGTTCCAAAGGTTATGGATTCATTTATCTCATTTTCGGTGTCTCTTGTGAAAGCTATGCTTTACGCGTAGAAAATGCCGTTGTGTTTTGGATATTGTAGGTGAGCTAACATAAAATATATGTTGTGTTTTACGCGTGTAAAACATTTTTAAAATCGAGACAGTTGGCTGAGTCACATATGTTATCCTTTCATGCTGTTTGACTTTGATTTCATGAACAAAATTATTATATGATATTCCCTGTGCGCTTGAGCTAGCATGCAGTCAGCGTATTCTTATGAGGATGATCCCGGATCGGGATGGGGGGTCCGAAAGCGTGTTTTAAACAAGCTTGGAAAAATTCCAGAAAAATAGTGTCATGCTTTAGAGCGTTCTGATAGGGTAGTTGACATCATTGATCAATTGGAGGGTACTGTGGATGTATTTCAGCCTACCTTCAACTGCAGTGCCTCTTTGCTTACATCATGGGTAAAATCAAAAGAAGATCAGCCAACCTCAGAAAAAGAAATGTAGACCTCCACAGATCTGTTCATTCCTTGGGGAGCAATTCTTCAAAAAGCCTGAAGTACCACATTCTTGTACAAACCAATCAGTTACGCAAAGTATAAACACCATGGGACCCACGCCAGCCTTATATCTGCTCAAGGAAGGAAGACGCGTTCTGTCTCCTAGAGATGAATACTTTGGTGCAAAAGTGCAAATCATCCCAGAACACGAGCAAAGGACCTTGTGAAGATGCTGGAGGAAACGGGACAAAACTATCTATAATCCCCAGGAAACAACGAGTCCTATATCCGACATAACCTGAAAGCGTCACTCAGCAAGGAAAAAACCACTACTCCAAAAACCGCCATAAAAAAAGCCAAAGGACTACGGTATTGCAACTGCACATGGCGGACAAAATCGGTACTTTTGGAAAATGCCTCTGGTCTTGATGAAACAAAATAAACTTTCTGGCCATAACGACTATCGTATGTTTGGAGGAAAAAGGGATGCTTGCAAGCGAAGAAATCACCATCCCAACCTAGAAGCACGGGGATGGCAGCATCATGTTGTGGGTGCTTGCTGCAGGAGGACTGGTGCACTTTCACTAAAATAGATGCATGATGAGAAGGAAAATGATGTGGATTATATTGAAACAACATCTCAACATCAGTCAGGAAGTTAAAGCTTTGTCGCAAATGGTCTCAAATGGACAATGGTACCAAGCAGTACTTCCAAAGTTGTTGCAAAATGGCTTAAGGGACAACAAAAGTGAAGGTGATTTGCGATTGCCATCACAAAAGCCCTACCTCTAATCCTTATAGACATTGTGGGCAGAACTGAAAAGCGTGTGCGAGCAAGGAGGCCTACCAAACCTGATTCAGTGGTACAGCCCAAACTCTGTGCAGGAGGAATGGCCAAAAGAGGATTCACAACTTATTTGCGGACGCTTGTGGATGGCTACCGCAGTAAGACGTTTGGCACCGAATTTTAAACAATTTAAGGAGTAATAGCTACCAAATATCTAATTGGTTGTATGTAAACTCTGACCACTGGGATGTGAGGGGGGGGGTGAAAAGAAATAAAAGCTGAATAAATCATTGTCTCTACTATTTTCTGACATTGTACATTTTAAAATAAAGTGGTGGTCCTAACTGACTAAAACATGAGATTCTTACTATGGATAAATTCAGGAATTGTGAAAAACTTAGTTTTAATGTATTGGCTAAGGTGTCTGTTAAACTTCAACCCCGTTCAACTGTATATAGCTTCAACTGAATTTCCCTTGATCGACAGTAATGAATTATGGTTACTTTTCAGGACATATTGCATTTTGTTGTCTTTCACAGGGAAAGGTCTCAAAGATTCTTCCTGAACAGTATGGAATATGTGCAGAGTGCACTGTTAAATGAAAATGTTGGTCAGGAGCCTGCCATTATCATAGCCCTGAGTATCAGTGTGTATGCTAACTAGGTAAGAGAAGAAGCATTGGGAGTGAAAACATTACTTATAAAAAAATGCAAGCCTGTCACATAAATGTAACTTGAAATATGTAATTGTGTATTTAGATAAAATATCTCAAATACAAAATGCTCCTGGTTAAGTTGCCTCAATTTGAGTTACAGTGATATTATACACTCTCTTCTCTTAGGATGTCTCAAATAGGCATTCAGAGGCAGTCTATAAACATCCATAGATACTTCTGCAGCTTTTCTTTCCCTCACCTGGTGACTGAGTGTCCTTTCTCCAGAGAACCAGTGGATGTGCGAGTAAGTGTGAATGTCTGCGAGTGAATGTGTGGAGGTTAGTGAGGGATTTATACAGAAGTGAATACGGCAGTGAAAGTGTTGTTTTTTTTGTTCAAGTATTAGGGAGGGGTTTCATTTGGTTAACTGTTCATGTAGTATTGTCTATTAGTATATTGTGTGGATGGTTTTTAACCCTCATTCCCTTATCATCATATCCTTATTTTTTACAGATGCTGAGTTTGAGAAGAACCCTTATTCTTGAGTGAGGGGGGTAACATCAGTGGTGCCATGGGTTCTGTGACACTCACAGACAGGATGGATCAGCCATCCCTGTGGAGAACCTGGTCTGAGGGAAATTGTAGGTAGGAACGCTGCAAAGGATACCAATTTTAGTGGGTCTTTTCTCTTGAGAGCCCTTGATGTCCAAGACTTACAGTATATCTTCTAAGATAATGTCCAAGACTTATACTTTAAAGACTATATGATCAAGTAGACAGAATTATGATTACAGTTGTATATATTACAACATCTTCTATGATTCTCAGATCCTCTTGCCGAGACTTGAAGGCGGGCAGGTAAACAGCACAATCCTTGACCTGGGAAACTACAGCACACTGATGATTGACGTCCCTTCACCAGACATAACACTGGTGCTAAAGATGGAGCCCTCAGAGGACATACCATTTGTACTGTTGCTGGGGTATAAAGACTACCCAAAGGACAAGCAATATATAGCCAAGACGCAGATGCCTCACCAAGGCAATTCACAAGGTGATCAACCTCCTGAACTGACTTCTTGTAAATGGCAGAGACCATAGGACTATTGTGAAGCATAATGAACAAACAACACTGAGTGTTTAGAAAGATAAATGTGCTTGTGTTGTGTTTATTTTGGGTACAGAGAGATACACCTGGGTCCTGGGTCCCAATGATTTGACAGGAAAAGTTGGGGTGCATTACCTTGTGGTGAGGCCCATTGTAGAAGCAGGGGTTAAATCCGTCAATGCCACCGTGACTGTGACCTCCATTGCTGCCCAGTGCAAGTATTGGAATGAAACCTTATCCACCTGGAGTGAAGATGGCTGCAGGGTGAGTTCAACAAGTACTACACAACACCTAATAATAAAATATTGGCACATCACTGCAACCAGGCACTGCCAATGTCAAATGCATAAACTGACTGTGGTCTCCTTAGGTTGGTCCTTTAACCACGTCATTGGTCACTCAGTGCTTATGTAACCACTTGACCTTCTTCGGGAGCTCTTTCTTCGTCATGCCCAACCTTGTGGATGTGTCCCGTACCGCTGAGCTCTTTGCCACCTTCTCAGACAACCCTGTGGTGGTGTGCTTTGTTGGTGCCATCTTCATTGCTTATCTCTTGGTGGTCGTGTGGGCACGCAGGAAGGACATCCAGGACATAGCCAAGGTCTGCCTTGAACAATCCCTGCCGCCATTTTCTAGACAATTTTTGTCCAGACTATACAGACACCTTGAGGACATGCTACTCTGGTGATCCAATCAGCAGATTTCCAGTGCTTAGATTTACCAATTTGAGAATGTATCTTCCTGTTGGTTTTCTGTTGATGCAGAGTTTCATCTTCAAGTGTTACTTCTTGTAGGTGAAGGTGACATTGTTGGAAGATAATGACCCCTTGGCTGAATACCGTTACATGCTGAATATCAGCACTGGGCATCGGCGTGGTGCTTCCACCTCCTCTCAGGTCAGTACCGACAGTTTCCACTGCTGCAGGACATCATATTCTGTTCTCTGATAAAACCACACTCAGTCACCCTGACCCTGTGTTGCTGCTGCAGGTTACTGTGACTCTGCTGGGCATGGAGGGAGAGAGTGAGCCACACCACCTCACTGACCCTGACAAGCCTGTTTTTGAGAGGGGTGCAGTGGATACGTTCCTGTTGACCACACCCTTCTCTCTGGGGGAGCTGCAGAGCATCAGGCTGTGGCACGACAACTCAGGGGGGCACCCTGCCTGGTAGGAGAGTGGACGGGGAGGATGTCTCACAGTAGTAGAGGGACAGATGYATTTGACGTTAATTAAAGCTGACGTTTGAAATTGTGGATGTAGTTGACAATAACGGTTTTCATGCAGGTATATAAACAAAGTGACGGTGCAGGATCTAGAAACTGGACAGAAGTGGCACTTCCTGTGTCACTCATGGCTGGCCATAGATATGGGCCAGTGCATCCTTGATAAAGTATTCCCTGTTGCCTCTGACACGGATTTGAAGAAATTCAGGTGAGCATGGATACACCTTGGTATGGCAATATGTATATCCCAGGACAATTGTCCATCAAGTAACTAAATCTTCTTACACTGTATATTCTGCAGTAATCTGTTCTTCATGAAAACGGCAAAGGATTTCCGTGATGGCCACATCTGGTTTTCTGTGATCAGCCGGCCTCCAACGAGCACCTTCACATGTGTCCAGCGAGTCTCCTGCTGTTTCTCTCTGCTGCTCTGCACCATGCTGACCAGCATCATGTTCTGGGGCATCCCTACCGACCCCTCTGAGCAGACCATGGACCTGGGTATGGACGCCTGCACGGTAATGGTGCTGTATGGAAATAATAACATGTTTTCAGAACATTAAGATTTTCTCTCTCTCTCTCCTGTAGGTCATATCGAGTTCACCTGGCAGCAGGTGATGATTGGAGTTCAGAGTTCAATCATAATGTTTCCAATTAATCTCCTCATTGTGAGTATCTTCAGAAACACCCGCCCCCGAGAGACGAAGCCTGGAAAGCCCAAGGCAGAGGTGTCCAAGCAGGGGAAGACTGGCAGAGTGACTCCCTCACAGCCCCCCTCCCCACAGAGGGAGAGAGAACTCACACCAGACACTGTCATCAAGGTAAAAGAAGTAAACCATTTTAACAGAATTTGTGATCAAGAGTCACCCTGTTTGCATCGCCACAGTAGCAAAGRTGTTAATACAGTGCATTCAGAAAGTATTAAGACCCTTTCCCTTTTTCCATATTTTGTTACATTACAGCCTTATTCTAAAATGGACTAAATAAATACAAATCCTCATCAATCTACACACGATACCCCATAATGACAAAGCGAAATCCGTTTTCTTTTCTTTTTTCAAATGTATTAAAAATAAAAAACAGAAATACCTTATTTACATAAGTATTCAGACCCTTTGCTATGAGACTCAAAATTGAGCTCAGGTGCATCCTGTTTCCATTGATCATCCTTGAGATGTTTCTACAACTTGATTGGAGTCCACCTGTGGTCAATTCAATTGATTTGACATGATTTGGAAAGACACACCTGTCTATATAAGGTCCCACAGTTGACAGTGTATGTCAGAGCAAAAACCAAGCCATGAGGTCAAAGGAATTGTCTTAAAGCTCCGAGACAGGATTGTGTCGAGGCACAGATCTGGGGAAGGGTTCCAAAACATTTCTGCAGCATTTAAAGGTCCCCAAGAACACAGTGTCCTCCATCATTCTTAAATGGAAGAAGTTTGGAACCACCAAGACTCTTCTTAGAGCTGTCCGCATGGCCAAACTGAGCAATCGGGGGAGAAGGCCCTTGGTCAGGGTGGGGACCAAGAGCCCTATGGTCACTCTGACAGAGCTCCAGAATTCCTCTGTGGAGATGGGAGAACCTTCCAGAAAGACAACCATCTCTGCAGCACTCCACCCATCAGGCCTTTATGATACATTGGCCAGACGGAAGCCACTCCTCAGTAAAAGGCACATGACAGCCCGCTTGGAGTTTGCAAAAAGGCATCAAAAGGACTCTCAGCAATGAGAAACAAGATTTTCTGGTCTGATGAAACCAAGATTGAACTCTTTGGTCTGAATGCCAAGCACCTGGCACCATCCCTACGGTGAAGCATGGTGGTGGCAGCATCATGCTGTGGGGATGTTTTCAGAGGCAGGGACTGGGAGACTAGTCAGGATTGAGGGAAAGATGAATGGAGCAAAGAACAGAGAGTGATGAAAACCTGCTCCAGAGCGCACAGGGCCTCAGACTGGGGTGAAGGTTCACCTTCCAACAGGACAACTACCCTAAGCACACAGCCAAGACAACGCAGGAGTGGCTTTGGGAAAAGTCTCTGAATGTCCTTYAGTGGCCCAGTCGGAGACCAGACTTGAACCCGACCTGAAAATAGCTGTGAGGTGACGCTCCCCATCCAACCTGACAGAACTTGTGAGGATCTGCAGAGAAGAATGGGAGAAACTCCACAAATACAGGGGTGCCAAGCTTATAGTGCCATACCCAAGAAGACGCTAGGCTGTAATTGCTTCCAAAGGTGCTTCAACAAAGTACTAAGTAAAGGATCTGAATACTTTTATGAATGTAATATTTAAGTTTTTTATTTTAAAWAAATGAGCAAATAAACAGTTTTTGCTTTGTCGTTATGGGGTAGTGTGTGTAGATTCATGAGGGGGGAAAAAATCTATTTAATCAATTTTAGAATAAATCCAATCAAATCAAATTTTATTAGTCACATGCGCCCAATACAACGGGTGTAGACCTTACAGTGAAATGCTTACTTCTCTAACCAACAATGCAGTTAAAAAAAAAATGGATAAGAATAAGAAATAAAAGTAACAAGTAATTAAAGAGCAGCAGCAAAATAACAATAGCTAGACTATATACAGGCGGGTACCGGTACAGAGTCAATGTGCGGGGGCACCGGTTAGTTGAGGTAATATGTACATGTACAGTGCCTTGCAAAAGTATTCATCCCCCTTGGCGTTTTTCCTATTTTGTTGCATTACGACCTGTAATTTAAATTGATTTTTATTTGGATTTTATGTAATGGACATACACAAAATAGTGCAAATTGGTGAAGTGAAATGAAAAAAATTACTTGTTTAAAAAAAAAAATAAGTAAAAAGGTAAAGTGGTGCGTGCAAATGTATTCACCAACCTTCGCTATGAAGCCCCTAAATACGATCTGGTGCAACCAATTACCTTCAGAAGTCATAACATAATTTGTTAAATAAAGTCCACCTGTGTGCAATCTAAGTGTCAAATGATCTGTCACACGATCTCAGTATATATACACCTGTTCTGAAAGGCCCCAGAGTCTGCAACACCACTAAACAAGGGGCACCACCAAGCGGCATCATGAAGACCAAGGAGCTCTCCAAACAGGTCAGGGACAAAGTTGTGGAGAAGTACAGATCAGGGTTGTGGGTTTATGAACTATCCGAAACTTTGAACATCCCACGAACCACCATTAAATCCATTATTAAACAATTTAAAGAATATGGCACCACACAAACCTGCCAAAAGAGGGCCGCCTACCAAAACTCACGGACCAGGCAAGGAGGGCATTAATCAGAGAGCAACAAAGAGACAAGGATAACCTGAAGGAGCTGCAAAGCTCCAAGCGGAGATTGGAGAATCTGTCCATAGGACCACTTTAAGTCGTACACTCCTCAGCGCTGGGCTTTATGGAAGAGTGGACAGAAGAAAGCCATTGCTTAAAGAAAAATAAGCATAAATAAGCAACAAGCAAACGTTTGGTGTTCGCCCAAACATATGGAAGAGGGTACTCTGGACAGAGAGAGACAAAAATTTGAGCTTTTTGGCCATCGAGGAAAGCGCTATGTCTGGGCCAACCCAACACCTCTCATCAACCCGAGAAACAGCATCATGCTGTGGGGATGTTTTTCATCGGCAGGGACTGGGAAACTGGTCAGAATTGAAGGAATGATGGATGGATGGTGCTAAATACAGGGATGGGGTGTTTAGAAAAAGGGTTAGACTTTTATCTATTCATCTAGGGTATTCCTTAAAGAGGTGGGGTTTCAGTGTCTCGGAAGGTGGTGATTGATTCCGCTGACCTGGCGTCGTGGGGGGTTTGTTCCATATTGGGGTCGAGAGCGAGCGAACAGTTTTGACTGGCTGAGCGGGAGCTGTACTTCCTCAGAGGTAGGGAGGCGAGCAGGCCAGAGGTGGATGACGCAGTGCCCTTGTTTGGGTGTAGGGCCTGATCAGAGCCTGAAGGTACGGAGGTGCCGTTCCCTCACAGCTCCGTAGGCAAGCACCATGGTCTTGTAGCGGATGCGAGCTTCAACTGGAAGCCAGTGGAGAGAGCGGAGGAGCGGGGTGACGTGAGAGAACTTGGGAAGGTTGAACACCAGACGGGCTGCGGCGTTCTGGATGAGTTGTAGGTTTAATCGCAGGCAGGGAGCCCAGCCAACAGCGAGTTGCAGTAATCCAGACGGGAGATGACAAGTGCCTGGATTAGGACCTGCGCCGCTTCCTGTGTGAGGCAGGGTCGTACTCTGCGAATGTTGTAGAGCATGAACCTACAGAACGGGTCACCCCTTGATGTTGGTTGAGAACGACAGGGTGTTGTCCAGGATCACGCCAAGGTTCTTAGCGTCTGGGAGGAGGACACAATGGAGTTGTCAACCGTGATGGCAAGATCATGGAACGGGCAGTCCTTCCCCGGGAGGAAGAGCAGCTCCGTCTTGCGAGGTTCAGCTTGAGGTGGTGATCCGTCATCCACACTGATATGTCTGCCAGACATAGAGGTGCGATTCGCCACTGGTTATAGAAGGGGGAAAGGAGAAGATTAATTGGTGTCGTCTGCATAGCAATGATAGGAGAGACCATGTGAGGATATGACAGAGCCAAGTGACTTGGTGTATAGCGAGAATAGGGAGAGGCCTAGAACGAGCCTGGGGACACCAGTGGTGAGAGCATGTGGTGCGGAGACAGATTCTCGCCACGCCACCTGGTAGGAGCGACCTGTCAGGTAGGGACGCAATCCAAGCGTGGCGCGCCGGATGCCCAACTCGAAGAGGTGGAGAGGGGATCTGATGGTTCACAGTATCAAAGGCAGCCGATAGGTCTAGAAGGATGAGAGCAGAGGAGAGAGAGTTAGCTTAGCATTGCGGAGCGCCTCCGTGACACAGAGAAGAGCAGTCTCAGTTGAATGACTAGTCTTGAAACCTGACTGATTTGGATCAAGAAGGTCATTCTGAGAGAGATAGCAGGAGAGCTGGCCAAGGACGGACGTTCAAGAGTTTTGGAGAGAAAAGAAAGAAGGGTACTGGTCTGTAGTTGTTGACATCAGAGGATCGAGTGAGGTTTTTTCAGAAGGGTGCAACTCTCGCTCTCTTGAAGGCGGAAGGGACGTAGCCAGCGGTCAAGGATGAGTTGATGAGCGAGTGAGGTAAGGGAGAAGGTCTCCGGAAATGGTCTGGAGAAGAGAGAGGGGATAGGGTCAAGCGGGCAGGTTGTTGGGCGGCCGGCCGTCACAAGACGCGAAGATTTCATCTGGAGAGAGAGGAGGAGAAAGAGGTCAAAGCACAGGGTAGGGCAGTGTGGCAGAACAGCGGTGTCGTTTGACTTAGCAAACGAGGATCGGATGTCGTCGACCTTTTTCAAAATGGTTGACGAAGTCTCCGAGAGAGGGAGGAGGGGGGGGGAGGGGGAGGAGGATTCAGGAGGGAGGAGAAGATGGCAAAGAGGCTTCTAGGGTTAGAGGCAGATGCTTGGAATTTAGAGTGGTAGAAAGTGGCTTTAGCAGCAAGACAGAAGAGGAGAATGTAGAGAGGAGGGAGTGAAAGGATGCCAGGTCCGCAGGGAGGCGAGTTTCTCTCCATTTCCGCTCGGCTGCCCGAGCCCTGTTCTGTAGCTCGCAATGAGTCGTCGAGCCACGGAGCAGGAGGGGAGGACCGAGCCGGCCTGGAGGATAGGGACATAGAAAGTCAAATGATGCAGAAAGGGAGGAGAGGAGGGTTGAGGAGGCAGAATGAGGATATAGGTTGGAGAAGGTTTGAGCGAGAGGGAAGAGATGATAGGATGGAAGAGGAGAGAGTAGCGGGGGAGAGAGAGCGAAGGTTGGGACGGCGCGATACCATCCGAGTAGGGGCAGTGTGGAAGTGTTAGATGAGAGCGAGAGGGAAAAGGATACAAGGTAGTGGTCGGAGACTTGGAGGGAGTTGCAATGAGATTAGTGGAAGAACAGCATCTAGTAAAGATGAGGTCAAGCGTATTGCCTGCCTTGTGAGTAGGGCGGGAAGGTGAGAGGGTGAGGTCAAAAAGGAGAGGAGTGGAAAGAAGAGGCAGAGAGGAATGAGTCAAGGTAGACGTGGGGAGGTTAAAGTCACCCAGAACTGTGAGAGGTGAGCCATCCTCAGGAAAGGAGCTTATCAAGGCGTCAAGCTCATTGATGAACTCTCCAAGGGAACCTGGGGGCGATAAATGATAGGATGTTAAGCTTGAAAGGCTGGTACTGTGACAGCATGGATTCAAAGGAGGCGATAGACAGATGGGTCAGGGAGAAAGAGAGAATGTCCCTTGGAGAGATGAGGATCCCAGTGCCACCACCCCGCTGACCAGAAGCTCTCGGGTGTGCGAGAACACGTGGGCAGACGAGGAGAAGAGCAGTAGGAGTGGCAGTGTTATCTGTGGTAATCCATGTTTCGTCAGTGCCAAGAGTCGAGGGACTGGAGGGAAGCATAGGCTGAGATGAACTCTGCCTTGTTGGCCGCAGATCGGCAGTTCAGAGGCTGCCGGAGACTGGAACTCCACGTGGGTCGTGCGCGCTGGGACCACCTAGGCCGCGCCACGCGGTGTGAAGCGTTTGTGTGGTCTGTGCAGAGAGGAGAGAAGAGGGATAGACAGACACATAGTTGACAGGCTACAGAAAGGCTCACGCTAATGCAAAGGAGATTGGAATGACAAGTGGACTACAGTCTCGAATGTTCAGAAAGTTAAAACTTACGTTGCAAGAAATCTTATTGACTAAAATGAATACAGTGCTGCTTGAAGTAGGCTAGCTAGCAGTGGCTGCGTTGTTGACTTAGTTTGAAAGTGTAGCTGGCTAGGTAGCCTCGGTAACTGGCTAGGTAACCTCGACAATTACTCAAAACTACACAATTATCTTGACAGCAAAGACAACTATGTAGCTAGCTAACACTACACTAACCAAGTCGTTCCGTTGTAAAGTAATAGTCTCTACAGTGCTGCTATTCGGAAGACGGTAGACGTGGCTAGCTTAGCTGGCTAAGTTGCTGGCTAGCTAGCAGTGTTTCCTACGTTAAGAGGGACGACAAATAGCTGGCTAGCTAACCTCGGTAAATTACGATAATCACTCTAAACTAAACTAATTGTTGAGGGAAACCTGTTTCAGTCTTCCAGAGATTTGAGACTGGGACGGAGGTTCACCTTCCAGCAGGACAACCTTCCAGCACCTTCCAGCTAAAACAACACTCGAGTGGTTTAAGGGGAGACATTTAAATGTCTTGGAATGGCCTAGTCAAAGCCCAGACCTCAATCCAATTAAGAATCTGTGGTATGACTTAAAGATTGCTGTACACCAGCAGAACCAATCCAACTTGAAGGAGCTGGAGCAGTTTTGCCTTGAAGAATGGGCAAAAATCCCAGTGGCTAGATGTGCCAAGCTTATTGAAACATACCCCAACAGACTTGCAGCTGTAATTGCTGCAAAAGATGTCTCTACAAAGTATTGACTTTGGGGGGGGGTGAATAGTTATGCACGCTCAAGTTTTCAGTTTTTTTGTCTTATTTCTTGTTTGCTTCACAATAAAACATATTTTGCATCTTCAAAGTGGTAGGCATGTTGTGTAAATCAAATGATACAACCCCCCCAAAAATCTATTTTAATTCCAGGCAACAAAATAGGAAAATTGCCAAGGGGGTGAATACTTCCGCAAGCCACTGTAGGTAGAGTTATTAAAGTGACTATGCATAGATGATAACAACAGAGAGTAGCAGCAGTGTAAAAGAGGGGGAGAGGGGGGGCAATGCAAATAGTCTGGGTAGCCATTTGATTAGGTGTTCAGGAGTCTTATGGCTTGGGAATAGAAGCTGTTTAGAAGCCTATGGGACCTAGACTTGGCGCTCCGGTGCCACTTGCCGTGTTGTAGCATAGAGAACAGTATATGACTAGCGTGGCTGGAGTCTTTGACCATTTCTAGGGCCTACCTCTGACACCGCCTGGTATAGAGGTCCTGGATGGCAGGAAGCTTGGCCCCAGTGATGTACTGGGCCGTTCGCACTACCCTCTGTAGTGCCTTGCTGTCATAGGCAGAGCAGTTGCCATACCAGGCAGTGATGCAACCAGTCAAGATGCTCTCGATGGTGCAGCTGTAGAACCTTTTAAGGATCTGAGGACCCATGCAAAAACTTTTCAGTCTCCTGAGTGGGAATAGGTTTTGTTGTGCTCTCTTCACGACTGTCCTGGTGTGCTTGGACCACGTTAGTTTGTTGGTGATGTGGACACCAAGGAACTTGAAGCTCTCAACCTGCTCCACTGCAGCCCCGTCGATGAGAATGGGGGCGTGCTCGGTCCTCTTTTTCCTGTAGTCCAGAATCATCTCCTTTGTCTTGATCACGTTGAGGGAAAGGTTGTCTTAACAACATTTGGCACTCAAGGGTCTTTCTGAATGCACTGTCAGTTGAAGTCGAAAGTTTACATACACTTAGTACCGAATACATTTAAAACTCAGTTTTTCACAATTCCTGACATTTAATCCTAGCTAAAATTCCTTGTCTTTAGTCAGTTAGGACCACTTTATTTTTAAGTGTGAAAATGTAGCAGAATAATAGAGAGTGATTTATTTCAAGATTTTAATCTTTCATCACATTCCCCATGATGTCGAAGTTTACATTACACTCAATTGATTTTCGTAGCATTGCTTTAAATTGTTTAACTTGGGTCAAACAGTTGGGTAGCCTTCCACAAGCTTCCCACAATAAGTTGGGTGAATTTGGCCATTCCTATGACCCAGAGCTGGTGTAACTGAGTTAGTTTGTAGGGCTCCTTGCTCGCACCGCTTTTTCGTTCTGCCCACAATGTTCTATAGGATTGAGGTCAGGGCTTTGTGATGGCCGCGCACTCCACATACCCTTGACTGTGTTCCTTAATTTGCCCACAACCTTTGAAGTATGCTTCGGAGGTCATTGTCCATTGGAAGACCCATTTGACAAACCTTTAACCTTCTGGACATGTCTTGAATGATTGGCCCTCCTCAATATTCACATAAATTGCGTCTCTGATGCCATCTATTTTGTGAAAGCTTGCACAGTCCTTCCTGCAGGACTCAACATGATGAAATATTTCGCAGGTTCCTTGGGGGTGGATGAGTGTTCTTCAGTTGAGCCTTTTCTACTAGAAGGATCATTATGAAGTTTTTCAAATCTTTGTTTAATCAAGCAAGAAGGACATTTTCAGGAACTGATTTTGTCTATGTGAGTGAGAGTCCTTGGCCTTTCTTTAATGGAAAGACTCTCCGCTCAACCACTACGGTCTGACTGCCTGCGACCACCCAGCGCCACTTCGTCCCAATGCCCCACTCCTCTTACGCGTGCACATCCGCTTCCACCCGTGCCATCTCCTGTCACCAAGCTTGCGCTGATAGTACGACTCATATCCTCCTCATATCAACCCATTGCTCTGATCACGCGTACGACTATAAAAATAACGAGGACAACGCCTCGACGCTCCACCCGATGCAAACCCACACATACGCCGCGCATGGCAAACACATCCAAACTGGCCTACTGCGCCTCCGCGCCGCATATCGCAACCTCCAGCTCTCCTGTTGCTGCCATCATCATGTCGACCAGTGCGAGGATCGCCGGCCCCTGCCAGCACCCGCTCTGCTTTCCTTAGGATCGATGCTCCTACGACCGTCAAAGAATGAAAAGCCACGTGGACTCCACATCTGCCAGTGCCCGACGCTGACGCCGGCACTGTCCAGACTATAGCGTCCACACCCCTATCATCACTCGGCTACCGGACGTCCCTACCTGGAACTTTCTATGTCGGCCAATGCGGTACAAAAGCAACGCTTCGTGCCATTCAAGTGCGGCCCCAACACACTCCTACAGCGCTCTGCCTGGCGCCATGATCCTTTGGACCAGCGCTAGTCCGCACCTTTCCCCCTCATCAGAGACCGATGCGCCATACATGCCTAGTACTCACGCTTCTAACAACAGCTAAGCCCCACAAGTGCCCATGCAGACCGCAGAGGCCGCTCGACAGCACCACAATCACAACACGCTATGAACAGTCAGATAGTCAGGACTCTGAGTGTCTCGCCCAACGGCATTCCACGAACTCTCTAAAATGCTAACCCAACACGACTAAACCAAGGTTTTGGGCAGTGATATTTCTCTTGTCTGAGCGCGGCCTTTTCCAGATCTATGGCCGTGATAGGTACTTGTCTTACTGTGGAGACTTCTGCCCACTGGATTGTGATACACTGAATTTTAAGTGAAATAATCTGTCTGTAAACAATTGTTGGAAAAAATGCATCTTCGTCTATGCACAAGTAGATGTCCTAACCGACTTGCCAAAACTATAGTTTGTTCACAAGAATTGTGGAGTGGTTGAAAAAAAGTTTTATGACTCCAACCTTAAATGTATGAAAAAACTTCCAACTTTCAACTGTTATACACGTTATTCTCTCGGACATAGAGATTGCTCAGTCACCTCTCCAAGGCTATGAAGAGCCCCATTCACGCCTAGAGTTAGAGACTGAAGCCTGGACAACAAAACTGATTATCACACTCTGCTCTGCTCTAGGTGGAAGGACAAGGTCCCAATCCCCGGCAGTCACGTGAAACGAGCCCGCTGGTGGTAGAGTCTTTTACCACATACATAGACGCGTCCAAGCGAAAGTGGGACCTCCGCCATTCACCTGAGGGGTTACCCCCGAATTCTCCCCAGGTAACAGCCCCGTTGGTTTGGGGAGAGGTGACATCCGGTGGGGGGGTGCTGCATTGCCCACTGCGGTTTAGATCCCTGATGTTCTGGTAGCTTGTCCAGAGATGCAATATTTACAGTATTTAGTGGCCAAAGTTTAATCATTGCTGTCAGTCAGCCAAAGTATAATCATATGATATTTGGCTCAAACCGAAACTCAGAATTTATAACCAGATTAAAAACAGCTAGGATCCAGAACCCTGTGTCACCTCTCACCTTACAAGAAACCAAAAGACCCCTGTGTGCCACGTTGAGAACCGGGTTACTGCCTCTGGCAATTAAGGTAAGCAGGTTAAATGCAATAATTGAAGAAGAGCAGCTAGGGGCGATTTAGGGCAGGTTGAGAATTAACTGTATTTTACATTTACATTTTGATTTACATGATAATTTAAGAGTAACCGTGTTTGATAAAATGCAACAACTGAAACCAGAAATTAGAAATGAAGAGAAACTGGAATGCTTATTGACAAAATAAGTGTTCCTGGTCACAAATGTTGTTTCCAAAGCATGGAAGATACATCAAGATAAGCTACACTGAGTATACACAACATTAAGAACCCCTGCTCTTTCCATGACATATACTAAGTGAATCCAGGGGAAAGATATGATCCCGTATTGATGTCACTTGTTAAATCCACTTCAATCAGTGTCGATGAAGGAGAGGAGACAGGTGAATTAAATAAGGATTTTAAAGCCCTGAGACAATTGAGACATGGATTGTGTATGTGTGACATTCAGAGGGTGAATGGGCAAGACAAAATATTTTTGTGCCTTTGAACAGGGTATGGTAGAAGGTCCCAGGTGCATCGGTTTGAGTGTCAAGAACTGCAATGCTGCTGGGTTTTTCACGCTCAACAGTTTCCCGTGTGTATCAAGAATGGTCCACCACCCAAAGGACATCCAGCCAACTTGACACAGCTATGGGAAGCATTGGAGTCAACATGGGCCAGCATCCCTGTGGAACGCTTAACAAACCTTGTACAGTCCATGCCCAGACAAATTGAGGCTGTTCTGTGGGCAAAAGGGGGTGCAACTCAATATTAGGAAGGTGTTCCTAATGTTTTGTACATGTTTTTTGTCAAAATTGTTCAAACTCAGTACATTTGGTTGGGAATCATTTATGGACAACAAATATTCAAACCTTGTCCCTGATTTTCAAGCTAATTTAAGTCAGGACCACTCAGGAACACTCAACACCTATTGGAAAGCCATTCCGGTGTGTCTTTGGCAATACCCATAACATGATGCTGCCACAACAATACTTGAAAATACAGAGGATCAACAACATTGCATTCACTCCACATTACTGACCTGTACATTACTGACCTGAAACCCTGCGTAAAAGAATCCACTCCAAATCATCAATTCTGTTTGCAACAAGGCTGTTAAGTAATACAGCCAGACAATACGGCAAATTAATGTACTTTTAAAAATGACAGGTTTGGGTCAAATACATCACACAAGTGAAGCCCTTTGTAATTTCAAGTATTGTGGTGGCAGCATCATGTTATGGGTATGCTTGTCACCAGCAGGGACTGGGGAGTTTGTCAGGATCAAAATGAATATGAAAGGAACAGTTTAATTTTAACTGGGGAGTTTGTATGCGCGCATATATATCATTATTTTCTTTGCTACTGCAGATACAGTGCTCCTACAAGCCCATGTGGGCTGGGCATTTTGAAAATGCAAGACACTTTAATAATGAAATAAATKAAATCAAMAATTMCTGTGTTTTCAGAGASCAGCCTGTGTGGGAGCCCTGAGAAGACTGGGGATGGGAGACAGAAAAGGAGCACCAACAGCCAGTATCTGTACAGGCAGCTACGCCATGTAGAGAAGGAGCTGAGCCTACTGGGACCTTCTCGCTTCCCCAACCCAGACAGCTACTGCCGGGCAGTGCAGCAGGTCCAAGGCATGAGGGGGCTGCTAGAGTCCCACCTCTCCTCTTCCAGCCTGGGAGGGGACCAGCTGTCTCAAAGCCCCAGCCCAGCAGAGAGCAGTGAGGGAGACAGCAGCAGTAAGAAGCAGGGCGGGCTGCCCTGGTGGTTTGTGTTTATTGGCTGGATTCTGGTGTTAGCCACCAGCGGAGTATCAGGATACTTCACCATGATGTATGGGCTGACCTATGGGAAGGACCGCTCTATAAGCTGGCTCATCTCCATGGTCGTGTCTTTCTTTGAGAGCCTCTTTATCACTCAGCCGCTGAAGGTGAGACCTACAGTACAATACATACTGTACAATGTCAAATGCCGTGCAGCATGTATCTGAAATCTGGGTATTACTTTGTGGATTTCCTATCACAGGTGCTAGGTTTTGCAGCCTTCTTTGCTCTTGTTCTGAAGAAAGTTGATCAGGAGGAGTATGGGGATGCAAAGTTTGAGGGGGAGCTCCGAAACCCAGGTGCTTTATCTTCAAGCTAATTTTCCATATCTCAGGCATAACATATAAATTCTGCTTTCCTAAATCATTGTGTTAGTTGTATATTAGATAGCTAAGACTAGATACAGCTTGTTTTCAACTTTTACAACCATCTTGTCCACAGATGACCCTGATGCGGTGCGGGCTGTCCGGAGGGATAGCACATGCAGCTTCTACCAGCCCCCTCCTCCAACAGACATCGAGAGGATGAGGAGCAACAAGATCAAGGAGCAGAAGGTCTTTGCCCTCATCAAAGAGATTCTCAGTAAGAAAAAACGCTTTTTCATTCACCGCACTGTCCTTCCCCGCACTTATTGGTTAACATACATGTTTAAGGCCTATGATTCTGTTGCAGCCTACATGGGGTTCATGTGGATGTTACTCCTGGTGGCGTATGGCCAGCGGGACCCTAATGCTTACTTCCTGACTCAGCACATTCGGCAGAGTTTCAGCCAAGGGATCTCAGACAGCATGAGTCACAAAGATGTGTTCACCTGGGCAAATAACTCTCTTCTCAGCAACCTCTTTGGAGAGTACCCAGGTACGATTCTCTAAAGATGTTTATTTCAGAGAGAACATTAATTTCTAGAAAGTTAAAGACAAAATGTATAGGTGAAAGCGTGCTAGCGTTTTATCTTTTGGTAATTTTTTGCATGCTGTGTTATAGGTTTCATCACAGATGGGAACTCCAAACTGGTTGGTAATGCCCGTCTTCGCCAAGTGAGGGTGCAGAAGAACTCCTGCCGCATCGCCCGCTCCATGCGCCAGGCTGTACCTGACTGCCATGCTCCATACTCATGGGAGGTGGAGGACATGGGCTCCTATGGGCCAGGCTGGGACCGCTCTGTGAGCGAAAACACCTCAAAGACCCTACGCAGTCCCTGGCAGTACCAAACCCAGGCCAGACTCAGAACCCAACCCATCTGGGGCAGTGTGGTCCTCTACAGGGGAGGGGGGTTTGTGGTGGACCTGGGCCCGGGGTCACAGAATGCTAGCAGGTAAATTAACATTTACAGTACTTAATGTTTAAAAATGATCAGAATTATCAAACCATCTTTGTGGTAGAGAAAGATCTTATTTTATTCATCAATGTCTTCTGTCCCTGCAGTACCCTTCAGTATCTGTTTGACAACACCTGGCTTGATATGTTCACCCGAGCAGTTTTTGTAGAGTTCACAGTGTACAATGCCAATGTCAACCTCTTCTGCACTGTCACACTCATGCTGGAGACCACAGCTGTAGGTGAGATAGTTGTTATATCACTCCATGAATACAGCACAAAGTAAGTATTTAAAGGCATTCAAAGCTCAGATTGTCAGCACCTGTCGTATTCTCTCAGGAGCGTTCCAGTTTCGCAGTGAGCTGCAGAGTGTCCGACTATACCAGTCCACCGGTGGACTCCATATCTTTGTCATGGCCTCTGAGGTCATCTATTTCCTCTTCATCCTCTACTATATGTATGTTCAGGTAAGCCTTAATTTAAATACCTTTCTTATGTGTATAGAGTATAACATCTGTGAAACAATGGTGTAGTGCCATTGTTCTGGAATTCCTCCTCCGTCTAACTCTTCTCATCTCCTCACAGGGAAAGCTGATGAAGCAGCAGAAGTGGGCTTACTTCAAGACAAAGTGGAACCTGCTGGAGCTCGCCATCATCCTCCTGAGCTGGAGCGCGCTGTCTGTCTTCATTAAGAGGACCCTGTTAGGGAACCGGGACATGGAGTACTACCACAACCATAAAGACCAGTCAGTTCACACTGGGTTGGGGTATCATGGGCATCTGCTTTAGTTTCGCCAGTCTGCTATCCCTACTGTTGATCAGTTGCTCCTGTGTGATGTTCAACTTCTCCGCTCTCTATCCAGGTTTGCCAGTTTCCATGAGACAGCCACAGCAGATGCAGTGCTGGGGTATCTGATCGCATTCCTGGTGCTACTGGCTACAGTCAAACTGTGGCATCTGCTGAGGCTCAACCCCAAGCTACACATGATCACAGCCACACTGCAACGMGCCTGGACTGACATATCAGGCTTCCTCGTGGTCATCACCATTATGTTCCTGGCCTATTCTATCGCTGTAAGGGTCTTTCTGAAACACCTAACCTAGAAGTGCTTGTGTATGATTGGTGTTCCCTCGACTTTCTGCGTGAGTGTCTAAACTGTGATCATTCTCTGTCTGCAGTCTTATCTAATGTATGGCTGGAAGCTGTACTCATATAGGACTCTCCTGGATGCTGCTCTGACCATGGTCAGCTTGCAACTGGGCATCTTCAACTATGACGAGGTTAGTAAAGTAGGACAGCTCTACTAGACTCCCGATTACTGCTGTAATCATGATGGTAGCTTTGTGATTAAATTCTGTAACTTCTCCTTCTAATCCAGGTTCTTGATTACAACCCGGTGCTTGGTGCGTTCCTCATCGGCTCCTGCATTATATTCATGACCTTTGTGGTTCTGAACCTGTTCATCTCCGTCATCCTGGTGGCGTTCACTCAAGAGCAAATACATCACAAGGTACTGTGCATCAATCTTACACTATGTAAAATGTACCTTGTTCTGGTCATATTAGGTCGTATTTGAATATTAAAATCAACAGGGACCAATACCTCAATACATTTTGACTGAGGCGGTCACTTGACTATCCATTCTGAGCTGTCTGTTCACTGTTCCACAGCCCTCAGAGGAGGAGGAGATAGTGGATCTGATGCTGATGAAGCTCTGCAGCTTGTTTGGAATCAAAATGAAGAAGGAGGAGAAAGAAGACGGTGACAGCCCCAAGGAGGATGGCATGACTGCCTCAGCAACTAACAAAGGATTCTCCACTATATCCTCATAGATGTTACTTCTAAGTACTGGTGTATCACTCTGTATGTATTCATAGTGAGCTGTCATTTTCAGTTCTGTTGCCTTCRAGGAGCGGTGATGCATTTTGTTGACGTGTTGCCTCTAGCTGTTTAATTATCTAACATATCACGCATAAATTAGGCTATTTGTGCCGTTTTGTGATCTAATGCAAAGCTTTAAAAAGATGTTAGAGGAAATAACAGCTCCTTCTGTTACGTCACACCGTCAGAAATACATATGTATGGTTACTATGGTAACATGTTAGGAGGAGACAACAATGAGGAGAGCAGGATACAAAGATAATTCCAATGTTGTTGTATTAGTAATATGTTTGTTGTGAAATTAATAAAAATGGTTGAACCATAGCAAACTAGTATTTTGTCAAAATTAACCAAATGAGCTGCATAAGAATGAAAAACGATTAGACTTATGTGGAGTAGATAGCCAATTAGCCAATTCCCTTCACTCTTTTAATCCATAAAAAAAGATAGTGTCTGACAGGTGGGGAGAATGAAAAAAAAAAACAGCCAGTCCGTAGTCAGAAATGAGCATTGCTTCATTTCTTGTCCTTCTTATCTTTCTTAGTGTCTCCCTTCTCTTTCTCCTTCTCCTTCTCTTTTTCCTTGTCCTCTTTCTTCTCTTTCTTGCTGTCATCTTTTTCCTGGCCTTCCTTCTTCTCTGCATCTCGGTTGGCGATCTTGTTGTTGATGAGGTTGTGAAGAGCAACCACGGAGCGGATGAGTGAAGCCAGGTAAACCACCAGCATCTGGTCATTGGTCTTGAGGTAAAATGCCTTGATGAACTCTTGAAGGTTGACGTCAGGCAGCAGGTTGAAGACGTCCTGCAGCTGGTAGATGATCTGGTGGTTGATGGGCAGCTTACCTGCGGCAACTTTGTCCAAATACCCTTTGATATCCACTAACTTGCAGTTGAGGCCCTTTAGGCCATGCACCTGGTTGGTGATGCGTTGAGACAGGGTGCCAACTGTTGTGTCCTTGATGTCTCTGGATAGAGATACAAAACATTTTATTTTAGAAACTTGCATGTTTTAAGTCACCCTGTTTCCCTTTTTGGTGGCAAAACTGGCCTTACATTTTTATGGTAAGAATCAGACTTGGGTTCAAATACTAGTTCAAATTTTTCAGTTACTTTCACGTACATTTAAAGTACAGTCCAGTCAAAGTTTGGACACACCTACTCATTCAAGGGTTTTTCTTTATTTGTACTATTTTCTACATTGTAGAATAGTAGTGAAGACATCAAAACGATGAAATAACACATGAAATCAAGTAGTAACTTATATTTTGATCTGTTTAAAAAACAAATAAATATTTTAGATTCTTCAAAGTAGCCACCCTCTGCCTTGATGACAACATTGCACACTCATCCCATTCTCTCAACCAGCTTCACCTGGAATGCTTTTCCAACAGTCTTGAAGGAGTTCCCACATATGCTGAGCACTTGTTGGCTGTTTTTCTTTCACTCTGCGGTCCAACTCAGGTCGGGTGATTGTGGAGGCCAGGTCATCTGACGCAGTACTCCATTACTCTCCTTCTTGGTCAAATAGCCCTTACACAGCCTGGAGGTGTGTTTGGGGTCATTGTCCTATTGAAAAACAAATGATAGTCCCACTAAAGGCAAACCAGATGGGATGGCGTATTGCTGCAGAATGCTGTGGAAGCCATGCTGGTTAAGTGTGCCTTGAATTCTAAATAAATCACTGACAGTGTCACCAGCAAAGCACCATCACACCTCCTTCTCCATGCTTCACTTGGGAACCACACATGCGGAGATCATCCGTTCACCTACTTTGCATCTCACAAAGACACGGCGGTTGGAACCAAAAATCTTACATTTCGACTCCTCAGACCAAAGGACATATTTCCACCAGTCTAAATGTCCATTGCTCGTGTTTCTTGGCCCAAGCAAGTCTCATCTTATTGTTGTCTTTTATTAGTGGTTTCTTTGCAGAAATTCGACCATGAAGGCCTAATTCACGCAGTCTCCTCTTAACAGTTGATGTTGAGATGTGTCTGTTACTTGAACTCTGTGAAGCAATTATTTGGGCTGCAAAGGCTGGTAACTCCAATGAACTTACCCTCTGCAGTAGAATTAACTCTGGGTCTTACTTTCCTGTGGCGGTCCTCATGAGAGCCCGTTTTATCATTGCGCTTMATGTTTTTTTTGACTGCACTTGAAGAAACGTTCTTGAAATTGTTTGCGTTGACTGACCTTCATGTCTTAAAGAAATAATGCGGTTGTTTCTCTTTGCTTATTTGAGCTGTTCTTGACATGATATGGACTTGGTCTTTTACCAAATAGGGTAACAACACAACTGATAGCCTCAAAACCCATTATGAAAATAAATTCCACAAATTAGGTGACTGGTACTGTACGTATTCAGAAACATTTTACTTGAAAAGTAGTTGAATATTTTAGAGTACACTGAACAAAAATATAACCGCAACATGTAAAGTGTTGCTCCCATGTTTCATGAGCTGATGTCAACATTGTGAACAGAGTGCCCTACGGTGGTGATGGGATTATGGTATGGGCAGGCATAAGCTACAGACAATGAACACAATTGCATTTTATCGATGGCAATTTCAATGCAAAGAGATACCGTGTCGAGATCCTTAGGCCCACTGTCGTGTCATTCATCCACCGCCATCAGGTTTCAGCATGGTAATGCACGGCCACATGTCTCAAGGATCTGTACACAATCCTGGAAGCAGAAAATGTCCCAGTTCTTCCATGGCCTGCATACTCACCAGACATGTCACCCATTGAGCCTGTTTGGGATGCTCTGGATCAACATGTACAACAGCGTGTTCCAGTTCCCGCCAATATCCAGCAACTTCGCTGGAGGAATGGGAAAACATTCTACAGGCCACAATCAACAGGCTGATAAACACTATGCAAAGGAGATGTTTCGCTCTGCATGGAGCAAATGGTGGTCACACCAGATACTGACTGGTGTTCTGATCATGCCCCTATTTTTTATTTAATTTTTTAAAGGTATCTGTGACCAACAGATGCATATCTGTATTCCCAGTCATGTGAAATCCATAGATTAGGCCCTAATGAATATATTTAAATTGACTGATTTCCTTATATGAACTGTAACTCAGTAAAGTCTTTGAAATTGTTGCATGTTGCATTTATATTTTTGTCCAGTATATTTAGAAATACACTTGGAAAGCATTTGAAAATACTCAAATACACTGTCTCAAATACACACTCATGCACTTAACCCAGATATTTGAAAATAGTATTTGAAAATGGTTTCAAATACAATTTGGTAGACGATTTGTTTTTGTTTTTACAAATAAACATTCAAATACTCAAATAAAAGTACTTGTTTTGGGCTGTGTATTTGAAAATACTCAAAGAGAATAAAAGTATTTTAAATACCAGATAATCAAATATACATGTATTTGAACCCAGGTCTGGTATGAAAGAAATATGAGCAATAATACAAGGACAGTAATTTACATATTGAACTTCAAGATCAATGACAAGAACAAACACATTGACCACATGCATGGGCCCAGTCTTACCGTAGTAAATGCTCCACGCCCACTTCCTCTGCTTCTTCAGCACCAATCTCACTGGTGACATGTTCAAAGGTCTTGGATGTGGGAGTGCCATCCTAAAAACAAAAGGAATGTTACAACCATTAGACCTTCAAGCAAATTTGCAGTTTTTCCTCAACATTAAAGCTCAAAAGGCATCCGTTGCTCCACAACCCTTAACTTAAATTTGTACAGTGACATTCTTTCTAATCCTACAATTTTTGGATTTCACTAAGTGGTAGATGCAAGACTGACATGCAGCATAAACCTTTGTTGCAGACGTAATAGTAGAGAATTGTAGTTCCACTATTACATTCATTCAATAATTCCACTGATAAAAACGTACATCATGCACTTCCTCCACAGATATGTAGGCCTCCGTTGGTAGACCCAGGTCTTTCGGTTTCACATCAATGATGACTAAAACCTATAAACGACKAAAAAATCTAATTAAAATCTTMGTACCATAGTATGTTTACTCATATCAGTGACATCAGTAGTAAAAGGTAATTGCTAAGTAAAAAAATTACATAAATGAATATGTTGTACTTATACTTACAGAATTGGTACAATATTGCTTCACGAGTTCATTGATGGCAATGTCATTCTTGTGTAGTTTGGGTCCTGTGTGATACCAACCAACTATTCTTTCTCTTGCTGAAACACAATGGGAATAAATGTTTAATCTCCAAATCACATTAACAAGTAAATTCTAGTGTTGTTAAAATGCATACTAATTTACAAAGAACTCATCCAACCATTGACTTTCTTGAACATGTTGTACATGTTCTCCAAATAGTCATGGTCCAGGAACCACACAGAATCATCCTTGTCATCCTCGTCAAATGGCACTGGAAGAAGGGGAGGGATCAGCCAGATCAACAAGAAACCAGAGTGTAATCAAAGAATGGACCGTGGTTGTAGAAATAGGTAACGTTAGGAAACTCACCTGCAAAGCTGTTGGACACATCAAGAACCTTCTTATGCCATGAGCCGAGAAGTACACCCACAACCCTCTTCTGACTTCCAACTTTACCGATTCTGATCAAATACAGAATGAGAGTAGGCTGTTAGCTACAGACACAGAGTTTCTGAACTGTCTTTGCTACAGACGTGACAGTGACATCCCTGACTAGAGAGCGCGGATGGAGCTAACGCGTTATAAGCTGGTTAACGTTAGCTAACTACAATAGCTAGTAAAGTGCATAAAACGATGCACTAACCGTAGAGGAAACCTGCCATTTGTGTAATATGAGAACTTGTGTATCTAGCTAGCTACTAGCTATACTGGATAGCATTAAGTGAACCATAGTCTTCTGAGGTGAATCAGCTAGTTAGCTAACGTTAGTTTGCTTGCTCTACGTTAATTTACTGTCGCTAGCTAACGTTAACGTTAGTTAGCTAGTTAGCTAGACTTTACTTTTATTTGGGAAACAACAATGAGTCCACATTTTTGAACAATCATCAACAACTGTCTAGCTCATTCGAATCATTTACCTGTTAAAATGATCCACCACACTCAGGAGCACCAAGGGATGGACAATCACTTTCTCAACAGCCAAATCCGGCATGTTTATGTGTAAATTAAATTCAATAGAAAATATTTTTGCGATAGAGAACAACAATCACCGTCAGTGATCCACAATCCCACAATCCTTCGCGTAGGGTCATGTGACCAAAGGGGATTGATTTGTCAAAACTGCGCAAAAAATGCTCCGTTGGGTTTTAACGTGCATTTTGCAATCATTTGAATACCCTTTCAAAAACATTTTTAGGCGGGCGAAATATCTTAATTTGACATGCTATTTTTTTACCTAAATGAGTCGAGAATATACTTTGTGTAGATTCATTGCGAAGTTCATGTTCAAACTTTTTTAGTATGGATTCCTCCATGGGTTGGGCTGTCCCTGGTTTTAACACTAGAGGGCTGTAAACGCATAAATAATAACTCTTACCCCCGTCCCCTCSTGTCATAGTTTGATTCTAGCATGAAAGTGCTTTTGAATTTAGACATTTTACCTATTTTCAATGTTGCTCATGATGGCCATACAGACAGGGATCTTGGTGGACAAATCAATCAATAAATTGTATCCTAATTTATTTCCCATTGTTTATAGCTGTAGCTCTTAGAGTTGGTGCTTCACTTTATACTGAACTCTCTTCTCGCGTTTCTTTAGAGTAAATAATAATCCGCCTTTGGTAACTTCATTACCCTCATGCTCATCCAAGATTAGAAGTAGTTGCCACATGTTGTGTGCATGACATGCTTCACCCTGGGTGTGTTATCTAACGGTACACAATATTTCGAATTTTGGTTGTATGGTATTTTCTACAAAGGTTGATGAGGCTTCTTGTGATGGAGGAGTTAGGGTAGTGCCTTTATACACTAATAATGAGCAGTTTATAAACTACTTATAACCCTCGTTATAAATCCTTTGGTGTTATGTTGCTACAAACTGGGCAGGGAGCTATTTTATCACAGGCCTACTGTCTATTTTACTTCAAATGTAGCCTACCAGTAAAACATTTTTTTTTATTAACCGTTTTTGGAAGGGTGGTCAGAGAGGCCTGATGATCATCAAAATCAGGGGGCCAATAAAGGCATTAAATCCCAAGGACAGGGTCATAAACACTAAGGCCGCAGGTCGTTTGAAGTTTATTTTTCAGTGTTCCTTTCTTTTTATAGAAAGAGTAATYAATGAACTTGTGAATTTGAAACAACTGACAAAACATTATTAACTCAATGCACTGAGAAAGTAATGATCAAATACAGATTTAGACCATGGCATGTGAATGGCTATTTTAGGAGGCATGTGGTGAGTGCAGTGGTGAGATTAGGTCTCTGCATTGTTCGGAATGGGCTCGTAAGTAAGSATTTAACTGTAAAATCTACACCTATTGTACTCGGCGCATGCAACCAATACAATTTGATTTGATGTCCAATGATGTTGGGATTTGATCTGGAAGAAGTCAGGATAGAGTGTGCCATCCTCCAATTTGTACTTCAATGCCTATCTGCAAACCTGCAAACTTTCTAAAGGGTACATATGACATGAATAACGAAAAAGTGTCACATACCTCACAAGATCTACAGCATGGTGCAGTACACCCATTGTTACAGTCATGCCCCAATCAACAAATTGGTTTCTGCAATTACCTTGCTGCTGCGTTAACTTTGCTCTTGGCCATTGTTAGGATTTATAAGCATATCATTATTCATTCCACTCAAGAAGCCCATTGTGTTTTATAATTGCTATTTTTTTTTAAAGTCTGTATATCTATTTAAACTTTTGAAAGTTATAGGAGTTGCAGTGCCACAGTCTTTTTTAACTAATTTAATATCACATATGACATAACACGTCAGAAATGGCCAATGTGATGAGTGGATGCACCTGCATGACTCATAGCCACTATGCCCGAAAGAAAGAAAAGCTGTGACCAATCTCATCATGACCATTTGCTTGTGCATTATCCTAGAACTACATTACAATTAGGGGGAGATCACCAAATGCAAGAATGAAAATTATTCGATTTACTTTTCCCTTATTTGTGTAAGCTTAGTGCTTTTACACTTTCAATTATGCAAATTTCACACTCGTTGTAGACCTACAATCATGTGACAGATTATTGTCCAGTGGCTACTGTCTTATRTTAGCTGACGGGTTTGCGTCATGGGTGGGCGGGGCTGTACAGAAAATAGACGAACTGAACATATTTGACAAACACGAATGTAAAGGCAGCAGAAAGAAGCGTGTTACACAGGCTAATAACGACTGGTTCAAGATATACATAGCCTAAATGTCAAATAGCGTTTTGTTTGGTATCCGTATATTTATTTCCCATTAATTCAGTGTCAGAGAAATATTTATTTCTAGTTTGCTAGCTCAACGACGGTTATATCTGAGGGGGTCCGATTTTCCCTCTTCAGAGGCATTACGATGCCCTCTGATTTTATATCCCTACTCAGCGCGGATCTCGACTTGAATTCCCCCAAATCCCTATATTCCAAAGGTAATACATCTATTTTATGTTAAGCAGAGAATGTCCTATTTTCTTGTTTGTGTTGTTTTAGTTCTGTTTCGTTGATATACGCTTTTGTTATTCTCGTACATGTGTGTTAAGCGCTGCCCTGTTTTTTTTTTACCGTCGGCGTTGAACGCCAGCTCACCGCGTCGCTTTGGCATTGCATCTAAACCGTGGCTATATAGCTGCTGCCGCGTTCAGAACAACTGGGAAATCGGAAATCTCCGACTTCAATGCATTTAAGTAAACTGGGAACTTGGAAAAAAGGAGTTCCGACTGGGAAAAATCGGTTTGAACGGTCATCCAATATGGAATTCCAAGTCGGAAATCGGAAACGCATCTTCCTAGCGCGCCGACTTTCCGACCTGAAGATCACTGACGTCATGATTTGACCTCGTTTTTTCCAAGTTCCCAGTTGTCTTGAAAGCACKATCAAGTGATCTGTTTTGTATTAGAGCCATGTGTAGATTATATAAGAAAACAGAAAGTTGCCTCTTAATTATAGGCTAGTCTTATGAATGTAAGACATTTTGAGATTTTGATACCATTCAATGTAGCTTTATATGATATACAGACTGGTATCTGATTATGGACCAACATCTGCTTACCTTGATGCAATGTCAACATGTTACTGTTGTTCGTCACAAGTTAACTAGGCTATTTATTCAGCTGGCAAATGACTATACTAACTATTTAATTTTTATTTTGCATGTAATTATGGAAATTAAACAATTCGTTTTTATGGTCCCATACCATACACATATTTTAGGTGCTGTCATGAGTGTGAGAGGATAAAGGCTGCCTCATTGATGTCACAACACAAAAAGGGTTAATTCCAGATACCCTATGTTGAAAGCCATTCATGCATTCAGTGGAAGTGTTTACCAACACAATGCCAGCAGTAATTGCAATATTTAATGTTTAAACAAACACACTCATCACCCAGATGGTGATTTAAAAAAAAGAGACAGATACTAGAGTACAATATAGGCCTAGGCCCTATTTTTATGGTGTAGTTGTAGGTCTAAATAGATTATATTCACCATGGCCTWGTCCCACTGAACAACAACCAAGGGGGAGTGCACTGGTTAGCTGAACAGTTAATGGGTGTCTCCGCAGCAGCATGTCAGTCTTCTTGACTGATGCAACAGCAGAGCTGAACTGGGGTTGCTCGAGATCTGCAGCAAAGAGCAGAGTCACTGAGAGGAGTGGGTCGCTGCACAGTCAAATGTGAAAGTGTAGAATTTGAGATGTCTGAAGTATCTCACACTGTAGTTGTTTAAAGGTCATGTGCTATTTGTGTGTTTCAGAGCAGCTTTTGTTTTTCTAACGGTACGATGTTATGTTGGCAATACTCAGGGCCAGGTACACTGATTCATCCTCCAAATCTCTTTTCATATATTTTGGCAATATGTCTCAATACAGCACTTCAACAACATATCTATAAGCCCTTTGACGAACAATGGTATTAATGTCCAATGTCACAGTGAAAGTTCATTGTGAAGCAAACAGCCCGTGGACTTAGGCTAGCCTATGTCTCTTTTTTACTCCCTCAAATCCCCTACAAAGTGGAAAATGCAGTCTTTATTAAATTCAGAACTTTTTTGTAACCCATTCCTGAAAACATGTTTTTAATTTCCTGAGTATACTGCAGAGATATATATTCTGTTTGTAAATATTCACACGTCTTTGGTTCCWAGTACAGGACCCCAGTAATCTCTGTGCAATTTAGTCTGAGAGAATTCAACTTTTATCCTGGTATCTTTATCAAGCCCCTAATTACTATACATTTACCAGCATTTTCATGCAGTCAGTCCCGAGGGTGCATGTGAGTATTCAACTTCAATCACAATGTTAGGCAAGTAGGGACTCTGCGGGTGTAGTGTTGCACCTGAGTCTTGAGTTCCTTAGCATTTTAGAGGACTCTTCAGTCTTCATTGCCTACTTTCAAAGACAGATACTTTATAACTTAAGCTGCATGTTCCCTCAACTGAGAAAGGAGAAAAACAGTGGGTAMGTTTTTCTGATGTCTTTGGTATGTTTGTGGTTTGCTGAAGGTATCCATAAGACTTTGACTGTGTTTTTCAACTGAATTCACAATAATCTGGGTAACCTAAAGTATAAAGGGCTGTATTGACTTTCTGTTAGGTGCTGAAGTAGAGAAGTGGGTGTGTCTGACTGTGCTGTGCATTGCTGTTAATCCTCTACCTGACTGGCTGCTGGCAGTGACCACACAGAGGCTGTATGCCCATAGTAATCTCTGTACAAATGATCAGATTGTATCTGTGGCTCAGATTTGCTGAGAGTAGCCTAAATGTCATAGGCCCAGCAGTGTTGGAGAGGTGGCAGACTGAAGCCCAGAGGGGGTCAAAGAGCCACCCTTAATTTGTGTGGTTGAAAAGCCAGCGGAGTGAAGAAATGACTCAATCATCCTCTTGACTGATGTCAGGGAGTTGCTCATAAATGGGTTAACTTGAGTTGGCCTGATTTGAGGCTGTATTGGACTGCCCCATGTCAGAATATGCAAATGATTTGGCTAGGCCTAGTTTCTTCACTGAAAGTCTGCTTCTTGAGGAGCTAAAGATGGATATCATTACAGTAGGCTCACAGGGCTATCTATTTTTTCTGTCACTACTTTTTTAAGGGTGGAATGAGTGACCGAGCATGTATGATTCTCTAGACTGGCAGGCTCCTTACATAATCCAAAAGATTTTGTGCGGGTTTAGAGGACGTTTATCCACTCAAATTCTCAAAGTAGAGAATTTGAGGAAGAGAGAGCATCCTCAAAAYAAATGTATTTAACTAGGCAAGTCAGTTAAGAACAAATTCTTATTTACAATGACTGCCTACCAAGGAACAGTTAACTGCCTTGTTCAGAATGACAGATTTTTACCTTGMCAGCTCGGTGATTCGATCCAGCAACCTTTCGGTTACTGGCCCAACGCTCTAACCACTAGGCTATCTGCCGATACCTTCCCATAGACTTCCAGTCATTGAGCCACTGACTATCCTTTTAAAAGCACGTCTTGGCAGAAATATATATATATATTTTTTGCAGTTAAATTAATATAGGGGAAACACTGGGATGATAAAGCAGATGTTGCTGTCAGCCGAGGCATGGTGATAAGCATTACATAGACAGGACAGAGTGCAATGAACGTCCAACGTTCTGTTGACTCTCTTAACCTGATTTTTAGGCTATAAGTGGTAGTTTATTAAATCAATTGTCAAACACCTAAATACTTGTAGGTAGGTTACATCTATTACAATGTTATGTGGCTGGTATAAAACTGTACAAGGACTTTTATGATGGACAAGCAACAAGCATTTCGCTACACTCGCATTAACACACACTGCCAACCATGTGTATGTGACCAATAAAATTTGATTTGATTTGGGTAAGGATTTTCATCCTTGTGTATTTTAGAGTATTCTTTTCATGTTAAAGGATAGAAATATGTGAATTGAAACATGCAAAGGGTGAATGCAAAGTTTGCCTGCAGCAGAAGTTGAATCCAAAACATGAAACATTCACAGCTTACATGGAATTTGGAGCAGACAGCTGTTTACCTCATGGCTGCGTGAGGTTGTGTCGTCATACTGTACTTTTCTTTGCTGTCCTTTGTGGACAGATGATGATCATATTGTGGGGTTCCCCCTCTGGCTCAGAGAGAGTTCCGGGGCCTCTGGGAGCACGCTCTCTAATGAGGCAGTGAATCACACTACACTGCAAACACTGCTGTGGAGATGGAGCCYCGGAGATGGAGTCAAGCATATGGCCGTGTCTCTGCTGTCCTAAACCATGGCAGAATGCCCTAGAGGTGAAACACTTCTATTTCTAGTACATCTCTCCTATTACATCTGTTTTTAGTCATAATTCACATAGTCTATATGTAGATGTAGGGGCAGTGAGGGCTTAGGTTGCATTTAATACATCTCAGTTGGGTTTTGTAATGTGATCCAGGTACAGTACCATAGACGTAAGAGTATTTGAAACTATAGGACAAGGGCATACTTTGCTTGTCTTAGGGCTGGCAATTGCCACAGACCTTACAATATGATATCACGATACTTCGTTCTGATACGATATGTATTGAGATGATCAAGATTCTATGTGTTGTGTTTTGATATTCCAAACATATTGCTCACTATATGTCTGCTGCAGAGAGAAGAGAGCATGAGAAAATGTAGTTTTGATCAGTCATGATAATAAAAGCTGAAAAAATGTTGGCTCAATATTTTTCTAAAGAAGATTGAGGACATAGGATGACAAATACTGGAGGTTTGGTGCAGGTACAGCCACTAGTGCTAGCAAATGCTACCTAGCAAAATCGATACTTGGAGTCAAAGTATCCATATATACTATTGTCCAAAATAGTTTAGCAATTTTCTTTACCCCCATCACTAGCGTGCCTTGTCAAGTTGTAGAATTGTGACCATTTTGCAATGTGACAGGCATTTTAGGAGAAGGTGTAACTACCATTAGAAGTCAAATGGAATTGGTAGATTACAAGTTAAGATATTTGAAATGGCGAGCCACACAATGAAACCTTTACTCCTGAACACTTACTTCACTGTTAKCTTAACTGGTTGGCCCAATTTACAAGCCCTGTGGTTTTGGTAAGCTTAAGAGCTCAGGCCTAGGGAGACTGGTCCCTGTGTTAATGACTGTATTTCACAGTGATGCTTTCCATCAGTATTGGTGTCTTTGTCCTACCCTGGACCACAGATCTCCCTTTGGCAGAGGCCCTCTTTATCTCTACTAAACTGGCCCACCAGAGCCCATAGGGTCAATCATTAACCATCACAAGGGAGCGGCTGCTTTGTGTGTAAACCTGTGCTTGCGCTCAATTAATATTGACTCTGCTATGTTAAACAAACTTGGCGGCATGTGCTTAAAAATATTTGATTGCCTTGAATGCTAATATATTTATGATGATGAAAGACCAAAGACCTCAGAGGGACAACAAATGAAGCCAGTTTTTGATTAGATTCTTGAAAATAATTTTACTTGCTTGACTTTCTCATCGGAACAATGAGACTACAATAACAATCTCCTCTCTCTTTTAAAACCGATGCACAAACATTCAGTCCCACACTCCTGTGCTTGCACTTCTACCTCAAATCTGCAGGCATGGCATACACAGAGAAAGGACGGATTAGTGATCTCTCTTTTTAACCTTTGGGATTATCATGGGTTTAGAGAGAGGCCGGAATCAGCTATCCCACTCTTTTTCTGCTCCACACAATTTAATTTAGCCTAATCACAGCAGTTGATGGTGTCAGTTTCACGCTACTACCCAGGCACACTTTTGAAACATGCCCTAAAGCCTTCCGATGAAGGTGTGCAGAGTTACGGCCTAGGTTCTGTTCTCTCAGACATGTCCTTATGAAATAATCTCAAAAGTTCATTTTGTTTCTCTCGTTTTGTGTTTCAAGAGGTACAAAAAGTTTTCCTCTCAAACATAATTTTGCCAGAGACCAAGTTATAATACACCATGCTGGGTATTATATGTCATGCAGGGTATAATAAGAGTATGGCAGCTGGGGTGCTACAGGTACAAGGGCTGCAGAGGGGCTGTTACAACGCCATCTGTGTCAGTGAGTTAGGCTGAGTTAGGATCCACAGTGGGTTAGTTAGGGGCAAGTGTAAGGTAACAGTATATTTCTTCCAAAGTGGATGATTGTCTTAATGTCTAGTTACACGCAGATAAATCCATTGGATTTGGTTTCCAAGAACCATTGTATGATTTAGTCTCTTTAGGCATAGGCTACTGCTTTAGGAACATTGTCATAAACTAGGCTAAATGGTTTGATACTTTAGTATCATTCACATAGGAATAGTTGATATATCAATGAATGGATTGTTTTGTATCCAAAGACTTTTGGTATTTTTTTCACTTGCCATTTACAGAGATATACCTACTTTAGGACTCTGACTGTAGGAGAGTCAAATTACAGTGTGGTCTGGACATTTTGAAATATGGCTGGTATTTTTCAGTCCATTTCCGTCTCTAGGATTAGCTTAATCCAGAACTATTTTTAAGAGTCATGGTCATGTAAATTGCTGTGTACTTTAGGTAAAAGGAATGTTCAATGCCAATCTATAGCTTAGGCCCTTGTCTTTGTTATCTGTGGGTCTGGGTCACTCTTTGTTGTGAATCCATCCAGGGGTTACAAAAATGCTTGGGTATTTCTGAGTAGCTCATTGTTTTTGTGCTTGTCTGGATATTGAAAGCTGTATGTCACCACCAACATGGAAGGAAATGGGTCGGCATCGCGTCCGCTGTGTTGCCATGGCTGAGAGTGGTAGTTRTTTCACTTGGTTCAAAGAGCCAATACAGATGACAGTTACAGGTGTAGGATCTTAATTTGACCTGTATTGTCGCAGCAAAATAGTSCTGCAGCAACAGGATTTGAACGTTTAGTCCATAATGTTGCTTGGATCGGTGGTTAGGTTATTAACTGGTCAAAATGAGGCTACATGAAACGTGGAATACTGTTAATATAACTGTGTGTTAGTGCAGTAACTGACATGATGAGGAATTTCTGTAAATCACAATCTGCATTTCCTGTAAATCAGGAAAATTCTCAGCAACAAGAGTGAWCAAATTAAAATCCTTAATCTGTATGTGAAAACAACACGATTTCTGGAAGATGATAGGTTGACCAATAGCCTAGTTTTTTCACCCAATGTTATTTGGGCCTATGTCTTGGGCCAACATGTTTAACAGGTTCATAAATGCTTCTTATGCTCTCAGAGTACAATGTTGTCAATGAACAAGAGCTGTCAGCACTAGCTGAGTTATTACAGCGGTGTATGCATAAAAGTGAAGACTTGTTTTGAGAAATGAAATTTGAACGCACAGCCCACTCCCCTCAACACACTAGCCTACTTCAAACCAGGCTGCACACTAAGGCTTCACTGATGGATCTTGAAACCACATTTTGCCATGACTTATTCCATGTTCATATGACATCTGAGTGAGAGTGAATATCAAAATCAATGAGGGCCCCCTAGAGGTCAGGACCCCTGGGAACATGCCTTGAGTGCCCAGTCACTAATTCATGACTAAAACAAGGTTTAGATTAGCTGGCTAGACTAACTTACCAAGCAAACTAAACTGTTAGCTGACATGGGCTTATTGACTGGCTGCCAGTAACTGARATGACGAGTAATACCTCCTTTTGGTTGGGGGTCACATAGCGGCCGTGGGGCCCTCCCCCATTACTTCCMTGTCCCCCATAACTTCCTTTTAGAAACTCTCAGGGGTTAATGGTTAACACTAACCAAACCTCAGTAAAGAGGAGCAATTCGCCTCAGGTCAAAACATTACCTCTTCCAGTATTTACTGTGACCTTGTTTAGGCTTTAACCATTCTATGCATGAGCGGTTTAACCTCCTAGCACCCCTAGCAACAGGCACTGATAGTAACATCAACACTTGTCATTTCACCTTGCAGTGGTTATCATCCTTCTTGTTCTCATATCAAATTGACCGATTTCTGACGGTATTATGCTACGAGGCTTTCATTTATCTATGTTCTTTTTTCATATGTACTTTTTTTGTTTAAAATGACTGCAGAAAAAGGTAGCCAGTGGCATAGACACCCTGATCATAATTTGGCAAGGGAATACTAGGTCAGATGAGTGTGAGAAAATATGTAGAGCAAAAGCCACAATAGTTGCAGGGCTACAATCTCTTTAAAGCATGTCAAGAGGTTGGCAATACAACAAGGCCAGTTGGTTAAGGCCTACCTTTCTCAAAACATCAGTATCCCATAATGATCGACACACCAGTCCCTGTTGCATGGTTTGTATTGATAGAATAAGTAACTGCTGTGAATGAAGTGCCTCGCCTCATTGAGTTTAAAAGCGTGGCTTTTATCAGTACTGTTAAATGCCATTTGTGATTTTAGTGAACATCAAGACTGTGGTCTCATGTGACTCTAATTGATTACATAGAGCCTGTTTTAGGAGCTATTGAAAGGACTCCCAGATCAGTTGTCTGTTGGGGACTATTCAAGAAAGACACAATCGTGCAGGAAGAATGACACATCGGGCAGCAGGTGGCCTAGCAGTTAGAGAGGCGAGCCAGCTACCGGAGGGTTGCCAGTTTGAATCCCGGGTCTGAAGCGGGGAAAATCTGGCTGAAAGTGAGCCAGGCAATTGGAGGGTTGCTGGTATCCTAGATGCCATTGCCTGCCGCTGTGCCCTTGAGCAAGGCAGTAAACCCCCCCCCATAACAACTGCTCCACGGGCGCCCAGTGTGGCAACCCCTGCTCCAACCTCTCCAACCTGTATGTGTCTTTTGGTGGGGTTGGGATAAAGCAGAAGTCACATTTCGGTTAGACCTTCTGTACAATCAACAGTGATCATAATCTTGTGCCACATGATCTGCACGTACCCAAGTTGTAGCTTATCTTTGGAATCAGAACTTGGCAGTATTTGATTTCTGCTACTGCCAGTAACTAAGGAAATACATGTCGGCCTTAGGTAGGCCTATGCACTTAACAGCATAGTCTCTGACCAAATAGGGCCTTAAATTGGGCGATACAATTGGCTTTTGTCTCAGAGACAGATCCTGCTGTATTCAGTGATACCGTGTGCCCACAGTTGAACTCCGGTGGTAGACTAATTCTCACGTTTAGTATTTCAGAAATCTCTTGTTGACAGATGCACGTAACATAAATGGTAATAGCAGCTGTCGACAGAGTGTGATGCGACGACTAAAGCCTGTTGCATGCTTCCCAATCGAAACATATTTTGTGGATATATTATGAAYAAATTTGGTGAAGTTTTGGTGTTTGGCAGGTTTTTTTTCATCTGTTCACGCGCACAAAWTTTTTTCTTAGGGCAAGTCGAAGTTTGGTAGCTGAAGTCTGCTCCCCTTCGTCAGTGATTGGTCAACAGTACTACTCCTAGTAGGAGTGGGAACTATGGGCAGGATTTTTCAATAGTGTTTGTTGTCATTGAACAAGAGACAACTAGTTTTCATGCACATTTTTTWACTTAAATACTCCAGTTAGATGTGAAATTGCACAACTAAGACCTCCTTTGCAAAATCGTCCAAATGAATTACAGATTTCTTGATTTATCTTAGAGTAATTATTTTGAGGAAGTGTTACTGGGTATGTTGTTGCTACAGCATTTCAAGAGGGACAAATAATAATTTTGCTGCTTTTTTTCAAGTTTTTCAAGCGAAGATCTTTTTTTTAAAGGATCACGCGAGGCACAGAAGTTCACTTTGCCTATCCGGGTTCTGCTAGGAGCAAACCGAACCTAGTATGCAGACGCCTTTTACGGGGAGCTTTCAGGTACACAGATTTTTTTGTCACTGGTCTTTTGGACAAATCACGATTTAGCAGGTCCTCACATCTTTCAAATTTCAGAAGGGGAAGAGATATCTGGGCTAGAGGTCGACCGATTATGATTTTTCAACGCTGATACCGATACCGATTTATTGGAGGACAAAAAAAGCCGATACCGATTAATCGGCCGATTTTATATATTTTTWAAAATGTTTTATATATATATATCATACACACACACACATTTTTGTAATAATGACAATTGCAACAATACTGAATGAACAATGAACACTTGTATTTTAACTTAATATAATACATAAATACACACACACACACACACACACACACACATAGCTCTGAAGTGACAATGATACTGAACTGTTTGAATAAAAATAGAGTTTAAGTTACCTGTGATGAATGTTGAAAACAAAAACTGTCATTTCTGTAAGCAGGAAATCCTATTTTAATAATGGGCATGGTAAGAATTGACGACCAAAGTGCGAGTCATAATTCCCATGACACCTTCTAGCAAAATCTGAAAAGCGGTTCCTTCATTTATTCCATAGGATATTTTTAGATTCACTTAAAATAAGGTCTGTGTTTCGTGTAGGCTTACATCACCGTGCCAATTTTATAACTGTGTAGATATCCATAGGACAAGGTAACTCTGATCAATATTGGCTAAATATAAGCGAAGATAATTTTTTTTGTAGAGTGGATTTATGAAAATATGTTGACAAACGTTACCTTATCCTAGTGAGATTTACACGGGTATCAAAACGTCGAGGCGGTTTAAGCCTGCACGAAACACAGACCTTATTTGAAGTAGATCAAGACATTCTCTATGGAAGACATGAACGGTAAAATAACGAAGGAACCCCTTTCAAGTACAGCCGCAAGTTATTACAGGAATTATAACGCGTCGACTATTTCTCTCTAAACCATATACCTTTGACTAATCCGGAAACTATCACCTCGAAAACAAAACGTTTATTCCGTTCCGTATTTAATCTAACGGGTGGCATCCATGAGTCTAAATATTCCTGTTACATTGCACAACCTTCAATGTTATGTCATAATTACATAATATTCTGGCAAATTAGTTCGCAAAGAGCCAGGCGGCCCAAACTGTTGCATATACCCTGACTCTGCGTGCAATGAACGCAAGAGAAATGACACAATTTCACCAGGTTAATATTGCCTGCTAACCTGGATTTATTTTAGTTAAATATGCAGGTTTAAAAATATATACTTGTGTATTGATTTTAAGAAAGGCATTGATGTTTATGGTTAAGTACACATTGGAGCAATGACAGTCATTGATTGATAGTTTTTTATAAGATAAGTTTAATGCTAGCTATCAATTTACCTTAGCTTACTGCATTCGCGTAACAGGCAGGCTCCTCGTGGAGTGCAATGTAATCAGGTGTTAGAGCATTGGACTAGTTAACTGTAAGGTTTCAAGATTGGATCCCCCGAGCTGACAAGGTTAAAAATCTGTCGTTCCTAGGCCGTCATTGAAAATAAGAATGTGTTCTTAACTGACTTGCCTAGTTAAATAAAGGTGTAAAAAAAAAAAAAAAAAGAATCGGCATATCGGTGCCCAAAAATACCTATTTCCGATTGTTATGAAAACTTGAAATCGGCCATTCCGATTAATCGGTCGACCTCTAATCTGGGCTGTAGACTTGCCCCAAAACTGAGAGTTTATGTTTAGAGGGGCGGAGACTGCTTGTCTCATTAGTACCTTTTCGAACACGTCTCCCCCCTATAACCTAATCGAGCATCTGACGCAATTACGCATGGTTTTAGTTCTGGATGTCCGAGGTTAGTGGTTTATTAAATCCTCTCTGGCCACAGGTGCTGTACCAGTGATAGACGGGATAGGCTGGGAGGTTGGCTGTGGCGCTCTCTGCTCTCGCTGTGCCTCGTAGGAGACTGATTTGTGACACCTTTCTGTGAAAACCCAAAAGCGTCTCCGAGCTCTGATCCCTCTGTTTCCACCCAGAGCGAAATGCAGACTTTCTTTTATGTCAACAAAGATGTTAAATATTTAGAGGGCTAAATCATAGCTGTCAGGAGCTTTTCCGTTAGCAGATGAGGAGACCAGGTCAGGTTTCAGTGTAGGCTTACAGCTCTTCTAGTCCCTCCTCAAAGAGCATGGCTCCTTATGTGGACTTTGTGACATGTCTGCCCCACTTGGATCCACCGCTAATGAGCATTGTTCATCAATCTTAACCAAAGACCATAAGCCTTTTCCTCTTGTGGTAGTTTTCAGATAACCCCTTGCTCTTTAGTGCTATTTAAAGTCCTATTCCTGATTTGTGATTCTTGTTAAAGCTGTCTCTCTCCTCCCTCTTCTCCCTCTCTCTGCTCCTGCCATTGCCACACCAACATGTGATCTGTGTCAGAGAGCTTGCCCAACGATAGATTATTGTACACGAGGTATGTCAAGGGCTTTGGCAACACTGTGACTTCAAGGGGGGTATAAAGAGACAAACATTCCAGCGCACCATAACGGTTGTGCAATCTCAATTTCCTGTGTTTTCATTCCTTTTTCCTGAGTCACCTGTTAGTTCCCAGGGAGGTGGGGGCAGAAAGAATGGCACCTTTTGGAGTGACAGTGTCCTATTTTTCCCCCTAACATCCTGTCGTAAAAAAAWATATATTTTATGTTTTATGTAAGTAGCTTAGCTTACCCGTCTTAAGTCTCAATAACTTGTAATTGGGAGCATAATAAGGTTCACTTTCACTGAAGTACAGTTAGTTATAATTTTACCTCAGCTGAACTGCCTCTTAGTCACAGCCTGATAAATTATGAAATGTTAGAAGGGTTTTGGTGAGTGGGAAAACCAGACGTCATCATCAGGTATGACGGTGCCCCACTGCCAAGCTCTGAACCAGATGGAACCTGTTTCTGGTTAGKGATGTGACTGATTACATGTTATCTCAGGGCCTCTTGCTTGATAGCATTGTATCCTGTTTAATCAATCTGTGTTGCAAAAAATTGGGCTACTACCTTTCTCGAAACGTATCTGGAACCGCATTCATTGTCCCTCATAGTTTTGAATCCCATCCAATACAGCCTTGGCAACAGAACAATTCTGCTGAACTAAATTATGTAGTTTAATTAATTTTGTTCTTCTCAGGATAACACCCTCGCCTCCAAACATTGCAAACTGAGTTGCCATCAATTATTTATTTGTGGTGGTGTTGGCTTGTACCATTGCTCTGATAATAGCCTCATTCTCCCATGGTTATTTCTAATTAATCAGCAGACATTCTAAAGCCTTAATTAGATTTTGTGCCAAATCCTCTTAGGTGATTAATATACTGTAGGTGTGGTCTTAGTATGGCTGGGAGAGGTGAGACCGAAGGACAAATTAGCACTGCCGTGCAGCACTGGCCAAGGCAAAGACCGCTACAACCCCACACAGCCCTCCATGCGGCACCATCATGGTCCAACTGAAGAATTCAATTCAAAATCAGGATTGTGGTCAATGTGTACAGCAAGCCTATCTCATCACGGGTTAAATTATACAAATAGGTAAATACACAGTTGGTTTCATTTTTGTTGTTCTGACAGCTGTTGCTGCAGTCCTTCATAGTGCTCTGCTCAGTAATAACCTATGTTATTTTCATGTTTGTCGATTATTCTAAATGCATCCACAACCTCCCTCCCCAACCCCCATGAAGGGGGAGCCTCAAAGCCAAAACAACCCTTCCTAACATAAATTGTTAATGCCAAATATTTTATCAGCTTATTTCAACATTCTTATCAGCAGTGTCAACATGCGCCCGTGGCAAAATCAAGAGCAAATACACAAAGGTTCCAAATTTGGAGCCTTGTGATGCCGCAGGCTATTTTTAAGCATGTTACTAATAACTCTCCTGGGCTTTATAGATGGATGGTAGGAAAGGAGTCTCTGTTTCCCCATGCTCTACAGCGCTAGCGCTGACGTTTGACTGTGGATTTCATGGGCTGCTGGGTAAATGGTTTGGAGTCTTTCATAGTTCCCTATGTCAACATGGCTGGTACTGATAGAGCCTCAACCAGTAACCATTGTTCATCAATCATTCACTTCGGAAGAGATGCATTTTTCTCCTTCATATGATCCTGGGTAAATCATAGGGCCGGGACTATACCAGTATTGCGATTATTTTTTCCATGACAAAAATGAAACCACGAAGCAGACTCTTTGGTCCTTTAAAAACCTGCTGTGTGTAAAATATTCTGTACTATAGCTTGGAAAATAAATAAATGTGACTCTGGATGACAACATAATGATGTTTGTTTCCAACATTAGGGCTGTTTTCCTAAAGAAGTTAAATCCACTTTGTTTTGTTTCCTTGCAACGATACTGGTTATCATCCTGGCCCTAGTAAATAGTATTTCCCTTTTTGTCTTTTAACAAAATCTAAATCTAATCAATTTGTATTTGTCACAGGTAGGTATAAAGAGGGAAGCAAAATGCTTATGTGCTAGATCCACTGAGGTATAAGAAGAACTAGAAACTGCCTACAAGATGGCCGACCGTTGTTTTCAACTTAATCTTCTCACGTTCGCATATACCGTTCCGTGGTTGCTGCCAACTTTCTTACTGGGACTACGCCGCCTGCGCAGTAGCACTCTGTGCGCACTGGACAGACAGCAGTATCGTGCGAACCTGCTTCGGGAACTCAGTCAAAGCAGGTGGGCAGCTAAACAAGCCAACCGGCTCTTCCCCTGGCTAGCTGGGGTCATGACCTCAGAGCAAGAATATAAAATGTTAACTTCTGCTGTGAGTGATGAAAAAAATTATAAAGCACCCTCAGCAACAATTATTTGAATAATTCAATGGTTGTTTTGTGCATAAAGGGGATGACTAAAGTGTCTTATTGTAAATTTTATAATTCGACTTCTCTATGGCGCCGTCAATGGGAATTGTCTTTCTTGGCCAGGATTCAGTTAAACTGCAATACTGAAGCAATACTGTAGGTGCAGTCAAAAGCATACTTCCAGACTGGAACCCTGGCCCCTTGATAAGCTCCCTCAACAATGCAGTACTTCAGTCAATAACAATAATACCGAAAAAAAAAAGAGTCAAAAATAACAAGTAATAAGAGAGGTAGTATGCATAGTAATAATGGACTGTATTACACTATTTTTATACATATAGAGTGGGTAGTGACTTACTAAATACTATATAGTAGAACTGCAGTGTTGACTGTGTGTGTGTGAGAGTTATTAGTACATTTGGGGGCTTGTTTGTGTGGGTAGTCAGTAGGGCTGGGAATTGCCATGGACTTCACAAGACAATATTATCACGATATTTAGGTGCCGATACGATATGTTTTGCGGTTCTCATTATTCTAATATATACATATATACACACAGTGGGCTCCAAAACTACTGGCACCCCTGACTGGCAATACACAAACAATACTTAAAAATATATAAACAATATAATTATAGAGAAACTCAAAATACCAACATGTGAGAAATACTGTACTTTATTAATGTTTCAATGGAACCCAACAAAATGATTTATAGATCCTCCAAATCAAGTTTTCACAATTAATGGCACCCTTAAAGATTATTGTAAATAACATCTACCAAAATTAAACCAGGAATTAAATTCCACTTAAGTTTATCTAAGTCTTAAGAAACTATATTGCGCCGTTACATCACTTCCTGTTTCACAAGGGTATAAAAATGAGGTAACGCATGCAATATCCCTTTGTCATCCAACACKATGAAGAAAACAAAAGAACTGGCAGTTCAAAAGAGACCGATTGTTGTAGACCTTCATAAATCTGGTAATGGCTACAAGAAGATCCACAAATGAATGAATATACCACTGAGCACTATCAGAGCAATTATTCAAAAATTCTAAAGATTTGGAACAGTTGAAAACCTCACAGGTAGAGGACGCAAATGCATTTTTCCCCCCAGGATAGGGAGGAGGATGGTGAGAGAAGCAACAAAATCCCCAAGAATCACTGTGAAAGAATTGCAGGCCTTGGTGGCATCTTGGGGTCACCAGGTTTCAAAAAGCACCATCAGACTCCACCTCCACAACCACAGGCTCTTTGGAAGGGTTGCCAGAAGAAAMCTCATTCTGACGCCAAGACAAAGACGCAAGTGCTTGGAGTTTGCCAACCGTCATTTAAATTATGACTGGAAGAAGGTGCTCTGGTCAGATGAGACCAAAATTGAACATTTTGGTCAGATACAGCATCTGCATGTTTGGCGTCGAAACAGAGATGCATACAAGGAGAGGCACCTCATACCCACGGTGAAATATGGTGGTGGGTCAGTGTTCTAGGGCTGTTCTAGGGCTGTTTCAATTTCAGAGGTCCAGGGGCACTGGTTAAGATTGATGGCATAATGAATTCCACCAAGTATCAGGCAATTTTTGGCTGAGAATCTGGTTGCCTCTGCCAGAAGGCTGGGACTTGGCCGTAGGTGGACTTTCCAACAAGACAATGACCTAAAACATACCTCAAAATCCACACAGAAATGGTTCTGTGACAACAAAATCAATGTTCTGCCATGGCCATCTCAGTTGCCGGACCTCAATCCAATCGAAAACCCGTGGGTTGAGTTGAGGATGTCATGCAGTGAGTGTATTTGTGCGTGCTGAGTGACCACCGACCTTCTTGTTGCCTACGCATGGTTTTCCCGCTGGCTGGAGAAATGCCTGTGGGCACACTAAGCTCATTGTGAAGCAGCATCCTTGTGATAATGGGGGAGTGGGGGAATGGCAGTCCTGTGATGTGTCCTATAAATGAGACAGGCAGTAACAAGATAGATATTAGCAGATGGACCCGATTGTGACTGACAGCCCACACCTGATGGTATGCAAGGCCTGGTCTGCAATCGTACCCGTAAATTGACAGTTGATAGTCGGATTAGATAATTGTCGTAATAGGGAAAGAAGGAAGTGTTTAAATGGCWAAATAAAGGTTGGCAATAGGTTTAGCTACTTAAGAATCTTACTGCATGTTTATGAACCAAGAAATCTGTAGATCAGTGTGTGTATGTGCGTTCTCACTTCTCAAACTATGGGCAGATTTCAGCTGTTCAGACAGAATGTGCATTGTCGTTTAATCTTTTTTTGCCACCCTCGCTCTCCCTGTTAGATATATATTATCCACATATATGGCTTCGTAGCTAATGTAATCGCCATTAGCTAGTTCTCATAGTATCTGAAAACCTCAACAAGTGATTGAGTTATTTCGAATTTGTCATGGCAGCTGAGTTGTTTAGAGGTGCGTCCTGACGGCAACAAAAAAAATACAAATATATTCCAGATCAAAGAAAATGACTACAAATACTAGTTTCATAAGAATCCATGATCACAAATCATGACGTTACGTTGGACCCATTTGCATTGAATAGATATTCTCAAACTAACAACAGTGCCTATATGATGTCCTTCCATACACGCGTGACATGCTGGAGTGATGCTGCTATGCAAATGTTGTCAAAACAWGCTCAATAACTCAATGCATGCACACACTCTTATTGAATATGCATTCACATGTATTGTGAGTAGGCCTATGCCATCTTAATCTACCCAGTTTATCAAGAGATTTACCATTCAAATCAAATGTTTTGTAGTTAGATTGGTAAATAAAAAAAGGCAAATGTATTGTTAGATTTTCTTTAATTGATTAATTAATGCGTACATGGCTGTCTCTGGGAAATTTTATGAAATTGAATATCAGCCTAAAATATCGGCCATCGGCCTCTCAATTGGTATGGGCATTAGCCCTAAAAAATCCATATCGGTCGTTCTCTAAACAGAACATGCAACTCACAGATGCAACAGCATTCGTCCTTCTTACTGAATTCCGATGTGCAGTTTGAAGATGTTAGAATAACTGTCCACATTTACTGTTCCTCAGCCAACAAGACGAGTAACGAACAGTAAAATCACTAGCCTATGTCAATCTACTATCCTCCATAGTAAAACGTTGACCTACTCTGTTGGTCAGCTTGTTGTTCTGTGTGAGAAAGAAATTCCAAACAGACTCTGGGACAGTTGTGCGACAATAGATCCCATATTCATACAACTAGTACATCAAAATAACTTTAAAAAGCATTGAGGCTGATGCAACAGATCAGAACTTTTGGCTTAAAATTATGATAAACATTTATTTCTTGACATTATAGCTGTGTGGCAATGCACACACATGTCAGGAGGCTATGCGTGAATGTTCCTTCCATAATGCAATTAGAGAGAAAACAACATCGTTATCAAAAGCACACTGCACATGCAAGCGGTTTCATGTGACAGAGATGAATGAAAATATCCATTAGAAATGTTGAGAGATGGGAGATCTAAAGATGCCGCAACAAACATGGGTTGCTAATATGACTAGGATTGTGCCTTAGGCTACTGGACAATGAAAGAAAGTTGATTTGAAAACCAATAGAACATGAGAGAAATATGCTAATTGTTTCAGTGGCATATGGAGTTTTTTTATTTTTTATTACTGCCTCCGCGTTTATAGAAACGGATTTTGGCTCGGCTACTTTGAAGCAATGTAAAGACATGCCTCATGATATGAAGTAAAACGTAAAGGTTTCACACAATACGTATATGTTTTCAAAATGCATACTGCCTCCAGCTCTTGTGGTGGGATTCGCTGAATCCTGCCCACCGTTGCCTAAGCACTTGAATGGCGAATGAGAAGCGCTCTTCAATTACCAGTTGAGAAATAAAAATAGTAGCTGTCTTTAATCGTGACCATCAAATCTGTAGAATTGTTGCACAATGATTGGGCTAATAGAAGCACGTTTCACTCCAGCAGCAACAGGATCTGTAGCAGCAGCTCTCGCACAGATCTTCCACTCAAATTACGCTCTGTATCTGTAAACTGTGCATGCGTAATAATAAAGAATCATAACAACTAACAAAAATACACGCACAATTGAATTCCACAGTAGGGCTCATTGTGACTGGCTAGTTTATCCTGATGATGGTTGGTGGTGTTGTGTTGCGAGCCAATCGGAGGTAGGCCTAATCTGATTCCAAGAAGTGGTCTCTGGTCACCATGAGTTTAGCTGGACAGAAACAGGATGCAGGTCACGATCTCTGAGCCTTGCATGACACCAACGGCTGCCCTTAACCCAGGACCTGGCTGCCTTTCACTTCTACAACAAACACAGATGGAGAAAGAATAAAGAGTGAGAAGACCAAAGATGCATAGACGACACATCACATTCTGAGAGATGATATGGGACCTGATAAAGATAATGCACAGTCTATAAAGCAAACCTCTCAACTTACCTTGTGATGCGTTTCACTCAATGGTTAACAAACCTCAGCTAGTTCGTTTCTTCCCCTGTCATACTGAATGGAATAAATGACACACTAGGAAGCACATGGAAGGGAAATGATAAACATCCACTCTATTAACCCCTCTGTCCATGTACTGCTCTTGCATTGGTGTAAAATGGTCTTCTTTCATCTCAGTGTTAAGATATTGTTTGCGTGAGACGTTATGGCGCTGTACTAATGGTCAACCACACAGATACACACTGGACTGGTTGTGTGGAAAGAAGCCTGAAGTAGATCTGCTCTAACCTAACTTCTACACTCCTCGTGACTCCTTCCAAACATTGTACTGCAACTGGGCTATAACTGAAATATTGCCACTCATTAAGTAATTTATTTGAGCTATTTGCCCCAAAACATTGTTCCAAGTAGTATAGTGATTTGAAAATACAGATAAAATTGAGAATCCTCATCTTGTTATTTGTGATCAAATTCACCTAAGCTTTCCCTACGAAACAGGAAGTGGACTGGAGGCTGAGGGTATGGGCCCCTGTGTAAGTCACACATTGTGTTTGTTTTTTCTTTCAGGTGGTTGATTCCTCTCTGTCTCTGTGTGAAGAATAGATCTGCTCTGGGATTCAATTCCATGGAGAGCATTGTCATAAAACATTCATCAGTGGATGGCTTAGGTGACAGGACATGGCACTTGCCATGCATTAGGAAGTAGGTGAGAAGACCAGACCAGTGCTCTATTGGATTAATGAAGCCATTCTGTTTTTTTCTCAGGTAGTGAGAGATTGTGACTGGTCTGGGGCTGAGGATGGTCACATTTGCATTTGGTTTCCAGTGTTCAGGTACCCTAGATGGAGATATGAATGTTATGCACAGATAGAGACCCCAGTTCAGCTGTGTGGTGGGGCAGTGTATTGGGAACCTGTAGGGGTTTCTTCTGTGACTGGAACTGTGTGTGGGAGAGAACATAAAGTAATAGTTGTGTCTGTTGTGCTTTTAACCAAACGGTTTCCACAAGACTGTGACTGACACACATCACAGTGTCTTTGTTAGTCTTTTTTGCAATGTCCTTGTTGGAGGTGTGCTGGTGACCACATCTATAATGATGTCACTAGGCCGTGTGGTCCTTGTTTACACCTCTATTTGGGCAGCGGGCACAGCAGCAAGAGATGAGGGTTGATGACAGTACGGTGACACTGGTAAGGCGCAAGCCAACTGTGCTCTGATTGAGCTTGCCCCCTAGATGTCAACACATGGAGGACATGAACATGTACATTAATCCCTGACACCAGAGCTGGTGACCCCTCCAGTTTTCCTGGAGAGAGTGAGAGGGAACAGATTTGCTGTTGGGTGATACCGTGGAAGCATTTTATCACTCCATCCCTTAGTTGTCAGGTGCATTTGAATCATGCCTCTGTTAGGTTGGCCAAATCGAACCGAAGGGCATTGCAATGGTTGAGATTGTCATAGTTGCCTTTGGGAAAACCTTTTTGTTGTGGCTTGAGTGGACTCTTGGTGATATAGGTTACTGTTGGGTGTGAGAATCACAGTGGACAGGTTAGGATAGGCCTACTTGTCAAATACGTTTTGGTTGACATTTGTGGTGAATACTTTTAGCACTTATTTTTGTCGCAACAATTTCACCATGATTTAGTCATACATTTTATCAAGTCGCATGGATGGCAACATCTTCCTTCCTGTTGAACAAATTTGAAACCACGCTTTTGACGTCATCATTCAACATTCCTCACTCAAAATCGTATTTTTCTGTCTCAATGTTTTACAAAGTAGGTGGGCCGTGTGTGACTTGTGCTTCAATGGTTTGTGTTGGTTTGCCGTTAGGAGTGTATTTTGCGAAGATGTTGAGTTCTCCCTCTGGGCTCATACCAGAGTAGCACCTGATTTGAATATAGAGTTGATGGCTGCCCAGATCCTTTGACTGCTTTAGATGTCAGGGGAGGCCGTGGGGGGCGTTTAAAGATTTGAACGATTATTTTATTTATATTTTAACACATGGGTTACCATTGCTTACTGAGATGATTCTGCAGTATTTACAGTAACTCTGGCAGTTGTTGAAATATCCACCTGTAATGGTAGGCTAACTTATTTAGGGATATATGTGTCTGTTTTTCTCCTCATTAGCTCAGGAGAAGAGACAACTCTCTTATGGAAAGTGCCCCCATGTTCCCTGTTGCTATGGTGTCAGTGGCAGCCCTCATGTAGGCTTGGTTGTAAACATATCAGGAGTGTTGTAAATAGCTCACTGCAGGTGCCAGCCCCCTGAATGTGTTTCTCCCTGCCTGGGTTGCACATCAGATGTGCTGCTGTGAAGGTAAGCCTATTCTTTATCCTTCCTAGTGTCTCTTCATTTAGTGGTGTCTCTTCATTTAGTGGTGTCTCTTCATTTAGTGGTGTCTCTTCATTTAGTGGTGTTCCACCATAATGTAGCCTAGCCACCCTGCACCTTTATCCTACTTTGGCTGTTTTTGTTTTTCTCAATGGCCTCCATTTCTATTTGACAAGCTTCCAATGACAAGTTGAACAAGCTGATAGACAAATGTTGGTGAACACCGTAACAAGACAAGTGGTGGGAGGGGAGGGGGACAGAAGGGGCGTTAACAGTCATTCGGCCAAAAACACAGTGCCACGCCCCAGGTGCTAGGGCTAGTAAGAGCAAGCAGCAGGAATGTGAGGGAAATGAATGGGAGTGTAAGTCCTGCCTTTCCCATGGTGAGTGGTCTCTCTTTACCCTTTTACTTCGACATAGAGTTGTGCAGTAAAAACTGAACACAAGGGTGTCACATGCTATGGGCACGATTTTTAACTGTGTGGATGTTTTGAGATCAACTTTGCCTGGATTTGCCTCTAAAGAAGATGAATCTTTGAACAGTAGGCTACATGTGGCAGATCATAGGCTTGGCAGAGTTGGGCTAAATAAATTGTACCCGTATCTTCATTTGTACCCTATCATCATTGCATGTATAGTAACAGCATTATTTATTTGAGAAATGGGATGGTAGCATCTTTCCCTTCATTCATTTTAGTTTAGAAGCAGATCAAATCAAATAATTGGCATCTTAAATCCAGTTTTGGAGCTGTGAACTGATTCACTTTCTGAACTGTGACGTCTGTCAGAATAGGAGAGGAAATGAAGTTATCCTCATTTTCAGTCTGAGTTGATCAAATTCACAGAACAGCAAAACAGGGTGTAAGAATATAGAGCGTGTTAGAATGGAGGCAACACATGGTGTCAAGTCAATGTGTTTATTTAGCCAGTTAATGATATTGACCCTTGTTTTTCTTTTCCCCATGCGAAAGGAAAATTGTGTTTAGCGATGTGAAAAGAAAGCACTGTGCTCTGTTTGCGAGGGAGGGAGGAAACTATGCAGCAGAATAGGAATTTTCACTCTTTATAAAGTCCTGGGACTGTGGAAACACTAAAACAGGCCAGCCACTGATTCGAGAGCAGAGCTCTGAGAGCAGAGTACACACTTTCTGTCTGTGCGGTCTGCATTCTGTTTACTGGAAGTGCACATGTTCCTGCATGTGCCATCAGTGTGGCCAGGGAGGACTGGTAGAGGGACTGGTAAACGGAGCGGCAGACTCAGAGAATTGGAGAGAAAGTGTGTGTTTGTTTATGCCTTTCTTTTCTGAAGAGGTTACCTAACGTAGAAGCATTCAAACCACACCAGGTCCCCTTGTGCCGCTGCAACGTGAAGCTGGGATGAGGAGGCGGCAGACTTTGTCATTTTCAGGCCCCTCTGTGTGGGAAACTGTGTTTTCATCCAGAATGAGCAGTGCTGTGGGACTCTCAAGGCCTGTGGGCTTGTTTCACTACTTGCTTCCCAGGTTAGTCTGTCGTAGACAGCCAGCGGTAACAATGGGAGGGTTAAGTATCTGATACACACACCAAACCCCGGGACTCAGCTGCAAGTAATTAAAGCTGGCAGTTGGCAGAGAGTCAGGCGACTGTAATGGCCGCTGTAAGTTCATACCATAATATTTGGAAGATGAATAGGGTCTGGTAGTAAACGTGTTGTATTGTTGTTGACCTAAGGCTTTCTAGCTCCCCTCCCTCTGTCCCGTTCATCCTGATGGGGGAGTCCGAGGGAGACAGGCCCTCTGTAAATCCTGCTCTCTCTACTGTAATCAGTTCTGAAATGCTACTTATTGACATGCCAAGGCTTTTGCTGTGACCTGCAAAGTCTTGTTTTTTCCATAGAAGTAATTTATCCCTGAGGTGTTACCGTCTCAGGTTTGAAAGTAAAAGATGGTTTCCGTCTCAGAGAACCCTCAGCAGGCCATTCATTTGATTCTAGTTTGACATGACTGCATGGATTCATTCAGATCTGGTGTTGCAATCTCAATCATAAAGAGAAAAGTAGCTATTGAGCTTTTTGTCTTGTAAAATATATAAAGTATCAGCAGGGGCTTTACTAGGACACTAAAAGCAATCGATTCAAATGATAATTGGGATAGGGAATTTGATGCTCAGTAGGACTTGTTTGTTTGGGCTAACTATGGCCCTATTCCCACTATGAGATATGAAGGTCTGAGGAGCGGGGTGGTGAAAGAAAATTCAACTTTTCAATTCACATTAGATCCTTGCTTTACCTTTCGTAGTGGCTGGCAACACAACATTCTTTGTCCGCAGCTCAAATGTAACATAAATATCACAGTAGCCACTAGCCAGTAAGCATGAACTATTCAACAATGACCAACTTTTCTTCTAAAACATATAACATTATTGAATAATGCAACCAAACCATATTACACTCTTGAATAATACAACAATTCACAAGCATGTATGTGCAAACAATTAAAGGGTTTATTTTCTCGTCTATAGGCTACACTCGTTACATTTTAGCTTCAAGACAAAAGCATAGAGTTGCTATAACGGTATGTTTTCATCAGGTAAAGTTAGCCTATCAAAGCTGTTTTATATGGAAGCTCATAACTGCCACAAAAAAATACAATTCCTCATGATTTGTCAACATGCACAATTAGTCTGATCTTCAGTCTGATCAACTGTAGTCTACTGATAACAACCACAACTGCAGATAGCCTAGAGAAGCCTATGCGATTCGATCCCATCTGCGCCTGGCCAGGGGAAACGTAACGTCATGTTTTTATAGCCTACGTTATGTATTTATAGTAGGTGTAACGGGCTTCCTCCTTCTCCTCATCCGAAGAGGAGGAGTAGTGATTTGACCAAAATGCAGCGGGTTGTGAATACATATTGATTTAATAGACAAAACGGAAAAACACGACAAACACTTGAATAATTACAAAACAAATAAACGAATGTAGACAGACCTGGACATGAACTTACATACAACGTGAAGAACGCATGAACCAGGAAAACAGACTACATAAAACTAACTAACTAACAAAAACCGGAACAGTCCCGTGTGGCGTAACATACAGACACTGACACAGGAGACAATCACCCACAAACAAACAGTGAGAACAACCTACCTTAATATGACTCTCAATTAGAGGAAAACGCAAAACACCTGCCTCTAATTAAGAGCCATACCAGGCAACCCAAAACCAACATAGAAACAGAAAACATAGACTGCCCACCCAAAACTCACGCCCTGACCATCACACACATACAAAACAACAGAAAACAGGTCAGGAACGTGACAGTAGGGATGTAACGATTCACCCGATTTTCAGTTTAACATCGGTCCGTGGACCTCAAAACGATCCAAATGTAGCATGCATAAGTCAGAAAATAGATCCAAACATTGCGAATCGCTGGTTCACTTTTTTTTTTGTGACAACTGATGTGTCCTCTCATTCATTGTCAAATTAGCCATATAACTGTGTTGACAATCATTGATCTACAAGTCATTTTGCATGCTGAACAACCCCAGGAAATATCAGTAGCCTAGTCAAACTGAGCACTGTGCCCAGCTTTGCGTGCTGACCAACACGTGTTAGGCGGCCTGTCCCTGCAGGATCATGTACATCTGTGCGGCACCTTCAGCATTCAACTGCTAAAATGGCTTGCACGATATTAGGCTTTATTAGTTGATTGACAGTATATGCAATTTTCTAGATTGTTATCAATGTGCTGTTGAAAATAGTGTTTTACCGGAATAAAAGTAAGCTACTGGAGACTACTCTCAACTGGCTATACCTGCTGAACGGGGCTTACAATAGATTTTATTTCAGGGGCCTCCCAAGTGGCGCAGTGGTCTAAGGCACTGCATTGCTGTGCCACTAGAGATCCTAGTTCGAGTCTAGGCTCTGTCACAGCCGGCCGTGAGAGAGAGACCCATGGGGCGGCGCACAATTGGCCCAGCGTCGTCCGGGTTTGGGGAGGGTTGGGCCGGTAGGGATGTTCTTGTCCCATTGCTCTCTAGCGACACCTGTGGTGGGCCGGGCGTAATGCACGCTGTTCGGTGTTTCCTCCGACACATTGGCTGGCTTCCAGGTTAAGCGGGCATTGTGTCAAGAAGCAGTGCGGCTCGGCTGGGTTGTGTTTCGGAGGACGCACGGCTCTTGACATTAGCCACTCCCGAGTCCGTGCGGGAGTTGCAGCGATGGGACAAGACTAACTGCCAATTGGATACCACGAAATTGGGGAGAAAGGGGTATAAAAAATATATATATATTATTTCAATTGTTCAGGTTCACCATCAGCAATAGTTTTGGTACTTTTGCTTTAAACGATCACTGAGTGTACAAAACACCTGCTCTTTCCATGACGTACTCTTGACATGACATAGACTGACCAGGTGAAAGCTATGATTGATGTCACCTGTTAAATCCACTTCAATCAGTGTAGAGAAGGGGAGGAGACAGGTTAAAGAATGAGTTTTAAGCCTTGAGGCATGGATTGTGTATGTGTGCCATTCAGAGGGTGAATGGGTAAGACAAAAGATTTAAGTGCCTTTGAACAGGGTACGGTAGTAGATGCCAGGCGCACCAGTTTGAGTGTGTCAAGAACTGCAGCGCTGATGGGTTTTTCACACTCAACAGATTCCTGTGTGTATCAATGGTCTATCAACCAAAGGACATCCAGCCAACTTGACACAACTTTGGGAAGCATTGGAGTTAACATGGGCCAGCATCCCTGTGGAACGCATCCGACACCATGTAGAGTAAATGCCCCGACAAATTGAAGCTGTTCTGAGGGCAAAAGGGGGTGCAACTCAATATTGGGAAGGTGTTCCCAATGTTTTGTACACTCCAGTGTATGTGGTAATTACATATACAGGGTAAAGTTGATCATTTCATGACAAGGAATCACTTTTAGGAGGTGCACTGCATTGCTAAAGCGGGAGGAGAAAATAAGCTAGCTAAAAATGTCAAACGTTCAAAACCAATCGGTTTTGAGATGGGGTGAAATCCAAAGTTGTGCTATATTCATTGGCTATGTCATAGCTAATTTGTAAACAATAAATATTGATACATTACTAGCCCAAACACTTAATCTGCAAAAATGACAAGTTAATTAATGGGTGCAGGTGATTTCAGAACCAAAGCGGAGAGACAAAAAACATAAACTACATTGCCCCCCTAATCTGATAGTGGTGGTAGATTCCTGGTCTCCCTTATGGCTCAGATCAGGCTCAGTGCAGCCGCCACCTACTGCGACAATTTTAGAATGTCTCAAATCAAGTCTCAAATATTAGGAAAATGCCTATACATTTCAGCTGTTTCAAAAACATTGCTCTGGTATTGCCATTTAAGGAGTGTTGGCTCAATGAGCCAATTCTGTTCGCACTGCCCTGCTTCAAGGGGGGCAACTGTCGGGCGAGTGTTCATGCGCTACCTCTGATGTGTAGCCAACGTTATATTAGTAAAAGTCTAGTAAGTGTGAAGAGGCTCATTCTGCAGAACCATAGATAGTCCTATTGAATGGAGGGAGTTGGATGTGTGAATGTTCTGGTCGTCATCACAAGTAGTGTTGCGCTTGAAGTCACCTCCCTCCACACCCGCCTTCCTCCAGTCCTCCTCAGCCCCTATTGTTTTCAGTGTGGTGCTCATCAGCATACTTAACATGGCTCGGGGGACATTGTGCTCTTGTTCCTCTAAATAGCTCCCTGCCATTTTTCAGGGAGGGGGCCGAGCAAGATCTCCCAGGCCCCTGGCACAGACACGTGGGGATGGGGGTTGGTAGGTGGTGGGGGCACCCGGGCAGCAGCTGATAGGCCAGGCTGTGGAGACATGGCAGGAATCTGGACTGTGGCTGTATTTATCACTATGCTCTTGTTGTTATAGTGCATTTTATAAACTGCTAGGTCATTTTCCAGAGTGCTGGCCAGGTAGGACAATGCTCTGGGCCTGGTACAGGGTCAGTGTCAACTGACAAAGGCATGCTGTACCATGTTTATGAAGGTTATTGTTTTCGCTGTTTAACATTTTTCTTGATGTTTATAAGGAGAGCCTATAAGTATAGGTGAAAGGAAAAAAAGAACCATACTCACAGAATTGTATTTTACAATTTTACTCAAATTTTGAAAAGAAGGAGCTGCAACTTTGATGTATTTAAACTTATCTTTAGAATTCTGAAAGAGCTTCATCTACAGTAAATCTGCTGACTTCTTTGCAAGCGCTCTCATGCTGTTAGATTTTGAACAGCCTTTCAAGTCCTTACAAAGGGACTCGACTCACCTCCTGAACGCCCCCCTCTCTCTACACAGAATCAGTGTATGACCTTCTCCCCAAAGAGCTGCAGCTGCCATCCTCCACTCAGCAAAACCCAGCAGCAGCCATGAGCCAGAAGAGCGGTGGAGAGGCGGTTCCTCCTCCCTCAGCGGCCCTTGACTCAGGTAAGCCCCTCCTCCTCTACCCCCTCTTCTCTTCTGCCTCCATGGTAACAGTGAGCAGTGCTGGTAATGGTTCCATCCTGTTTCCTGGAGTCAACCCTTCTTTAGGCTACCTGCAAGACCACTTCCAACTACATTAGGGGTAGGCAGCTCACAGTCTGTACTTGTAGACTTACACCTGCATGTAGAGAGTACAGCCAATAGGCAAGGAGCAGCTGCTGAAGACCGGAGTTATGAGGCCTTATTGCCCTCTCCCTTGGGCGTCCTGTGGCCCTCAGAAAACATACTGCACACAATGCCAGCCAGCCCTGGGCCCTGGGGGCTTGCTCACATCTCTGAAGACTGAACAGTTCTGACTGTGAGTGATGGGAACGACCTGTTCCTGTTTTTTTGTTTTGGTGTGCATTATCCCCTGGGTTTTACACAGAGATAATTATTGCAGACATACAGAACTATGAGCACCTTTATATCATGATCTGTTGCTGGTTGCTATAAACCTCACAGCTCAGATGTAATCAGCTCCAGCTGCAGCCCCTTTTAGAATCCCAATCAGAGGGCTAGACTGAAAATGAGCTGTAGTAAAGCATTGCCTGGTTTTGTGCTGACACAATGATTCTATACAGGGACTGTAGGATCCAAACATCTCTTTATGACACAGGCCTACAGGTTGCAAGCAGATCAGAAAGGTCTCTTTTTAATGTGCTTTAGAGTAGACATTTTTAAAGGTTTTCCCATCAGGGCGTAGGGGCTGTTACACACAAACAGAGAGGGCATTCTTGCTCTCCATAGAAATCCAACTTCATGATCCTAGCTCAACAATTGGCTAAACGGATTGCACTGTTTTGAGTGGTTGGGTTATGCCAAAACAAAGTCATGCCTACAGTCCTTGCTGGGAACACTGTGCCTTGCAGTTGGAGTCTAAGGAAACCCTCTTCATTCCATGCCATTAGAGGACACCCCTGATTCTTTCGGGGCACACAAGACCTACAGAGTCCCCATCTTCTTGGGCTGTCTGAATGATCTTCAATATGGCAGTCTGTCTATTTGGGATCCACTAAATCATGAAAGGCAAAATGTACCCCATTAATTGACAATAGCAATTGGCTCCCAGTCTGTTATTGTACATTTGTGAAGATAGATGTTATAAAAATGCAAACCATCTCTCTTTGGAACAAGACACAAGTCAGAACCCGGGTACAAAACCATTTCTGTACTGCTCACAAAATCATTGTTTGAGAAACAAAAATGTTAAATAATTCAGTGATACCTCTTTGCAAAATTCCAGAAATATCACTAACTGTTTACTTATGTGTCTTGCAGCTATTTTGCTTAACCAGTTACTGCCACACCATTAATTAAAGTAGTATCTTCTGACACGATGCATCAGTCTGTGTAAGGCTAAATAGTACATCTAGTACACTACAGTACTTGCACATAAGGAATCTAGAAAAATCACTGAAACTAGTATGTTTGCAACTGTAGGCCTAAATGTTAATTAACCCAATATCATATTCAAAGCAAGAGGAAAAAATATAAAACAAAACACCTTTTTCTGGTTAAATCTGTCACAACCTGAACGTTCAAAATGCAATTCACTTTAGCTCTTTTTACTCTGCCCCTTACCAAAGTGCCCCGGTTTAGAGTGAGTTTCAGTAGAACCAGAAGTCTGTTGCCTTCGGACATCAGTGCTTCAATGCAGCCAATGCAGCCCTCAGACAAGGCGGGACATACTGGCTGTAGCTGGAGGAAGGTGAAGTATTTTTCAGTTTACATGAAATTTAATTTGGGACTGTAGGTTTTACTGCAAATTGGCCTTACTTCTTCTGGCTATCTCTTCTTCTTTTCACTTTTTTTGTGAATTTTATTTTGTACCCCAAATCTTTGAAATCAAGTATTGGAAAAATACTTTGACATTAAAATGTAGGTTTCTGTTGGTTCTCTGTCAAATGAGGACAACTTTTTAATTTTAGGCTGTCCAGCCATTCAGGTTAGTTCTTTTTGGTCACACCAGCCAATTTTTCCCGTCGCTTTGGCTCTTTGTTCAAGTAGTTTCTCCCTCCCCGTATCCCTGCACAGCCTTCCTCCATTTGCCAGCCATATAGCTCTCTGCTGAAGCATCTCTGCTCTGGCCTTTTTACACCTTTACTGTTCTGTGCTGTTACTGTATTTTGCAAGGCGGGTGCATGCTGGCTGTGATATTACTCTACTCCCATCACCCATCCGTGCCCTGCTACTTTTTATAGCTTGGCCTGGCTGTCACCACATCCCTGATGCCAGTGTCCTTACTGTTTAGCTCTGTACGGCTGCACACTTCCATGCCCCTGTTCCTGTTCCTATCCCTGTTCTTATCCCTGTCCTACCACCCCTGCCTGTAACTTTAAGGCTTTGTTACTTCTGTTTGTCCCCTCCCCTGATCCCTCCGTTTTGAGATKTGGCTGAATGGAGATGTAGCATCACTCTAGGTTGGCTTCAGCTGTTATGTAGGAATGGCGGCTATTTTTAGTCAACTCTGGCCATACAAAATTCATATTGCTTTTACTTTGTTGATTAGCTCTCCCCTTTTTATTTTTCTAATTGATGTAACATGTTATTGATTTCCATTTAGAAGTCTGAAATGAGCATTAATTATTTGTTGTCTGAGGTCAACTTTCTTCCTTGCCTTTCAGTCAGTCTACAGTCGTGGCCAAAAGTTGAGAGACACAAATATTAATTTCCACAAAGTTTGCTGCTTTAGTGTCTTTAGATATTTTTGTCAGATGTTACTATGGAATACTGAAGTATAATTACAAGCATTTCATAAGTGTCAAAGGATTTTATTAACAATTACATGAAGTTGATGCAAAGAGTCAATATTTTCAGTGTTGAACCTTCTTTTTCAAGACCTCTGCAATCCGCCCTGGCATGCTGTCAATTAACTTCTGGGCCACATCCTGACTGATGGCAGCCCATTCTTACATAATCAATGCTTGGAGTTTGTCAGAATTTGTAGGTTTTTGTTTGTCTACCCGCCTCTTGAGGATTGACCACAAGTTCTAAATGGGATTAAGGTCTGGGGAGTTTCCTGGCCATGGACCCAAAATATTGATGTTTTGTTCCCCGAGCCACTTAGTTATCACTTTTGCCTTATGACAAGGTGCTCCATCATGCTGGAAAAGGCTTTGTTCGTCACCAAACTGTTCCTGGATGGTTGGGAGAAGTTGCTCTCGGAGGATGTGTTGGTACCATTCTTTATTCATGGCTATGTTCTTAGGCAAAATTGTGAGTGAGTCTACTCCCTTGGCTGAGAAGCAACCCCACACATGAATGGTCTCAGGGTGCTTTACTGTTGGCATGACACAGGACTGATGGTAGCGCTCACCTTGTCTTCTCCGGACAAACTTTTTTCCGGATACCCCAAGCAATCGGAAAGGGGATTCATCAGAGAAAATGACTACCCCAGTCCTCAGCAGTTCAATCCCTGTACCTTTTGCAGAATATCAGTCTGTCCCTGGTGTTTTTTCTGGAGAGAAGTGGCTTCTTTGCTGCCCTTCTTGACACCAGGCCATCCTCCAAAAGTCTTCACCTCACTGTGCGTGCAGATGCACTCACCTGCCTGCTGCCATTCCTGAGCAAGCTCTGTACTGGTGGTGCCCCGATCCAGAAACCACATTGAGCCTCAGTAGAGATGCTACACAAATTAGCAAGCCTAAGCTCTGTGGCAATTTCTACATTTCCAGCAACCACAGGCGATTAACAACCTACTCCAAAGGAAACCTGCTTAAACATTGCRCTGAAGTCGTTGACTACTGAGAGAGCCAGAGATGAAGAGAAAGTGATAGAGTGTGGAGGGGTGCAAAAAAAGAGAGTCGCTACAAAGAACACTGGCACCTGACAACTAAATACTGAAAGAATTCAGGCTTTGAGCTCCCAGCCCAACGCTCACCTCTGGCTGACCTGGTGAATGTGTCCAGGCTGTGTTCAGTTCCTCTGCTGCTTCACACAGCTTCACACAGAAACACTTCACTGCTATTTGTTTATGCCTGCAGCTGAATCAACTTTAAGAGATGGTCCTAGCGCTTGCTGGACTTTCTTGGGCGCCCTGAAGCTTTCTTCACAACAATTGAACCGCTCTCCTTGAAGTTCTTGATGATCCGATAAATGGTTGATTTAGGTGCAATCTTACTGGCAGCAATATCCTTGCCTGTGAAGCCCTTTTTGTGCAAAGCAATGATGACGGAACGTGTTTCCTTGCAGGTAACAACGGTTGACAGAGGAAGAACAATGATTTCAAGCACCACCCTCCTTTTGAAGCTTCCAGTCTGTTATTCAAACTCAATCAGCATGACAGAGTGATCTCCAGCCTTGTCCTCGTCAACACTCACACCTGTGTTAATGAGAGAATCACTGACATTATGTCAGCTGGTCCTTTTGTGACAGGGCTGAAATGCAGTGGAAATGTTTTTGGGGGATTCAGTTCATTTGCATGGCAAAGAGGGACTTTGCAATTAATTGCAATTCATCTGATCATTCTTCATAACATTCTGGAGTAACTGCAAATTGGCATCATACAAACTGAGGCAGCAGACTTTGTGAAAATTAATATTTGTGGCATTCTCAAAACTTTTGGTCATGACTGTATATGGGAGAACATTTTGTAAAATGAAATCCAAATTGGAACTAAATGCCAAGCCATTTAAGGGAGGTCATTTCAAGTAGTGCAGTTCACAAGATAGTCTGTTTTTCTGTTTTAAGTAGGTAATTGCAGTGGGAGTCTTTTTATAGGTGAACACCCATTAGAGAGGGAAAGGACCTTATGTTACTTTTGCCCATAATTTCATTCAGTTAATCTTTAGGAATGTTTGTTTAGTTCAGACCTTACTATCCCAGCCACTCCTTCTCCTGCTTCCCACCCATGCTAAAGGGTCKGAGTTTGCTTGTGCCAACTTAGCTTCTGCATGAGTTTAAAGTGGAAGTGCATTTTATTTTACAAGCTCCAAAATGACACTCAGCCTGTACATTGAACAGCACCTGATCAGTAGCGGCATCCACACACCTCAGCAATATATTGACAAGTGAACATACTCCACAAAGTCTTTGAAATGTTCTTCCTTTCTTTGTTTCAATAATATTCAGCAAATGCACAAAGTGAATTGCTTTTTTGTTGATTGGATGCAAGTTGTTTTGCTATTAATGAACTTAACTTGCATTTTAGCTGGGCCCCACAGGCGTCGTGGTGGGTTGTGTGACTGTGTCTGTCTATCAGTAGTGAAGACATTTAGTCCCAAGGGCTCTTAACCCATCAAAATTCACCCAGGGTGTTGAGTAGGTCCGTCTAAACTTTTAGACTTCTTATTCTATTCATTTTACTGCATTTACCGTTTTTTGTATTGTATTGCAACTGAGTTTTTGATGTCAAAGTTTTGTTTCTTTAATTCTGCATTTAAATAGTAGTGGAACATAGTGTAGAAGGGGGTGGGGTTAAAGGGACATAAAATCAAATTTTAAAAAATCTACTTCAAATTCATCATCTCCAGCACCACCCCAACATCAACATATGCGAAAATGGTGCATTTCTGTGTTTTGTAGTAAAAAATATAAAGATCTGTTTTTCCCAATGACATCATCAACCAATTAGTAGGTAATATTTACTCAAAATGTGTCAATTGCACGATGCACACCGATGATGTCATTGGAAACACTTATCTTCCGCTATCTTTTTTTACTATAAAACATAGAAACGCTCCATTTTCCCTTATGTTGATGTTGGGGTGGTGCTGGAGATGATGAATATGACGTTGAGAAAAAAAAGTTTTCCTTCATGGGTTTAAGGGTACAGAAAAGCAGAACTTGGGCTAAGATGGAACATGCAATGGTCCCATAGGTGGAGGCATGGGTCTTCGGTAATGCGTTTACAATAAGAGAAAATGTTCTCTGTTTATTTGAAAATGTATTAAGTCTACGCTGTAATACACCTTGAATATTATTGCCTCCATCTGCTGGGACTGGGCAATAATCACATTGGTTTTAAGAGCATGGTGATTTGCAGCCACTTTAAGCATTTTTGTTCAGTGGAAAGTGGTAGGTTTTGTGGAAGAATAGCCTACATATATTGATGGCCGAAACAAATAGTTCCAGTGCCTTCAGAAAGTATTCATACCCCTTGACTTATTACGCATTTTGTTGTGTTAAGACCTGAATTCAAAATGTATGAAATCCTTTTTTTCTCTCCCCCATCTACATGCAGTACCACATAATGACAAAATTTAGCAAATTTATTGAAAATGAAATACAGAAATATTGAATTTACGTAAGTATTCACACCGCTAAGTCAATACTTTCTAGAAGCACCTTTGGCAGCGATTACAGCTGTAAGTCTGCTTTCCACACCTATTTTAAGCACTGTCAAATTGGTTGTTGATCATTGCAAGACAACCATTTTCAGGTCTTGCCATTGATTTTCAAGTAAGATTTATGTAAAAACTCGGCCACTTGGGAACATTCACTGTCTTGTTAAGTAACTCCAGTGTAGATTTGGCTTTGTGTTTTAGGTTATTGTCCTGCTGAAATGTGAATTATTCTCCCAGTGTCTGGTGGAAAGCAGACTGAACCAGGTTTTCCTCTAGGATTTTGCCTGTGCTTAGCTCCATTCTGTTTTATTTTTTTTATCCTGAAAACCTCCCCAGTCCTTAATGATTACAAGCATAACCATAACATGATGCAGCCACCACTATGCTAATATATGGAGAGTGGTACTCAGGAATGTGTTGTATTGGATTTGGCCCAAACATAACACTTTGTATTCAGGACAAAAAGTTAATTGCTTTGACACATTTTTTGCAGTATTACTTTTGATGCAAACAGGATGCTTGTTTTGGAATATTTTTATTCTGTACAGGCTTCCTTCTGTTCTCTCTGTCAATTAGGTTAGTATTGTGGCGTAACTACAGTGTTGTTGATCATCCTCAGGTTTTGCCCATCACAGCCATTTAACTCTAACTGTTTAAATGTCACCATTGGCCTTGTGGTGAAATCCTTTGGCAGTTTGCTTACTCTCTGAGTTAGGAAGGATACCTGTATCTTTGTAGTGACTGGGTGTATTGAAACACCATCCAATGTGTAATAACTTCACCATGCTCAAAGGGATATTCAATGTCTGCTTTTTTTATTTCAATGTCTGCCCTTCTTTAGGAGGCATTTGAAATCCTCCCTGGTCTTTGTGGTTGAATCTGTGTTTCAAATTTACTTCTCGACTGAGGGACATTACAGATAATTGTATATGCACGGTATCACGTTAAACGCTATTATTGCACACAGAGTGAATCCATGCAACTTATTGTGTGACTTGTTAAACACATTTTTACTTATTTAGGCTTGCCATAACAGAGGTTGAATACTTATCGACTCAAGGCATTTATTTTATTTATTTTTTATTTTTTGTAAAACATAATTCCACTTTGACGTTATGGTGTATTGTGTGTAGGTTAGTGACATCTCAATTGAATCGATTTTAAATTCAGGCTGTAACACAACAAAATGTGGAAAAAATCTACTGTGTGAATACTTTCTGAAAGCACTGTATAAAATTTGTTCATAATATACACCATTTTATGTATGAAGTTCTCTAGCTTCAACCTATCTGTACTTTGTTCCTCTGGATGTCTCGGAACCAAACCTCCTCAGAGTAATTATACATGAAGCCTTCAACCTTTTGTCCTCCATCTCCCTTTGACTATTGAATTGCAATGCATTTCGTTAGCCCAGGGTATTATGCACAAACGGAGCAGGTGATGACTCAAAATTCAAACAAGAAATGAATCCTGAATCTCTGCCCTTCAAATCAGCCATTTTGGTGGTTATAGCTGTCCTATTGGCCAGCTGTCTTTTTCTTTTAGAATGGATGGGCTCCTATTGAACACGATGTCTTCATTACCACCTGGCGCTCAGCATTTCAAGGTTATCAGATGTACTGTGCTGTTTGCAGGTATAATCGTTTGTCAAGATCAAAAGGTTTAAAACCAGGCAATGCTTTACGAGGGCCAATTTCCTGGACCCAGATTAAGCCTACTCCTGAATTAAAAAGAATCTCCAATGAAAGTGCTTTTTAGTCCAGAAATAGTCTTAACTTGACATGATGATGACCAAAGACACATTAGGCTTTAAAGAGGCCTCAACAGGGGTTAAAAGGTGTCTGTGATAAATGCCTCTTTCTGTGGCCAGGTGCCTTTCTCCTGTGATAAATCAGACTTCCTGATTTAAATGATTTATACCCTGGATAAAGAGATGCAGCAGTGCTCTCCTCCATCCTCCTGTATGTGTCTCTGGGTTTCCTCTTCTTTAAGACCTGGCTACATTTTAAACCATTTTAAACAATCAGCCTTGCGTGTTTAGACTAGAAGGCTAATGGGGGCGTGGTAGAGGGAGAGACGGGAGGAGATTCTATCCAACAGCTCTACTGCTCCACAGCACAGGCCAACAGAGGGTTTCATTCTCTCCCGCAGCGTTTGCTGTCCTGACGTTTATTACGCGGTTGTCTTTAGTTTCATTACACTCAAGCAGGGCAACTCGTTTTTATAGGAGAAAAAAATAGATGACCTCTCTCTGGAGAGACAGCAGGACATAAAAGGGCAGTTGTTTGAAATGTGTACACAACTCACGGATGGGACAATTTACTCAGGCATATTTGCCAATGTACAGTAGTCTACAGAAAGCTTTTAGGCCATATAAATAAGTCAGGAGGGAGCAGAGTAGAGCTGTGAACCTTTACAAAGCTGGAGGGGTTTACTGGACTGGGTTTCTTTGAGGCCTTTGTTTCTCAGATTCTGTGAGTGTTTTTAAGTGTGGTGAGAGGGCGCTCGAAGTGGCTGCAAATCATTCACTGTGGTTCCAATCTTAGCAGGGCCTGTATGTTTCTCATGTTTGTTACGCTTCGAAAATCTGCATGAACAGCACATCATGAAATGTGTTTCAAAGGAATGCGTCATATTTAGATTTTGTACTTGACATCATTTTGTAATTTACTAATCCTTCAGCATTTCAAAACCACTGTTCTGTTATGTTTATTCTTGTTTTAAACTGATTTTCATTTGATATTACATGGTTGTGAAAATGGAACTAGTTCTTTTGGGTCTGTGGGAGGAAGTTACAGCTGCCATGGAGAACAAATTGCTCTCTTGCTGCCATGGGGAACAAATTGCTGTCTTGCTGGATCCCAATCGAACTAAAATTATTTCGTCTCTTGAATAAACATTTAATTATAATCTATAGGGTAAAATAGCTGCTCCTACCATCTGCAATCAGGTGGACGTTTTTGTCTGTTTGCTAGATTGCTTCTGTTTGTAGAAATCCATACAATGTGCTGTATGTTTTGAAAGCATTCCTGTTCATCAGAGCATAAATAGATGTATGGCTTTATCCATTCCTTCTTTTTATCATGGCTACTCTTCAATAAATTCAAATAGTTTAGCCACTAAAATTAATTTGAGAAGAAAAATAAAACTATTAAAGCATAATTGTGCTCCATATTGTTGCATGGTTCCTACATATGAGTGCATTTGGAATGGGAAAGTGAGAGGGCTTGTGGGTGGAATGTAAAGTGACTGGAATTTCTTCATAGACAATGCACCACATTGGCTTGTAATGAGTCATAGATATCTGGCATTCTTCCGATTACCAACAAAAAGCGATCTTATTTTCAGTCCTAAGCACTGTAGCTACAGTTTTGAATGATGTGCAACCTAGTTGCACCTCTTATTTTTAATTGTTTTATTGACATGTTGAATTCACAGTATCGATAAAGGTTTTAAAATTAGGATAGCTTGTCTGCCTCTCCTTTCCTTCTCCTGCAACAGTCTTCAGGATTTCACATCCATGCTCACACCTTAGCCTAGGGCTAGGCCCTTAGGCCACTAAGGCTTCCATTTCTTCCATCATATCATCTTGAGTAGACAGTCAGGTATTGCGTGTTTATTTCTTACCATGGGGTGTCATAAGCCTTCTCCAACTCCATGTTTTTGGTCGCCCTTTTATGCCAGTAGCCAAACTATCCTGTTTGTTTTCACAGAAGTGGAAGATGACAATCTACCATGCGGCATCTGCCATTTCACCTGCTTGAAGCTGCACTCTACTGTACTCTGCATTGAGGACCTGATAACTAGGAATGCTTTTGAAATGTACTCAACATTTGCTGCCATTTTCCTCAGGTGTTTTAGGAGGACA
>NC_036850.1:15491755-15570280 GCF_002910315.2 Salvelinus sp. IW2-2015
TTCTTCATAGACAATGCACCACATTGGCTTGTAATGAGTCATAGATATCTGGCATTCTTCCATCATTACCAACAAAAAGCGATCTTATTTTTCAGTCCTAAGCACTGTAGCTACAGTTTTGAATGATGTGCAACCTAGTTGCACCTCTTATTTTTAATTGTTTTTATTGACATGTTGAATTCACAGTATCGATAAAGGTTTTACAAATTAGGATAGCTTGTCTGCCTCTCCTTTCCCTTCTCCTGCAACAGTCTTCAGGATTCACCATCCATGCTCACACCTTAGCCTAGGGCTAGGCCCTTAGGCCACTAAGGCTTCCATTTCTTCCATCATATCATCTTGAGTAGACAGTCAGGTATTGCGTGTTTATTTCTTACCATGGGGTGTCATAAGCCTTCTCCAACTCCATGTTTTTTTGTGCCTTTTATGCAGTAGCCAAACTATCCTGTTTGTTTTCACAGAAGTGGAAGATGACAATCTACCATGCGGCATCTGCCATTTCACCTGCTTGAAGCTGCACTCTACTGTACTCTGCATTGAGGACCTGATAACTAGGAATGCTTTTGAAATGTACTCAACATTTGCTGCCATTTTCCTCAGGTGTTTTAGGAGGACATTCAGAAAAACATATTGAGCAGAATAGAAACGAGACTTGAATGACGGTTCCATTTTCACACATATACTTTTTGTTCAACTTTTTATTTTTTATTTTTTTTTAGTCATTTGAATGTTCAGCTCTTATTGCTCATTCGCTGTCTCGTTTTTATTCCAGGAAGTTCCCTCTGAAGCAGGGAGTGTCTGCATATAAAATGGTCTGCAGTTCTCTGCTTCATAGGTCAGAAGCTTGTTTATTTTGTCTCTGTGGCTACGTTCAGTCCCAACTAAATTGTTTGAACCTGTATGAGAAAAAGCTCTATTTGGCACGCATCATCTTACACACCAGATAATCTTAATTTCATTTGAACATCCCTCTACGTGTAGATTTCCCAGTTCATTTCTGTTCATGGCAAATGCTATGAAAATCAAGTCCCAGTGTCACTGAAAGATGGCTAGAGAATTGGATTACTGCACGTTCTGGGCACAATTTTTTTGCAGATTGAATTAGAAACTCTCTACGTATCAATTTCAGATAATTAGATATCATGTCAGAAAATGCATGACTTTCCAGTATATTATGTTCTATAATATGACTCTTTTCCCCACATTTTTTTGTTCAGAACACACTACATACACTCGCACACACATAGACACACTCCAACATCATGATGCAATAAAAAGAAAAGGAAAATTATAATTGGATGACCAAAAGAAAATTTTTAAAACGGGGAAAAACAATAATGCACAAAATTTCGCTGCTTGAATGGGACTGCTAGCCAATGCTGGTTGAGATGCCTTTATTTACTTCCAATTATATACACTGTAGATGCCACACCACGTCTCCTCTCTTCTATGACCATGGAAGGCCCTCGCAGTGCTTTTCCCACCTCTTCCAGCTCATCGTGCACTCCACTACCTCAGCCACCGACCAGACCTCTGCTCACACCGGCATCGCCGCTCCAGACGAAGGTGTAAGTAGCAGAGCGGTGGCGGAGATGCTTGGCGCCGAGGGCGGGACTGGAACAGTGGGAGTGCTGGTGGCGGCAGGGCTGGCGGCGAGAAAGGAGCAGGGGCCAGGATCCCTAGGTGGAGGAGGAAGAGGGGGGGCATCCCAGGAGGCCCAGCAGCACCACCAGATGACCCCCTCAAGCGGCGGACGGTGCTGAACATCTCGCCTCCGCCCGAGGACCTGTTTGACGACAGCCGCATGTCTGCCAGGAGGATCAGCTCCAGGACTCCGAGCAGAGCAAAGCATCTGGATGGATGACTCCGCCTCTAACTTCAGCTTGTCAGCTCCAGTTCCTACAACGACAACACAGAGGTGCCCCGGAAGCCCGCAAGCGCACCCCCCGCCAGCGACCTGGGCCCAAGCCTGCCTCGGCCGAGGAGGCCAGCAATGGACGTGTTTGATGCAGACAGTGCCAAAGGGCCTCACTTTGTGCTCTCACAGCTGGGCTCAGACAGCAAGGCCTGTACCAAAGGAAGGTGGGTGCCCTTGGATCTCTTTTACAGTGAAATTAGCCCATGTGGAAACCTATCTAGCCTACTGTTTACTTCCTTTTGGTCTGCAGAGTTAACTTTCCTGTTCTTTTACATCTCTGAGATGGCTCTATGGACTTTGGTTAAATTTCAGTTTGAATCTTGTCTGGAACACAGAATGGAAATACATTTAGAAATACATTAAGACAAGTTAAATGTCATAAAGTGATTAATTAATCGAAAAACACTGATAGACTTATACCATTACAACTACTATTGAATGGACATCAACAGAACTGTTCATTCTATACCATGCCTGATTTTGAAGAAGTCTATCTAAATTTGCTCCATACTTATTRCCATTGTTAAGATGTGTAAACCACTATACCACAAGCGGAAATCGTACCAAACCACTGGCTGAACGTTTGTCTGTGCTTGAAGAAGAGCTGGCAGATCAGAGGCTAGGGAGGGGCAGGATACCACAGCACAAACAATGGTCAGCCATGGTGAATCACACTGAGCCTCTTTGAAAAGCGTTGAGAAAGCAGAGGTGATTAAATAAACCAATAAGTCCATCTCCTAAGAGGTTCTGATGGACTCTGCTTGGTAGTGAGCCTCCAAACTCTGCATTGCTCACTAGTGTCACTGGGAAACCATGGCAGCTATTTGGGGATCCCTCACTAGTTCCCTGCTGCTCTCCAGTTCCAAATAGTTCCCCTATGCTCCACCATACACACACAAACACACACAGATATTTGCTGGTGGGGTCACAGCTTGGCTGGAACTTTGATAGTAAGTGGATGGTCTCCAAGTCCTGTCAAGTTCTCTTCCACTGAGAGGAAGTTTGGTGCCAACAGTGGAGCTGATCTTTCCTCCCCTTACATAAATGAACACAAGGTGGAGAGGAGTGGGGGTGAGGGTTGCTGCCACTGCCACCCAACGCCAGGTTGTGCGGCCCTCAGTCCCCAATGATTACAAGGTCACGGGTTAGTGTTAGCAGGGGACAGTGCTGTGAATGAGTGAAAGGAAAKAGTCCCCTGCATTAAATATAAGCAAGTGTATTGTAGTCAATGTTAGTGTTGCGTGTTTCAATGTAGGTTGTTTAGGAGCTGTTGGGCTTACACAGTACCTAACCAGTCTGTCTTGCAGTTCGGCAGATGGCTCCCAAACAACCCATCAAAAAGGTGGGACCCTAGCGAGCCAGTTCCCTCAGAAGAGTGAGGGCAAGGAGCTGAAGATCCTGGTCCAGCCTGAGACCCAGCACAGAGCCCGCTACCTGACTGAGGGCAGCAGGGGGTCAGTGAAGGACCGCACTCAGCAGGGCTTCCCCACCCTAAAGGTACGCCTTAAACCAGCAACAGGACCAGGGGGGCTGGGGCCTCTAGGGCTTTGTGTGGACGGTCAGTGCCCCATAGACGGGTCACTGTTTTGACTCTACCCCTTTGGAAATATGCCTTTATCTGTCCTTCATCAAACGCCACCATCAACCTGCTCCATACTCATTGTTACATAACACCTCTACATTGGGTTAACATGCTCAAGTCAGCCTGTGACAATCACTGAATCACTATGTAGAAACTTGTATAAGAAGTGATGCAACGTATCAACCCCACGGTATTTTATTTTTATGAAATAAGGTTTAATAGCTAGCTGTTACAACACACGTTGGAAGGCAGCACTCAGGTGGTAGAGCATGGCTCTTGCAACGCCAGGATAGTGGGTTCAATTCCCATGAATGAATAAGTCGCTTTGGATAAATGTGCCTGCTAAATGCAATATATTATATAACCTACATAAAAACAACAGATTTTCTTGTCCACCGAGAAAAGAGGTAACTATCATTATTCTCTTGAAGTAATGATAGCCACCGCAAATCGTGGCTTTGTTTGCATTTCTTTGTCATATCTCAGTATCAGCATTGCTATTCACAATGTATTCCATATTTCAAATGTTTTACTCTCAAAGTAGACAGCAAAACAGACAGTTGTGCAGTGACAGTTCTGTTATCATAGAATGCTATAAGATACCATCTTACTAAGCAGAAAGCTGCKACTGTCTATCACGTATTCACTTTTGTATGTTATTTTAGCTGCACCCTTTTGGCTCTTGTGAAAACTATCACTTGCACAATATATTCCACGCTCAAAATTCTCTAGTGACTTACAAAAATAGGTAGAGCTGACATTGGAGCAGCTGTGCTATTTTCTGATTTGAGTGTTCTTTGTTTCCTTGTCCACAGCTGGAGGGTGTGAATGAGGCAGTGGTGCTGCAGGTGTTTGTGGGTAATGACGCTGGGCGTGTYAAGCCACATGGGTTCTACCAGGCCTGCAGGGTGACTGGGCGCAACACTACAGCCTGCAAGGAGGTGGACATCGAGGGCACCACTGTCATTGAAGTGTCCCTGGACCCCAGCAATAATATGACCCTGGCGTATGTATCTGCTTATTGTCATAGCTGTTGCAATTCTGTAAAATCACACATACTGGAGACTGCTCCTCTTAGTCATCCTCCAATGGGAGTGTGTTGGGGGCTGTTGCAGCAATAGCAGCTGGGGCCTTGGTCAGCAGGCCTGCCTTCCAGTCTAACAGCTGTGATGTGTGTGTGTGTGTCTCTGCAGGGTGGACTGCGTGGGGATCCTAAAGCTGCGTAACGCTGATGTGGAAGCTCGTATCGGGGTGGCCGGCTCCAAAAAGAAGAGCACGCGTGCCAGGCTGGTGTTTCGGGTCAACATCCCCAGGCCGGACGGCTCGGTGCTCACGTTACAGACACCGTCGTCCCCCATCCTGTGCAGTGAGTAGCTTTAGGTTATTCATAGCATCTGCCCACCGGAGTTCTCTCAGGAACGCTGTCGGAGCTTAGAGCTGACGCACGTCACCAGGGGATTAGGGGGAGGGAGAGGTTCATTCAGGGGGTTGGGTGGACAGGAGGAAAATGAAAAGGAGCTTGGATGTAAATAACAAGAATGTAAATAATGAAGTCTCCATTGGGAGCCGTTACTGTCAAAATTTGACTGGATAGTCTTATGAGCATTTGTAATTTAGGTTTGTTTTATTGTTTTCATCTCGTTTTTAAGTTCCAAGCTGAAGAGTTGATTCAGTCTAGAAGTTTCATTTCTAATGCGTTATGTATGCTTAGCAGATCATTTTCTAATTTAAGTACATTTTCAGACACCATGTCTATAGACTCTCTTCAGCATCATGTGTTCCTCCCGTTGTGGGCAAAGGGTGTGGCTGTGAGTGGCAAAAACAGGAAAGACTGCTCTGGGGTATAAGAAATTCAATTTGTCGGTGGTTTTAGAAGCAGAACTTCACCAAAAAAACGAGGGAGAGAAAGAAAGGCCGAAGAAAGAGGTGTGGACTTTTTTTGTTTACAATGCCAGAGTGCAATCCGACCAAGCAAAAATCTGTCCATAAAATATAAATCTCCAATGGCGTCTGTCTGTGTGTGTTGTGCTGTGGAGCGGGGTGGTGAGAGTGTGGAAGGCCTGTGAAAACTGGGAGGTGGGAGGAGTCTGAGCTTGTTGTTTATAGAAACTTGGGGATTTCTATTTGCCTGTGAGAAAGGGGGACTGCAAAGATAGTGTCAACTTTACCTATAGTACAGTCATTTTACTGTCTGGTTAATGATCATATACTGTAAAATAACAAAAAATGTACTTAAAATCTCAAGTAAATGCACATACACACCATTTTTTAAACACCAGCTCAGCTCACATTTTTCCTGGCAAAGCAATTAAAGCACAATTACTATTTCCCCAAGATTACACATGTGCCTTGCAAGAAATCACAAGGTACTCTTGAGCAATTGGTTTAAGCTTTTCTGTTGGCATCCCCTGGTTCCTCTGAAAAGGCCAGCAGCTCTGTACTCGTGACAGAATATTAGTTAAAGAAGCTAGGTCAAGCAGAACTCAGAGCCTGACGGTCTGTTTGTGTCCTGCCTACAGCCCAGCCTGCAGGGGTGCCTGAGATTCTGAAGAAGTCCCTCCACAGTTGCTCGGTGAGGGGGGYTGAGGAGGTCTTCATCATTGGGAAGAACTTCCTCAAGGACACCAAGGTCATATTCCAGGAAAATGTATCAGGTAGGCCTACACAACCAATTATTGTCTGAAATCCATGTACTTACAGTATATGAATAACTTTTATATTTATTCCTTTACCTACCATACTAATGGAACCGTTCATTGTTTTCCCCCCTAAGATGAGAAGTCTTGGAAGGCAGAGGCTGAAATTGACATGGAGCTGTTTCACCAGGTAAATAAGKTTATTCTCTGCTTATTGTGGTCCTAGAATGATTCATGCTAATGATTTAACGGGGTGATTAGATAACAGCAGCCATTTGAGATTTGTAGGTTTAGATGTAATCATCTTAAATGGCTACTCACTCAGGGAGGTGAATGGCCTCATTGTTTTGTCACCTAATTACTGTGAGCCACGGTGGTAAGTGTGTCTCAACAGTCCTGCATAAACCTTTGCCCTTGGGAGCCAGAGGGTCAGAGCTWCGTTAGCTAAGCCTCAATCAGTTGTCTGAGCCCTGAGGTGTTTAGATGTCTTTCAAATGCTACTCACAATTTGTAACCAGGCAAACTATGTAAATCACCGCCACACCTTTTACTAGTCAGCAAAGTTTGAAAGGTGTTGCACATCTGAACTAGTTGATGACGTACGGAGTCTCCAGTTCATCGTCTGTGCCAGGATTATGTCTGTTGTGGCTATGTCTCTCTTTCAACTCTACATTGTGCTGACATCGCTTGATTATTTAATCTAAGTAATTTTGCGCTTGCACCTGTTTTATAAGGGATGTTGACACGTTTGTGACATGACTTGATGTATGTAATTATAAGACTGGGGCTACTGTACATTTCTGTTAGCTAAGTGGATTTGTCTGTTATGCGTTTCCCCTCAGAATCACTTGATTGTGAAGGTTCCTCCTTACCAGAACCCAGCCATCGCGTCTGCAGTGTGTGTGGGYATSTACGTGGTGACCAATGCTGGCCGATCCCARGACGTGCAGCCTTTTACATACACTCCAGAACCAGGTCTGMGATAAGTCCATGAACAAATGTTATTTTTTACACCTTCTGTGCCACATTAGGACCAAAACAAAATTTCCTCAGAGCATGTCTTCAGCCAGTGTAAATTACAACCATTACTCTACCACCACAACTGTATTAGGTGGATATATCATCTAGCCTGCTCTAAATTTACCATTACAGTCCTTAGTACAGGAAGCCATGTCCACTCGGGAACAGGGGGGTATTTGTCTCCTCCTTTTTCTCTCACATCATTTCCAGTCATTAAAATGTCCTTTGGGCACTGTGGCACGAACTATCAATGAGCGAGCAGGAAGTGACAGAGAAAGGAACTAAAACAATGAAACAAAACATGGAAGTGTAGATGATCCATCTAAAAACAAAAATACCCTTCTATATACAGTATGTACTCAACATGATACCGGATTAGYCAGCGCCCTATACAAAACAGTCAAGTCATACAGATTTATTCCTGATTGTTTTTCACTCTATACAGTAACATTTCATAGTATATTATATTTTTGTATATGAAAACCTGACATGCAGACGATGGAGAATGAGACTGGGTATGAAGAATAAGGTCATCTGATTTGCATGTCCATAACTCAACCTGCTTATCTGTGTACGTCTCAGTGGACATATCTGTGAAGAAAGAAGTTCCATCTCCAGGCAAGCCCTGCTCTTTTGATCAACGGATGAAAGGTATAGTATATCTCTACCATGCTGTACATGCTGTGTCGTGTGTTCTTGTTTGTAATGCATTGGTGTGTGTGGGGGGGGGGGTATCAATGTACTCCGGTATCTTGGCTTTCAGTATGACAAAATTGTAACATTGTCATTCARGCCCCTACAGTAATTGATGGTGCCTTGATGCCCATAATGTTGCCTCTTGTGAAGAGAGAAGAGGTCACTCCAATGGAGGTCTCCAGCAACCTCTCTTCTGCTGGCGTGTTCAAGGTAAAAGTTCTACAAATGCATTCCCAGCCTTGGCTGTGATAATGCCTCATTAAATAGTAGAATCATATCCATATGAACCATATCGATCTTTCCCCCAATATATATGAAAAGCTAGCAGGTATCATCTGTTTTTTTGTATTCTCAGCGGACCCCCGATGTCATGTGTTCGGCCCAGCAGACGCTGGACATGAGTTCCAACCTTCCCCCCAACAACAGCCCGTTCTCCAACTCCTTGCCGCGGCCTGCCAGTGACCCTGATGAATCCCAAACAGCAGTCTTCAACAGTGCAGAGGCCCTGAGCACCATACAGAAGCAGGACATCGCTCCCACCAACTCCTTCCCCGTGCCTGCAGACTCTCTACTCCAACCTGGGCCTCAGCAGTTTCTCCTGGAGCCCAGAGAGGGGCTGGGGCAGGACAGGGCCGGCAACAACGCTGGGGCGGTAGGGAGGCTCAGTCAACAAGTGGAGGCCCCTCAACCTGCCCCCCAGCAGCACCAGCTGCCCATATTCCCCCCAGATGAGGTGGCCCAACTGGAACAAGCAGTGAGACAACTGCAGGCCAAAGGGTACTGCAGCCAGCATCAACAGCGACAACAGCAACAGATTCAGCAGCAACAAATTCAGCAGCAACAAATTCAGCAACAACAGCAGCAACAAATTCAGCAACAACAGCAGCAACAAATTCAGCAACAACAACAGATTCAACAACAACAAATTCAGCAACAACAGCAACAGCAAATTCAACAGCAACAAATTCAACAGCAACAAATTCAACACCAGCAACAGCAAGTGTTGGACAACCTGCAGCAGCAGCTGTTTCAGTCACAGATGCCCATGCAGTGTGGCATATTCCAGGGCAGTTCTCGAGGTGAGAACACTGAACAGCAGGGTTCCCAGCAGGGCATGGTGCAGAACCATGGTTCCCTCTTTCAGCAGGCCCAACAACAGCAGCAGCAGCAACAACAACAGAAACAGCAGCAGCAAGCAGCACTCTTTCAGCAAGCCAATGAGCTCCTCTCCATTCAGACKAACTTCCTCCATCAGACCCCTTCTCATCCCTCTCCACCCCTCTTCCATAACCCCAGCCCCCTGGCTGAGGCACAGGACCCACAGGGGGCGCTGTTCCACACTCAGAAGGCCTCTCCCACCCAGGAGCAGGTCCAGGCAACCCTCTTCCAGAACACKCTGACAGTGTTGAGTAGGACCAGCCTTTCCCCAGAGCAGCCCCCCTCTGCCGCCAACCTGTTCCTCCCCCAGAGTACCCTGCCCGGGCAGCTCTCCGCTAGCGGTAGCCAGCAGCAGCTGGCCTTCCTCAGTGCCCTGCAGACCTCTGCCKCTGAGCCCCAGTCAGTGTTCCAGGCTCAGACCCAGCTTTCCCCCATCCAGCAGGGGAGCCCCATGGAGCAGCAGCAGCCCTCCCAGCCTCAGCCCCAGCCTCAGCCACCTCAGCAGAACTCCATGTTTCAGAACATCTCCCCTCATCCACCTGCAAACACTCTCTCTCAGACCCAGCAGCAGCAGGCCAGCCTACTGTTCTGCAGCAACCCCCTCTCCACTCCAGAGCAGCCCCCCAGTCTGCTGTTCAGTGGCCAGYGCCAGATGCCCCCCATGAGCAGCAGCAGCCTGAACTCTCAGGAGCCCCAAAACCCCTCCATGCTGTTCTCTCAGGCCAGCATGGTGACGGTTAGCCAGCAGGAATCCTCTGAGCCCATGGCCTTCCWGGACCAGAGCCAGGTGGTGGGGAACCCCTCAGWGCCTCGCCAGCAGGGCCTGTTCCAAGAGCAGCAGCCCATGCAGCTGATCACCAGCTCCAACAACGGCCCAGAGCAGCCCGTCTCRCTCTTCATGCCCCAATCCAACATGGCTGCCCTGCAGGGTTGCATGGCTGCCCAGGWGCTCCCGCAGACAGGCATCTTCAGCACCCAGAATGGGGTGGCAGGCCTGCAGACCACCACCTCCTCCCCCGTGCAGCAGCCAGGGTCTCTGTTCCAGACAGCAGTCAGTGGGACCCTCAACCAGCCCAGCGAGGCACAGCAGCCAGGCCTCTTCCTCTTTGGGATTCAGAACGGTAAAGATTCATGATTAAGATTTCTGTCCTTTTATCAAATGTCAGCTTTTTTAATATGCTCCAGAAAACAGTATGCAATTGTTTGGTTTTCGTTAACATTTCATGTGGCATGTAGTCAGTGACTACCCCTTTCTTCCCCATACAGAGTGTGGCCAGCTGATAAACTCTCCTGGAACCACTCTGTCTGATCAGATCATTGCCATCAGTCAGTCTGGTCAGAACCAGAGAGAGAGCGAGGCCCAGATCCAGTCGCTGCTCAACCAGTCCATGTCTGAGTCAGGGAGCATGCAGAACAGCATGACGGCCTCCCAGAACATGGAGAAGATAGATGACKTGCTTGTCAGCCTGCAGGAGCAGGGCAACAACCTCACTCGCTCTTACTAGGCCTGCTATAGGTTTCAGGTGAATGCTCATCTCTATATTAACATTTTAAATGTTTGGTTTGCCAATGTGTTTAAAACGGTTGCACGTTTTAAACGTTTTGAGGGTATCTCAGAAAGCAGGATTAACCATTTTTGAATTCTAGTTCAAATTTTAAACACTGACTACTGTTTACATGCTCCTATGTCTTTAAACATGTAATTTCCCCTCCCTTTAGGAGCCCTGAAGACCCCCAGTGTAGACCCCCATTACAGACGGCAGAAGACCCCCAGTGTGGACCCCCATTACAGACAGCAGAAGACCCAGTGTGGACCCCCATTACAGACGGCAGAAGACCCAGTGTGGACCCCCATTACAGACAGCAGAAGACCCAGTGTGGACCCCCATTACAGACGGCAGAAGAATGGAAACAAATTCAACAGTGGGCTCCTGTCCAAACTCCAAGTTACATGTAAGCCTCAGCGGCCTTCTTCTCCAAGGACTGTCTTCATGTGTAGATGCTCCACAGTGGCGCCGAGCGGGGTACCAGTCCGCCACTGCATCTAAACCTGGACCTCAAAATAGGACATAGGTTGTAGTCACCCCACAACTGCAGTGTGGTCAATGTATCTCACAGCTAGTCGCCTCCAGCTCAGTTAATGAAACATGACACTTTGAAATGTTTGGCTAACTCACCAGTTCTCAGAACAGCACTTTGCGGTGTGGTTTTATAAAGATGGTGGTGGAAGCTAGCACAGCATTCTGTATTCTCCAGGACCAGAGTGTGGGCTCACAATTGTTTATAACGCATTGTTGTCCTTTTTATACGATATTAAAAGTCTTTTAAGAAATAGCAAAAGAAAATATACAATTCGTGAAAAATAAACCTTTGTAAGATATTTTGACATTAGTTCTTTCAGCACCTTACGATGCTTTCCTTTTGTGACCATTTACTCATTAAGTTGGCCCATGCATTCACTAGTCAGCTATTTATCTCTTCTCCTGTTTACTGGATGTACAGCTCGACTACTTTATTACTCATGCATGTGTGTTGAGTTATGGCTTTAGTTTTTATTGCTCCTTTCATGAAACACCAGTTTATTTTATTGGCAGCCATCTTCCCATTCCTGAGAATAACTCCAAGTATTTGAGTATTACACCATGGATTTCGTTCCCTGATTAGACTCTGTAGTACGAGAGATGCTCTAGATTAGGGTCAATGTGGATCAAGAGAAAAATAATAATCCAGCCTTTAAATCATTCATTTCCAGTCTACATAATTAAATAATAGGCCTACAGTTTGAATAAATCATAACCATATATGCATACCATATACCAGTGCGCACGATTGTCTGATTGATGTAATTAAAGAGTATATTGTTATTTGTATCATTCTATGGCAAGTGTAGATAATGTGTTTTGTAGTGATGTCTCCATGGCAGATGTTTGTATTAGCTCACGTCTGGCACGCACGAACTAGACTTTTATCTATAGATCAGAGAGCAGTTTTCCGTATGTTTGTCTTACTGTAAAACACCAACTCTCTTGCCTACAGTGGGCCACCCCAGGACCTGAGTCAAGGCCTCAAGTCACATCCTCCTTTTTCGTCTTCATGAATGGCCAGTTTTATGGCTCATATTGATTGGTGTGTTCATATTTGTCGTTCGAGACTAGCCATGTTTTGACAGGGAGAAAGTGGTGAAAGTGACTGGAGCAGTTATTTGTTTTGCCTTGACCATGAATGGTTGTTTGTAGTTGGATTATTAGTGTCAGGCGTGATATACAGATGTAGGATCTTAATTTGATCACTTTTTTGTTGCTGAGCATTTTCCTGCACCGCAAGAAATACAAACTTCTAGTGTTTCTTGTTATTATTTGTATTTTATAATTTTTATATATATATATATATATATATATATATATATATATGGTACTTTTTACCCCCAATTTCGTGATATCCAATTGGTAATTGGTCTTGTACCATCGCTGCAACTCCTGTACGGACTCGGGAGAGGTGACGGTCGAGAGCCATGCGTCCTCCCACACTTGACCCTGCCAAGCCACACTTCTTCTTGACCCGGAAGCCAGCCGCACCAATGTGTCGGAGGACACACTGTACAGCTGGCGACCAAAGTCAGCGTGCATGCGCCCGGCCCGCCACAAGGCGTCGCTAGAGCGCGATGGGAAAAGGACATTGTGCGCCGCATCATGGGTCTCCCAGTCGTTGCCAGCTGTAACACAGCCTGGGATCAAACCCAGGTCTGTAGTGACACCTCAAGTGCTGTGATGCTGTGCCTCTCGGGAGGCATGTGTATTTGAGTTTTAAAAAGGTTTCTAAAGTTTGTATTTTCGACTTTGAAATTTCAGACTTGATTTACCCTAATGAAAAATGTATCAACCCTTACAAAAATGTCCATTAATTATAATCCACAGAACAATTCACATTTCCTTTTGCTGCAGGATTATTTTTCTGCTGTAGCAAACTGGCTCAAATTAAGATCCCACACCTGTACTGTTGCCAAACTGGTTTGTGCTTTTATTCTTTACATGTGAGTATTGGGCTGGAGTGGAGCCAACAGTAAGATTGTGTCTTGTTTTTAGTCTGAATCTGAGTATATGCATGAACAAGGGGCTGGTCTCTGATGACAACAAGAACAGCTTAGTTGAGTGCCTCCATCTTTCTCTCTTATTGTTGTTGTCTGTTAGTGTGTGTTCTTAACATCATTACCTTTTATTCACTTTAAAAACAAGAAGATTTTTAAAATGGAGAGTATTTAAACTATTTTTAGTAATGTGATTGGTGGGGCCCCATATTCCCCATCCCAGAGCTTGAGCTGTGTTCTTTTAGATATTTAAAGGGACCCTACTCATGAAGAATGAACCGTTAAGTTGCTTTAGAGAAAAGAGCTGTCTGTGATTGGCTTTCTTCAACTCTTGTGAAAAACTAGTACTTTTGTTTCCAATAGTCATGAGTATTTATGTGAATTTTTTTATAAGATTTAGAAATATTTTATCATATCTTTTTTACTGGTGTAGTTCTAATACATCTTTTCAGAAATCATATCTAATTTATTTGGTATTTTTTTGTCTTAGTGTAAATTGTGTCCCACAATCATCTTTGTGCTACAAATGACTTGATGTACAAGTTTGGTTCTGATTTAACTCRGTAATTGTATTAATATTAGTTATGTGGATTTGGCCCTTCCCCGCCTGTTGAAACTGTAGTTGGCAGTGTTCTTGTGTGACATATCTGTCAGTGAAGCTTATCTTCTCCTTGTGAGGACAGGGATACAACTTTATGGTTGAGGGAGTTAAAATGTACCATGTACACTACGAGTCACATGTACTTTCCTGTGCATTGTTTTCCTCCTTAGATAGATTTCCGTTCATATGCCAGGTTGAGATCAATTGTACAGTATGTTTGTCCAAAGCTGATAATTTAAGTCAAACCCTTGTGATATAATTTGTGAAACATTGAACCTATACTGTCACATCTACAACTTATTTCACCTCTTGAATAAGGAAAGTGRAGGAAGTTATTGGACAACTATGCCAGTTATAAAGCCATACAGACAGWTAAAACAGCATCTATTAAATAATTGTTAATAGGGTTTACAAGAAACTCCAAACGCAGAATGTGTTTGTTACCTCAACCCGAGCAGGTTGCTAATCAGGCCACCTTACTCAACATTGGACCAATTACAATGATAAAGTACATTCTTTATATATAGTATACCTACAATATTTTGGCGGCAACATGTTAATGTTTTGTGTTATGAATACACAATAAGATAGTTATTTTCAAGCATAAGCATATTGAGTGTAAAAATACCTATTTTCAAATGTAACCCATGAATATCTCATGTAGTATGAGCTTTGACAAAATAGGAGGGCTATTTGTCAACTAGGCTACATGTTTTACATTGATGACGACATGAGTCTTTATAATTGAGTGTCGCTATACTTTATTGTGCCGGTAAAGGTTTAATTTATTGAAGACCTAAAAATGAAAGACTTTTCCTATTCAACCAATGACTACAGAAATGCAGGGGTCACCTTTGAAAGTTCAGCTATATTTTTACCATATTTGCACCCAGACTAACCAATGATTTATGACATCAGTGTACAGCAAATATATTTTAGAAGTATTGCTCAGTACATTGGATGATATACTTGTGCCTTGACAAACTTTTATAGTAGAGACCAGATTTATCTTGTACCAVTGTTGCCTGTTTTATTCACCACTGTGACACTAWTGTCAGTGGRTATTARCCCTTGATAACTAGTATCTTGCAAGCCATACGACTTGRMTSKWWRYKKMMKCYMAKAMYAYTGASRYYKRAYATYWATYMWMWMMMMRYWMRWMRTGWMRWWRTMWRWRAMWWWRARYAATMMRAWTTGRWTWWSMTSMMTYKKYTWMYWGRWWTMWKWSWWWRMMCTKWYKKMSRTYWMRKYKTWMAWWKWYTATAWKTYTWWKTRTMTTAKTWTWTWTWWMATKMATRTWYRCTKTCTWSKRTSTRRWMWMRYWWSYMMYKKKWYMYYKYAKWWWWWSMAAWTATMMTAATTKTMTWWYTWARTTWTMMAYKTWMTWMWYATASTYTMMYRKKCMMGMYRRWSRMMWWWTTWTTWTMATMYMMSMMSTMWRYMRKYWSAKYAKKKKKAKWWWRWRCWKKTWKWWKKAAKKWWSTRYTRKWMKAMWWTRWTRATSYMMGMTMTMTMTTTWTWWTYWAWYTSWRKWSWMWMWSTSTMRWCACACWSTTCTGTTTGTGTCCCCTTAARCTGTCWGGCTTTGGTTTGATGTGAAAGTCTGCTTTATTTCCATMKYTTTTTTTRRMSMMGYMKWYMWYMMWAKCRMMTMYWWYSKKTMYKKYGMTWWWYGMWWMGGGYYMMSKWWWRKKCRWWMMMMTTTTWYSRWKCKWMMMYAKKAKRSMTYAAWWWTWKCCTTTYAAAAAWMMAWRTYWWWMAAATGTATTTTTGCTTTTGTTGGGGCATTTGTATACTCTTGCAATTATATTTATGTAAACCTGCTGGTATCTATATTAATAAAGATAGATGATARYTTTTCCTTTGTCWAGTTYATTTCCCCACCCTCTGATMTRTGGTTWMYMTTRMYTWTTMYRKWWSWTRWYRTTTTMSTRWMMYSWSASYKYYKYKKYKCARYAKWTYAWRWTKCCYTYKKYMYWWYGAWTMGAKAWYYRKAKAWSKKKYMSAKWTSAATRWKYTTRSYMWMRAASAMWAWRAWWKKTKAWRKWKAWRRAWKWMMGCCWTYSCCTWYRRSTKSWTSTSKAWCKWYWWRWWYRWTWAYSAWWYMYYYYGYYSGAGYGKYYMYYAAYMYGAAAYYSAWYKWRYRYRMRMCAMYKWCKYYAWSKAMATGYWRARMWWRWCARATMRAWWTMWAWWTTYWMATTYMYYWTWYAMAWMTAMWAWWWGWKKWMMYRRRMTSWWRMWKYATSKYGYWMYMGYGYGMMTMMSSSRKYYMGMYYYRAYMKATTTMWWKTYAYKWMWRMTMCRTAYRTYKKTWYKRTAMWWAAATYAAMKKKYKKRARAWWWAAAWTYAKMAKRYRSKWCKKCKWYYTYYWCTSSMWMSAMRKCRKRMMTMGRSRYYSMMCWMRWSTYKRTMWMCSCKMRGWKRWCMSTGASWSYTCKTRMCGWARAMMTCAWRGRSWAKAMMTSWYRYRSWYKYTTMYTSTKSMTMSGWMSWMSWSYSMWMGSYSMGSKYYGYMWMYAGGMKKWGMYMWGWYGMYAYYRYYWMMGYWGMYYYMYYRRYMYTGYWMGYAAATSMSKWAMWYATGYAAYATSWGYTYMYSKWGAAWGATYGSRYWGSSWSKAMGATMGKRGWYGSKKCAGGYWWYYWGTKMSCKRWGGWKRRRASTSRYYTYMCWYGWYTSWTGMSAGSYYMKMMTWMYGMYGYAMMTYWSYGWYGYGWMMYKWSWWMYSKSRYWWCWWTARKCKYTASMWRGMASYGMYGYMSYYYMGWMMRYMSYYMGGYGWAYYCAGMRSSATGMTMGYKYGYGSAYWGTGGGYRKAMMMTSAGGAGRAGYWYKWGGSRWMWMWGYYTARWYYAYYGGYRGRYMYWKMTKRYAKWWKRMYWMTYGMYMYKYSKMWRRSWGMRMAMYKSWAKMAWSRKWSYYSSYAYGAGGWSYWYWMSYSMRCYYTMSTGMYKSYKSYWMMGMYGYYSWYWGGTMAGYAGMYYYWYYAYMGAWRRWYMYMTYKTGAGWYGGYKGSYTYKKMWRSAYKAMSRYYWMKWMKTGYRCKAWWCSTRRMMKCAYYRSRYMWGRWRSMSAYWRWMMMTRYMAMGKSMSSMWGKRKGKYKARGKMWMWMSAGRWCRSWSSASWYKTGMWRKYMYGGYWMGAMGTKAYMGKTMRGTTYWYMSCACRKRYYRASKMMMYKWWWGSMSWKDWMYKYKSYRTMMGRRARKWRRWRSMYYGWAWGKTMYMGMMTYRTYTGRWWTMMMWYSKCKRKTTWGRGARKAYYCWRTYYKTWKSMMARTGYTGTRMTYKYARYMWGRMTSYYWYMAMSSYKAWKWWRRRSSRSSCTSYWYYMYRSKWYTAMTMMMWSCAKRKSWSKKMCCAGSYYKAYASCKKKCSASYKCAWSAWGCTYRCYSCCKKMWGCTTRAKSYTRYMGWMMGWYWMKTTKMGSWWSSWAMSATRKCSSRMWMMCRWKCWWACWTSKTGGWSAMRAWGGSSKWASWYTRKRKWRWTRYMWMRYMSWMKKSYYAGGYSYRWMSMKKKAAWYGWKWMAMRMRTSTSCRRAMYKWSWMYSYWKKSGWAGMKTSYSMTMAWSYKGGWMWWMGWMSWYMSMSRRRTTRRTYYRMMYGKYYKSMRMRAMYWTATGWRATMYWAGGASRSGTTMTWWWMRYYYRWTYYWWWRWTMMGMHRKSGWMMKKMKKKGRARKWRRYSAWYYWSSWTTMCRMMTMTMSWYGYWRTYWRWWYRCKWWTRCYKWRRWAWMMYRSWRKWWCWCWWYMWMASKYYARGRMWVTSCMMSRMMAGCGYWATGKRMGRMMKKRMYMCRCKWYSWGRTRAMWKSTYRKTAKRAWTMRWRYWKKAMARYKWCYTSMWAKKWWKAYYKYMWWMMYAATTYKMKKKWASYWWYWWKWWAYYATGWYRWWTGWRWTTSKCWWYAWMWCAYMKWAWYKYMKWSWYAMMWMMAAYSWWYYRRWWYYWYWKRAMRSWRKSYTWKWRKWKSWYMRSASTSAWWRRATGTCWATMWYCKTAMSYYAYCKWRCTKWAYGMTYKKYMYWTMMWRWYSKYMMTMSRAYYCMGRTWYWAYMSYCWYTRWAKRWYMRSMATGMKKWRMWSWMASKKYCWGMWWTTSWGWRWCWSRMWACCAGCTTTGATCCACCTGTACTGACCTCGTCTTCTGGATGATAGTGGGGTGAACAGGCTGTGGCTCGGGTGTTTGATGTCCTTGATGGTCTTTTTGGCCTTCCTGTGACATCAGGTGCTGTAGGTGTCCTGGAAGGCAGGCAGTGTAGCCCCGGTGATGGATTGGGCAGACTGCACCACCCTCTGGAGAGCCCTGCGGTTGCGGGCAGTGCAGTTGCCGTACCAGGCGGTGATACAGCCCGACAGGATGCTTTCAATTGTGAATCTGTAAAAGTTTGTGAGGGTCTTAGGGGCCAAGACAAATTTATTCAGCCTCCTGAGGTTGAAGAGGCGCTGTTGCTCTTACTTCACCACACTGTCTGTGTGGGTGGACCATTTCAGGTTGCCAGTGATGTGTACTCCAAGGAACTRGAAGCTTTTCACCTTCTCCACTGCGGTCCCATCGATGTGGATAGGGGCGTGCACCCTCTGCTGTCTCCTGAAGTCCATGATCAGTTTCTTCATTTTGTTGACATTGAGTGAGGTTATTTTCCTGGCACCACTCCGCCAGGGTACTCAACTCCTCCCTGTAGGCTGTCTCGTCACTGTTGGTAATCAGGCCTACTACTGTTGTGTCATCTGCAAACTTTATGATTGAGTTGGAGGTGTGAGGGGCCACGCAGTCATCGCTGAACAGGGAGTACAGGAGGGAACTGAGCACGCACCCTTGTTGGGGCCCTGTGTTGAAGATCAGCGTAGTGGAGATGATGTTTCCTACATTCACCACCTGGGGMWGGCCCGTCAGAAAGTCCAGGACCCAGTTGCATAGGGTGGGGGTCAGACCCAGGGCCCGAGCTTGATGGGTACTATGGTGTTGAAGGCTGAGCTATAGTCAATGAACAGCATTCTTACATAGGTATCCCTCTTGTCCAGATGGGAAGGACAAGGCAGCTACCTGGTGGATAATGGTACACCGCAGGGGAGCGTAATTAGGCCTTTGTTGTTTTCATTCATGATCAATGATGTACTCTCAGGTACGGCCGGATATTGGGTGGTCGTTATTTGCAGATGATGGCGCCTTATGGAAGAGGGGAAGAAATGTGCCATACATAGTCAGGAAGGTACAGGAGGCAATTGATGAGGTAGAGCGGTGGCGATTCAGGTTCTCTGTAGAGAAAACTCAGTGTTCTTTACCAGGAGGAAGGTGGGTGATGAGGTATGCTTGAGGTTACAGTATATGGGAGAAACTTGGAGAGGGTGGGGTCCTTCAGGTTCCTTGGGGTATACTTTGACACTAGACTGACCTGGGCAGAACACATTGAGAGAGTGGTGGGAAAGTGTAAGAAGGTGCTAAATGTGATGGGCTCTCTGATGGTGAAGGAGTGGGGGGCTGGCCATTCCTCATTAAGGACCATGTATGTTGCATTGATCTGATCTGTAATAGACTATGGCAGTATAGCATATGGTTTGGCAGTCRGGACCTCATTGGAAAGTCTAGATGTCATACAAGGACTCAGAATATGTAGTGGGGCGCTTCGGACCTCCCAGTGTCTGCACTACAGGTGGAGATGGAGGACATGCCATTGCAGATTAGGAGACAGCAGCTGAATTATTGGGTCAACCTACAGGGACATGGGCTGTCTTATCCTGCGAAAGGGATTTTACAGGTATGCTGGGAACATGAGCGAGGACAGAACACAAGCTTTGGGTGGGTGGGTAATATTCAGGCGAGGGAGATGTATGGAAGGGAGTTTAGTACAATGGTAGCTATTCCTGTAAATCCAGCATGGCTACTCCCTCCTCCAGTAGTTGATATAGAAGTATTGGAGAGACTAGGGAAAGATAGGGAGGGTGTTGATCCATCTGATTTGTTTAAGAGACGTCTGGATACTGTGTATCAAGATTTTGTGGCCATTTACACAGATGGTTCAAAAGATCCTAGGACAGACACACTGGGTCAGCATTTGTAGTGCAGGAATGTGGGGTGGCASTCAGGAAACGTATTACAGATCATCTGGCTGTATATACGGCAGAGCTGATGGTCATACTGTTGGCCTTGCAGTGGGTTGAGGAAGTCAAGCCAGACAGGGTAGCTATTTGCTCCGATTCATGTGCAGTGTTGATGATTCTTCAGTCCTTTAGATCACGTAGCAGACAATACCTGCTTTATGATGTACCTGATACCTGATTTATTGCAAGTACAGAAGAAAGTCGGGGAGGGGAGGACAGCAGGAATGGACAGAAGAGAGGAGGCTATTTTTAGATTTAGGCTGGGACACAGCCAGTTGAATAAGACTTTACATTTGGTAGGAAACCCTCCAACAGGAAAGCGTGATTATTGCCAGGAGATGATCGTGGACTACAGGAAAAGGAGGGCCGAGCACACCCCCCATTTTCATTGACGGGGCTGTAGTGGAGCAGGTTGAGAGTTCCTTGGTGTGCACATCTTCAACAAACTATCGTGGCCCAAACATACCAGGACAGTCGTGAAGAGGGCACGACAACACCTATTCCCCATCAGGAGACTGAAAAGATTTGGCATGGGTCCTCAGATCCTCAAAATGTTCTACCGCTGCACCATCGAGAACATCCTGACTGGTTGCATCACTGCATGGTATGGCAACTGCTCGGCCTCCGACTGCAAGGCGCTACAGAGGGTAGTGCGTACGGCCCAGTACATCACTGGGACCAAGCTTCCCGCCATCCAGGACCTCTATACCAGGCAGAGGAAGGCCCTAAAAATTGCCAAAGACTCCAGCCAGCCTAGTCATAGACTGTTCTCTCTGCTACCGCATGGCAAGCGGAAACGGAGCGCCAAGTCTAGGTCCAAAAGGCTTCTTTACAGCTTCTACTCCCAAGCCATAAGACTGCTGAACYGCTAATCAAATGGCTACCAAGACTTTTTGCATTGATCTTCCCCCCTTTTTTTTTACTCTGCTGCTACTTGCTGTTTATTATCTATGCATAGTCACTTTACCTACATGTACCTACATGTACATATTACCTCAATTACCTCGACTAACCTGTACCCCCGCACATTGACTCAGTATATATAGAGTTGTTATTGTTATTTTATTGCTAATCTTATTTATTTTACTTTAGTTAATTTAGTAAATATTTTTCTTAAAACTGCATTATTTTAATTAAAACTGCATTGTTGGTTCAGGGCTTGTAAGTAAGCATTTTATGTTGTGTTCAGCTCATGTGACAAATACATTTGTATTTTATTTGATTTTGAAACAGAGATAGTGGAGCATGTATTGCTACCGTGTGGGAAGTATGAGAGGGAAAGAGAGAGGCTGATATCTAGTATGAGGGAGAAGAGAATACAGGAAATTAGTTTAAAGAGTATATTGAGTAGAACGTCATTAGATACAGTCTCAAATATATATATWTTTTTTTTTAAGAGAAACGTGGCTGGCAGGTAGAATTGAATTTCTCCCTGGCCCACTGTCCAATACAGTAGGTGGCGGTAATGCACCATAACGTTGGACGCCAACGCCCGACAAAGCCTAGCGAAGGAGAAAAAGAAGATGGCAGACGTTACCGAGGTGGATGCAGAGAAACTCAGCAAAAAGTAAGCCATTGTCGATTCACTCGTTTTTTGGACAGCATTTATGAAGACGTTTGCAACACTTTGATGGTGTGTGTGGATCACATCCTTGTTATTAAACGATAAAAGTAGTAGGATATTGTTGCACCAGATCGGATAAAGCACGATGGAAAAACAAGTATACCATAGCGAATGTGCATACAAATTCCAATGGTCCATTCGTTTCAAGTTGCATATCGCGCGTTCTGCTTGTAGTCCTTTAATGTGCACGTATGCATGCTTATCATTATATTCTGTGCGTAGATGACTACAAAACCCATATTGCATCGTACAAATTACCCAAGGTTATTTGCTGATTTGAAGTTTCTTGTTTTCATGTAAGTTAATGAACAAAACCACGTTTTAGCTAAAGTAGTGTTTGCCTTTTTAGCTTTACCGTAATGAGTTGCTTGCCAAATTCAGCAGCCTTTCAAGTGATACTGATATAATATTTATGTGGGGAAACATTGAACTCATCAGCTTTATGCTAATTATCCTATAATCCCACTTCTGTAATGGGATGGCTTGCTAGCTAGTGGATTTAGCTAGCTAAATTACTTCTAGGCTACGTGGTCTGACTGATCAGCTCAGAATGAAAGTGAAAATGTTCTTCCTACTCAGTGGAAAAATTACCCAATTGTCATACTTGAGTAAAAGTAAAGTTACCTTAATAGAAAATGAGTCAAGTGAAAGTTAGAGTAAAATATTCCTTGTGTTAAAGTCTAAGTATTTGTTTTTTATTATACTTCTCAAAAGTATTTAAAAAAATGTATTACTTATATTAGGCAAAACAGACAGCACGGTTTTTTTTGTTTTTTTAACACTGACTAGACAGGGCATATCTGAAATAGTGAGAATGGGTTTATCAAAAAAGATCACAGCACGTTTTTGGACTCATTCAGCAGTTTTAACCTGATTTAATTGGGAATGTTAAGTTATTCCTAAAACAAATTGAAAATGATGCTGTTGCTGCTTCCTGACTTCAACTGTTCAGGTCATACTGATATGCTATTTATGTGTTGACAAGAACTTTTGATAAATAGCTCAATGTCAAAACAGAGTTTTAAGTGTCCAAATCAATATGCAGACACATTTTGTGATATATTAAACACTCATAGCGAATTAAGGGGGAAATCAGGTTGTATGCGCTGTTGAAACCAACACAAAAAAAAACGGAAACTGGAAATATTGTTTACATCACTGGTTTAAAGAACAACCTGTTGAAGACAGCCAGCTACATTTTGAAGTGATGCATTTTTGACCCACCACCTCAATTTGGTCTTATGTAGCAACATTTGAAATTGTGTTTTTTACATTGGATGAAAATACAGACTACAAAATGGTATATCATACACTACACTGGTTAACTTGTAACCCCACTTTTGAGAAAATGTCCCTTGAATGTTTTGGTACACCTACTGGAGAGCTCTTCTTTCTCTATACCCATTCAGCATAGTTCCCACCCTCTTAAGCCTTAGCCACACCAATCTCTTTAAGGATACACATGTGAGGCCATGTACAGTTGAAGTCGGAAGTTTACATACACTTAGGTTGGAGTCATTAAAACTAGTTTTCAACCACTCCACAAATTTCTTGTTAACAAACTATAGTTTTGGCAAGTTGGTTAGGACATCTACTTTGTGCATGACACAAGTAATTTTTCCAACAAATGTTTACAGACAGATTATTTCACTTATAATTCACTGTATCACAATTCCAGTGGGTCAGAAGTTTACATACACTAAGTTGACTGTGCCTTTAAACAGCTTGGAAAATTCCAGAAAATGTCATGGCTTTCGAAGCTTCTGATAGGCTAATTGACATCATTTGAGTCATTTAGAGGTGTACCTGTGGATGTATTTCAAGGCCTACCTTCGAACTCAGTGCCTCTTTGCTTGACATCATGGGAAAATGTAAAGAAATCAGCCAAGCCCTCAGAAAATAAATGATAGACCTCCACAAGTCTGGTTCATCTTTGGGAGCAATTTCCAAACGCCTGAAGGTACCACGTTCATCTGTATAAACAATAGTACGCAAGTATAAACACCATGGGACCACGCAGCCGTCATACCGCTCAGGAAGGAGACGCGTTCTGTCTCCTAGAGATGAGCGTACTTTGGTGCAAAAAGTGCAAATCAATCCCAGAACAACAGCAAAGCACCTTGTGAAGATGCTGGAGGAAACAGGTACAAAAGTATCTATATCCAGAGTAAAACAAGTCCTATATCGACATAACCTGAAAGGCCGCTCAGCAAGGAAGAAGCCACTGCTCCAAAACTGCCATAAAAAACCCAGACTACGGTTTGCAACTGCACATGGGGACAAAGATCATACTTTTTGGAGAAATGTCCCCTGGTCTGATGAAACAAAAATAGAACTGTTTGGCCATAATGACCATCATTATGTTTGGAGGGAAAAGGGGGAGGCTTGCAAGCCAAAGAACACCATCCTAACCGTGAAGCACGGGGGTGGCCGCATCATGTTGTGGGGGTGCTTTGCTGCAGGAGGGACTGGTGCACTTCACAAAATAGATGCCGTCATGAGGAAGGAAAATTATGTGGATATATTGAAGCAGCATCTCAAGACATCAGTCAGGAAGTTAAAGCTTGGTCGCAAATGGGTCTTCCAAATGGACAATGACCCCAAGCATACTTCCAAAGTTGTGGCAAAATGGCTTAAGGACAACAAAGTCAAGGTATTGGAGTGGCCATCACAAAGCCCTGACCTCAATCTTATAGAAAATGTGTGGGCAGAACTGAAAAAGCGTGTGCGAGCAAGGAGACCTACAAACCTGACTCAGTTACACCAGCTCTGTCAGGAGGATTGGGCCAAAATTCAACCAGCTTATTGTGGGAAGCTTGTGGAAGGCTACCCTCAACGTTTGACCCAAGTTAAAAAATTTAAAAGTAAAGCTGCCAAATACTAATTGAGTGTATGTTAACTTCTGACCCGCTGGAAATGTGATGAAAGAAATAAAAGCTGAAATAAATCATTCTCTCTACTATTATTCTGACATTTCACATTCTTAAAATAATTTGGTGATCCTAACTGACCTAAAACAGGGAATTTTTACTAGGATTAAATGTCAGGAATTGTGAAAAACTGAGTTTAAATGTATTTGGCTAAGGTGTATGTAAACTTCTGACTTCAACTGTACTTCATTGTCAAAGAAAATGCTTCATTTTTTTGACACTCAAACGTGATTAGACAGGACAAAGCCGTTTTCACGATGTCAGGTATATCATCAAAATAAATCAATCATAGCACATTTTGGACTGAGTCAGCAGTTTTTACCTGATTTAATTTGACACTATTGGAAATTAAGTTCCATTGTTATTCCTAAAACATAAGTTGAAAATAGTTATTGGCTTCAAAATTGCAGTTGAGGAACAATGGGGAAGTAATTCTGCTTTGAAAGTAAAACTTGTATCACTACTTTTGAGAAAATGGATGTTTAGGTACACCAACTGGAGAGCTCTTTGTCTACACCCATTCAGCATAGTTCACACCCTCCTTGAGCCTATCCCCACCAATCTCTTTAAGGATTCACATGTGAGGCAATGTGCTAAACAGAGTGAGTAGTGTAGTAAACATCCAAAGATTTCAAGACTAAAAGTGGTGAAAGTAGTAGCAAAAATAATGAAATACAATAGATGGTTGTAATCACCCCCAGACACACCTGGCTAACTTGATGGGTCGTCTAATCATCTGGCGAAGTAGTCTTTTGTTTAGATATAAAGGTAGCTAGCTAAATAATGACCCATAATCCCAACCCATACAGTACAAACGGATTGACGTACTGAGCAGCTCATGTTATAGACAGAAGCATGCTACATTACAGACCAATCCAAACTCATCTCTCGGTATGTCCAGCCCCATCCATTATTTCAGCCAATCATGGCCAGCGAGGAGGTTCCTGTCTTTTTCCTTGGCTAAACCAACTAGGCTCGGAATTTAACAACTTGATTCATATTTACAGATGGCATACAAGTTTGTTATTAAGGCACATGAAAGTTCACGTTCCAGAATGCATTTCTATTTTTATCCCCAAAATGTTTTACATTTAAATGCCTCACCTGTGAATTAGTGACGTGCGTTATTAGCCTAGCTTCCTGAAACGGGTCACGTTTTTTTMGGGGGGGGGGTTCGCCAAAACAAAGGGAAATGCAACACTTATTTGTCAATCACTCATATCGATATCAAGTTGTAATCAATAGAACAAGGTGGGGGGTCAGGTTGCAAATCCTGTTTAAAGGAACCCTACTGAAAAAACACATGGAATCTGGGAATAATGTGGATATCACTGGTTAGAGGACAACTTGTAGAAAACAGCCAGCTACATGTTGGATTGTTGCATTTTTTTAAAAAGTGGGTTGCCAATGCAGAAAGTTTTTCAAGCAACACTATTTTGTTAATCATTCATCACATGAACATCAATAGAACGGGGGCAAATGATTAGGTTGTATGCGCTGTTTAAAGTTGAACTGGCAGCACTTAAATTTTTTCATATTTGTTGAGTAGTTAAACTAATCCTGGGAATTGCAAAACATTATAACTAGCAAGGCAATGATCACAAGTCAGTCATAACGTGGCTAATAAGCTAGCAAATCTATTTATGTGGCTATTTATTTAGCAAGCTAAAAGCATGGCGCCTAACGTTAGGTAGCTAGCCAGCTAAGGAGGATGTCATCGGATGAGTGACTGATCTTTTTCCCCATATTGTTTTTTGGTGGCTACAACTAGATACAGGTGTCACTTGTTTAGCTAGCAATAAATGTGAATTGCGTTGCTGGCTATCTAGTTAACTATGCTGAACTTGAACGACTATTATCCCGTTTGCATATCTCTTGCATTCGTAAATTCACTCTGGCTATCTACTCTGATTTCAGAGCACTCTCGTCTGAATGTGCGAGAGCGCAGAATAACTGATGAATTGTTGCCACTAGCACAGTTAGTCACTAACGCTCGAAATAACATGTAAACAGCCTAACCAGCTCTGCTAGGGCGAGTAAAATGGTCAAGAGTGAGGTGGCCATTTGACTTGGTGCTTGACTGCCATTGTGAGGAACGCTCGGATCAACCCTACTCCTCAGCCACAGTGTCCAGTGTAGTGTGTGTGTGGCTCTGAATGCTTGGAGAGCAAAACACTCTGAATTTACCAACAGACAATCGGACAATGCGCTGAATTTACGAACGACCCAGAGCGCACTGACACACTGAAGGTAATTTACCAACGCACCCTTAGTTGTCAATCAAATGTATTTGGCATCGATCAACTGTGCGTGCCGGAAAGTTCCCATTCAGTTGTCAAAACGTGGGTTGGGGACAAGCATGCATTGCCAGGCAAGCTGCAGAAGGACGAGCAGGTTCCCCATCGTTTGTCAGTGCAATTTTGACAGCTAACTAGCTGAAAAAGTTTAAGAGGGTTTATCTAATCTCGCTCTGGATAGCATTAGTTGTTGATCTTGCTGTTGTTGATGTGCATAACTAAGGGAGAGGGAGCCTACCTTTTCATGGTTGATTGATCAATAGGACTCCTATGGTATTTAAATATTTGTAGAAATCCATTCAGGTGTATTTTGTGGTTTTTGGCGAATGCTTTCTAATTATCTAAAATCGTGCCGTTGCTACTGCTTGTAAACACAGTCCAGTTCAAAGTGAATGATAGGAGGCCTGTGTGGCATAAAGGCCTACTGTTGGCTTTGATTGGTTATTCTGCACCGGTCTGCGTAGACTCCGGTCCTGAGTGAGACAGATGTTTTTTTTTGTGAATTATTTCCTGCAGTATCTATTAATTTTCCAAACGCATGGCCACTTTCTCACTCTATATTGCGATAGTTTTCAAATGTTGTTCACAAACATTCTATGAATTTATTAAGATGTGGAAATTACCATATCTAAGTGGTCACATTGTCAGAAAATGTAAAAATAAATACAAATAAAAGTAATGTTGCTAAAACGCTGTCAGTTCCCTATTCAAATGACACACGGAATATGAGCGTTTTTATATCACTGGTTAGAAGAGAATTTACAGTCATTCTGGAATTTCGGATGGAGATTCTGGGAGGCTGGCGAAACAGGAAAGAAGCAAATCAGTTGCTTTGTTATTTAACTTAACCGAATCACGACCCGAAATAGGATATCAACATTGACACGGGTTGGTTGTTCATTTTGAATGATAGTTTGACTCTTAAATCTGTGTTTTGGTGTGAGGCCAGGGACTTTTATAGAGAGACACCCCCGATATATCTCAGGGCCATATGAAAATGACAGCAGAGTTTTTGACCTGCAAAGTCCTGCGACCTTTACTCCATTGTAGTGGAGTAAAAGTTGTCAAAAAATATTTAAACTACTTAAGTAGTACTTCAAAGTATTTCTACTTACTTTACACCAGTGTTACTAAACTCGTTTACACTGAACAAAAATATAAACGCAACATGTGAAGTGTTGCCATGTTTCAAATTCACAGAAATAAGTCAGTTGTGTGTGTGTCTCTCTCCAGGTCTGGTCATTGACTGGTGTAGCACAGTAGGTCAGCCTGCATCACCATGCTGACTCTGGTGGTCAGGACTGCCAGGCACCAGGTGTGTCAAGCCTTTGGGGTCAGGGCTCAGGGGGTAAAGTTCGCTCTCCCCAGCACAGTGTCAGTCCCAGCTCTAATTCAGGGGAATCGCTGGCGAGGTGACAAAAGGTTGGTGGCTTTTCCGTTCAGTGAGAAAAACAACTAACCTTTTGTCACGAAAGATTCCCTTTTTAGGCGTTACTTGTATTGCTTTATAAAGTAGTCTCCCGAGTAGTCCCCTCAACCTCGATGCTGAGTCCACTAGATACCCTGATGTTACCCTCTGTGTTTGTGTTGTTGTTGTCAGTGAGCTGAAGAGGCGAATGAAAGCTGAGAAGAAGGCATCTGAGAAGGAAGCCAAAGTCAAAGAGCAGGTTGAGCAGAAGGAGACCAATGACCAGGCAGTTCAGAATGCATACGGGGCAGATGAGGAGACCCTGGACCCTAACGTGAGCTATATGGATGTTTATGATCGTCCTTCCCTCCCTCTTGTGATTTGCTTCAGAACATTTGACTGCTGATCTTAGTAGAAGATTAAAAATATATATTTCTCAAAAATAGGGCTGCAATAATTGAGCTCTTGTACATTTGCACTAACCTGACTTTATATTGTTTATCCCAATAGCAATACTTTAAGATCCGCACTCAAGCCATCCAGGCTCTGAAGGGCACAGCAGAGGACCCATACCCTCACAAGTACAATGTAGATCTGTCGCTCACAGAGTTCATTGAGAAATACAACCACCTACAGCCTGGAGACCAGCTAACAGACATTGTCCTCAATGTATCAGGTACTGACAACAACTGTTTTCAAATATTGTGATTTGAAATAATATGATGTCATTTGATGGTCAATCTGTATTTTTGACATATGTGAAACTCTGTTGTTGGCAGGTCGTGTCCATGCCAAGAGAGAGTCCGGGGCCAAGTTAATCTTCTATGACTTGCGAGGGGAAGGCGTCAAGCTGCAAGTTATGGCAACCAACAGGTACAGAACATGGTCCTTCCTAGAACTCTAATACTCATGGTAGCTCAAATACCTCCCACATGTATCTTTTCTAACCCTGTCTGTCCATCTTCCCTGTCAGGAGCTACAAGTCTGAGGAGGAGTTTGTGCGCATCAACAACAAGCTGCGGCGTGGTGACATCATTGGTGTTCGTGGTAATCCAGGGAAGACCAAAAAGGGCGAGTTGAGCATCATTCCCATAGAGATGACCCTGCTTTCACCTTGCTTGCACATGCTGCCCCACCTCCATTTTGGTCTCAAGGACAAGGTGAGCACCTTCACAATCCTGTAGTGGACATACAGAAAGCATGTCAGGCCTTCATATGAATGAGAGATGATACAGGACACCTTTAATTCATGTAACCTGGAGAAGAAATGACAGTTTTTAGGGATCTTCACACTTTCTCTAACCCATTGCCTCCAGGAAACACGATTCCGCCAGCGATACCTGGATCTGATTCTCAATGACTATGTGAGGCAGAAATTTGTGACACGTGCCAAGATCATCACTTACCTCCGCAGCTTCCTGGATGGGCTGGGATTCCTGGAGGTGAGGGAAATGGCCACTAGGGGGCACTTTTGTTTAAAAAAAAATAAAATAATAAGGTTTGTCAGGAAAATGTCATTGGAGTGTGGAGGTGTTCAGGTTAAGAGTTCAAGAGGGGTAAAGCTGTCTTCTCTTTGATGTGGAAAGTTATTTTAAAGGTTTATTTTTCACAAACAGGGTTTTGGTGATAGATGGAGATCGGTAACTGAGACTTTAAAACCACAACACACGTTTCTTACAGATTGAGACACCCATGATGAACCTGATTCCTGGTGGGGCCGTGGCCAAACCCTTTGTGACCTACCATAACGACCTAGACATGAACCTTTACATGAGGATCGCTCCTGAGCTCTACCACAAGGTAACATGTCCCCTGAGGAAGGATCATTAACGGAAAAACACTTTCAACTCCATGCTCATATTTCTTCTTTCCCCAGATGCTTGTGGTTGGGGGGATTGACAGAGTGTATGAGATTGGACGGCAGTTCAGAAACGAAGGCATTGACCTCACCCACAATCCAGAGTTCACCACCTGCGAATTCTATATGGCCTATGCAGATTACCATGACTTGATGGATATCACAGAGAAGCTTCTCTCGGGTGAATGAAGGGGATGTTTCTACTTCATCATTCTGGAATGTGAATATATAGTGTTACTCACAGTGACATGTAGGTATGTAGCTGCTAGGTTCCATTACTAACTGGTCTGCTCTCTTCCCATCAGGGATGGTCAAGCACATCACTGGAGAGTACAAAGTGAAGTATCATCCAGAGGGTCCAGAGGGCCCGACCCAAGAGATCGACTTCACTCCTCCCTTCAGGAGGGTCAGCATGACACACGACCTGGAAAAGGAGATGGGCGTCAAGTTCCCAGCTGCTGACACCTACGACAGTGACGGTAAGATAATGAATGCCTGTCAGTACAGTGCCACAGCTATACCTCTATATAATTATAGAATTTATTAGGTTCTCTTACTGACCTGTCCCTCTCCACCCACCCCAGAGACACGTAAATTCTTTGATGAACTTTGTGCCCAGAAAGGAGTGGAGTGCCCTCCTCCTAGAACTACTGCCCGCCTCCTTGACAAGGTGCCTTTTCTAATCTACATCAGGAAACCCTCCTCCTATAGCCCGTCCATATTGTTGACATCATGACTAAACTGAAGTTGATGTTTATCCCTGCAGTTGGTGGGAGATTTCCTGGAAGTCACATGTATCAACCCCACGTTCATCTGTGACCACCCACAGATCATGAGCCCCCTGGCCAAATGGTGAGCTCTTCCTATCCATATTACTCATTTAAAAACAAGCAACAATGCTCTTATTCACATTCCAGTGGACTGCAGGTTACCATTTGAAACAGAGTCAACATAGGTCTTGCAGTGCCCCCTGCTCATCAATGCTGATGTGTCTAGCTATGCTCTCCTTGATCTCTCCCCATACAGGCACCGGTCAGAGAAAGGCCTGACGGAGCGGTTTGAGCTGTTTGTATTGAAGAAGGAGATCTGTAATGCCTACACTGAGTTGAACGACCCTATCAGGCAGAGGGAGCTCTTTGAGCAACAGGCTAAGGTCAGTGTGCCTGGGCGAGTCGGCTGAGTAATGCTAGAAACGATGTAGTAGTTGGGGCAACTGAACTGACACATTCCCCAAAGATTCTTGCCTTACGTCAACTTATTTACCATTGGTGCTTCATTTTCTTTGTGATATTTTCCTGTTTGAGTCACCACCCTGTAAATCTTGATGAGCTACTTTGTTTTGGTTTTTCATCTAGCTCATGTGTGTATTTTTGTGTTTTATTAGGCCAAGGCAGAGGGTGATGACGAGAGCATGTCCATTGATGAGACTTTCTGCACGGCACTAGAGTATGGCCTGCCACCAACTGCTGGCTGGGGCATGGGCATTGACCGCCTTACCATGTTCCTCACAGACTCCAACAACATCAAGGTACAGTCATAATACATTTACATTTAAGTCATTTAGCAGACGCTCTTATCCAGAGCGACTTACAAGTTGGTGCATTCACCTTATGATATCCAGCTATACATACATACAGACAGGTCAATATAGATCATGTGCAATCTCTAAAGCACTGTAGGCCTTAATGCTCAAATCAATGTAGTTTTTCAATTCTGTTTTGGAATACTGACTGTTCAAACAGGAATTTACAAGTGACCAAACCGCGGGGGGTGTTCAGATGGCAGTCATGGCTATGCTAGTTGTCATAGTAATGACTGGTGTGTGCGCAGTGGTGTAGGCTGATTGGTGGTGGTGCTTGTGCCTCCTATCACTCACAAGTTATGTAGCAGCTAAGGTGACAACAATGTCTGCCATGGACATTTCCCAGTTGCTTTAAATGTTCAAAGTCATAATGTAAGAACACTTATAAATGCTCAATGGATAAGATGATCCACCTTTCAAAAGGAGTCATTTTTGGCTAGCCACAGCAGTCCGCTAACTAGGTAGCTGTTCAGCTTTCTAGCACATCCAGTCATTTCTTTGTAAACCATTAACAAGCTCGTTAGCTACCACGTGTTCTTATCAAACTGTCAACCGTGTAGCTAGCAAGCAACAAGATATGCCAAATAAGTCTAAAAACCAATCAATCAGATTTGACTGTTCAGACACAAGTTGAATGGCCAGGAATCAGATTTGTATCTGACTTCCATTGTACTGTAGCACATGGAACCAGATATTTCAAGCCACATTTCAAACCACCTTCGTAGGTGGTTTGAAATGTGACTTGAAATATCCGATTCCATGTGCTTTTTGGCTGTTCAGACTGCAGGAAAAGTAATARATTTGAATCGGAAATGCAAAATAATTTGCATTTGAGTCGCTTCAAACTGCCAATGTGAACAAGGCTTTAGGCATGCATGTTTATTATTATGCAGTAGGGGACACTGTTTTGATGCTTGTTTACACATGCAATACACTACAAACTTGAATGCACTTCAGCAGGACTCTGTGTCTGTGAAACCACCTGATGTTAATTATGTWTRACAGGAGGTGCTGTTCTTCCCAGCCATGAAGCCTGATGACAACAAGACAGCCCCTCTCACAGAGGGCACCTCTGTGTAGTATTGTGACCTCGCCTGCTGGCAGATCTCTGCAGGGGTTGGCATGGTGATGAAGCCTGGGGAAATAATCCGATTGGTCTGTTGGTCTCACTGTGTCCCGGTGGCATTGACTGTTTTCCATTTTATCATATGGTTTGAATCTTGCAATCTGCATTATTAAGGGAAATAAGTTAGTTGAAAACATTAAATTGTGTGATCTTATTACCTTGCGCTTTGTCTCAATTCTTTCTTCCCTCATAAGTGTGGTGGACATCCAAGCCCAATGTAATGTCAGTGAATGAGGGTTTCTGGACATGTTTGTTGTGTTATTGTATGCTATACAGTCCAACTACTAAAAAAAATTATGTTCACTCACACAACTGCCATTGGCACAAAAATAAAATTTGACAAAAATGTGATTCTGTATTCCCATGATTGAGTTACATGTCAAAGTATGTGTCTGCAGCTGATATACTGTTGTAGTAGGCCTACGTTACTGGTCTGTTCTTTAGCCATGGTCTTCATTACGTACATTTTCATACAAACCAGGGGTCATTCAGCCGAATCTGTTGCAAAACATTTCTTAAACGGAAACGGAGGAAGGTACCAGAATTTGTCCAATAGAAACTGTTTGGCAGAATGACCACCTATTCTGTTACAAAATGTTTTCTGTCTTTTTCTTTTTTCCAAATGGAAAACATTTAGAAACAAACTAGAGTTTCTATTGGACAAATTCAGGTAGCTCAATCCCTGTTTCGTTCTGTTTGTTAAATGGTAAACTGTTTCTGTTGCAAGATGTAATGAATGCACCCCTGGTGACGGAATACTTGACGACCAATGTGCACCCCACCCCTAAAAGGATTTTGTGGGAGGACCTGTGTACAATACCTTTGGTTGGAGGAGGAAGAGCACAAGGTGAGTAGATGTGTTCTGCAAGTTCATTTCCAGTGAATGCAGTCCAGTCACTTTCTAGTCATGCTGCAAAGTACTGTAGGACCCTAGTGTGAAATCTATCAAGAAAACCAGAATTTGTTTAACCCTCCTGCTGTGTTCCGGTCAAATTGGACTGATTTACAAGTTCTCTCTGAAAAATTAAGTTAATTTCATCTGATTGTCATAAGGTTCCATGACTTTGTCCACACAGGGCATCTGAACACAAAATACATTTAGATGATTTTAATAAAACTTTGGGTGTTTTATTTAACTTTTGTACACCTGTGGTGCTCCCGGTCAAAAATTACTACTAAGACTACAATTATTGTATAAAATTTAGTTCATGCACATGCCCATTCACTTCCTCTCCCAGACCCCCACATACATGCGTGTTTGAGCACACACACACCTCACTCCCCTTCTTGGGTTCCATGACAAGGAACCTTTCCCAAATAGAATCTTTCCCCCATGGGAACCACACCTGTTGGCATTCTCACAAACAATCGCAACATTGTTTCAATAATATATAGAACTTTTCTCGCAGCTCTGGTATATAAAGCTTTTTTGAGGCCTTGCTCACAATTCATTCTGTGGCTGCACAATGACCAAACGATATACTGTATGTGAGGCTATTGACCTTATCTTTAATCATGACGCTGGTGAGGAGAGTCCTTGTTAAACTTTGACACAAAGTAATCTGATAAATACCACAATATGTTTAATCTGAGTATTTGTTCTAGTCAAAATAATCCATACATTATGCTTTTTTAAACTCAAAAACGAGTTGTATGAGCTCAGGTCAATGAGGCCTACAGGCCATAAATAGCAAGTAGAAGTTCAAAACTTGTAATGTTCACAAGAACTTAAGTTGATAAAAAGATCTAACAACATTAGGTGATAATATATGTATTGTTATGGATTATGATCAGCTATAACGGGGCGGTCATTTTGGACCGGGAACACAGAATAAATTAACATGAAACGAACACAACAGGAGTGTTAATGAAAGCAACACTATGTTCTAGGAACTGTTGCCCAATCTCAGCAGTTATGTACTACAGTACAATGMAAACGGACACAAAAGAAACAGTGACGGGGTTAGGGCTGTAATATTCATGAAGGAAAAACTATTTAGAGTCATAACCTACCAAGCATAATGAGAATGATCGCGTTCCCCTGTTCAGATGTTGCATGAATCAACCAATGGTTGAATGCCACGGCATCGATTGACAGATTGTTATAACGTATGTGATTAGCTGATAGTTAAAATACATATCCAGGCAGTGTAAAGTATGAAATGCTTCAGCAACGCCTGGGCAGAGGAACGCGCCCAAAACCTTATGGTTAGTTCCACAATGCCATAAAGATGCAGAGTAGACAGACCAATAGACAGAAGAAAATCTAACACTACCAACTATGCGGAAAACAGCTATTATTTCCCGAAATATTCTGTTGCGCATTTATTACGCCTTGAGAGTATCCATATAAGGAAAAGCCTTATCGGCAAATACGGTCCAACTTCCACAAAGTCCTGATGAAAATRTGCTTCTATTTCATGTCGAGAGCGCGCAAATGGTGATTGTGCGCGTTCCACTCAGTCAATTGCATGTGTAATCATTTCGGCCAACACTGTGAAGATGGCGATGAGAGTAGCGTTCCGGTGCCTTTCTGCAAACTTTTCTACAGTACTGCTTCAGCTTTCTCGACCTGTACAGATATCCGCAAATCGGCTTTTATGGAAGGCAAACACCGCACGGACAATGAGCACGGCCTCGCGACTGTCCACAGGTAACAATTTGTTACAATGTTGCCCAAATTGGCACTCAGTGTTGCATGCTACTAGATTCATCAACATCACAATTGATGTACGGGTCTGTGGCTACACATTCCAGTCGCAGAGGGGGAATAATCTCACGCTGTTTTGGTGACTTTCCCACGGTACATTTCTACACGTCAGAGAGAGCATGAACGATTTATTTTTTTACATTTGGTGATCAGCATATCCACTTTTGTAAGCAGTTTAGAACGCATGCCCTGCTAAGATAAAGTTTGGTCGAAGGCACAAATAAAAAGTAGCCTAATGCTGGCCGTTACGTGGTCTAAAAGTAAACTATTCTCTAGCTATTCCCAGACAGAAATCAAGTGATTTGTTTTTATGGAATTTTGGGATTCCCTGACCAGCCTGTGGAACAACGCTCCCCGCGATAGGTTGGTTTAACCGTAATATTTTGAATTATATGGTCGCTTTCCATAAACTGCTATCTGGGCTGTCCCCAAAGGTAGCCGGGTCGATTAAAGCTTTCATTTTCTTAAACAGGCTACATTGTAAAACATTATCAGAGGTTTAACTTGACTTTGCAACGATTTGCTGGGTCTGCTATCCACGGTCTTAAAAAAACATTKGGTTTTTTTAGGCACTCAGACACCCACTGTCTCGTGCTCCAATGTAATGGATAATTACATACAGCAAGTCACGCACGAGTTTGGACGAAGGCTGGTCAGGAGTAACACATTTGATCATACATCTATATTTAGCATATTTACTACATGTGTAGTCTGCAAATGMCAAATACATGTGTGGTGTTTTAGTCTAAATGATATTTAAGATCTCCATTAAGGTAAGGCTCTCCCCTGAGTCAGACAAACCAGCCATGCCCCAGCATCATGCACAGTTCACAATCTGGTTCAAACCTGTATTTTTTTCTGCATGATCTGATGCTAGCATTGGAAACAGTCATTTAATTCCTCAGCATATCGGGAAAGATTGACAGCATTTGACATAAACCATATTTAATGTTTCTTGCTTAAAATGTGGATTACATATCTGTCCAAAATAATATCAAATATTACTAGTTAATTTAATAGAAGGAACAGGCTACATAGCAGATTAGAGGATGTTTTTCACTTCAACCAATAGAGAACTGTTAAATGTGTGTGCTCCCTCCCACCACTCATACTGTGTACAACCATACTACAATGTACAGTAATAGCTAGAGAATGCTGGTACATTGTATGAGCAATTGACTTCACAATGGTGATAGTAATACAATTCACATCTTGTTTGACATTACAGGACTGAATGTGGGGCAGTACATTAATGGTATCTTTTGCCATCATGCAGTATTTTAAATTAGGTTTGCGGTTTTGCACAGCACTTTTTGGCTCTGGTCCATAGTACATTAGTGTCCTTTGGACGGTCAATAACAAGGGCAATGTGTGGTTTGGGATGGGTACTTAGTTAAGTCCCCCCCCCCCCCCCCCCCTAGAGTTTGGAAACCCTAAATTGATTGTGTACTCATAGAACACAGAAAACTTGACATTTTTAGTTTTCCCATTATCTAACGTGAATGTCTATTTTTACAGCCCTCAAATTCACAGACAAGCATGAGTGGGTACGAGTAGAGGGTGGAGTTGGTACAGTTGGCATCAGCAATTTTGCTCAGGTAGGCAGTTTGGTTGACACTTTAATCAATGATTTAGTGTGCTGCTGTTTCTAAATTACTGATAATCTGACATTTATTGGTCTACATAATGCCTGTATTGTCTTGAGAGATTTATTTTGGAACTTTGCACTTTGTCCTGCAATACAAAGACATACAATTTTACATATGTATGACTATTGATTACTTGTATTATGCCTGGCTTAAAATTTGAGGGCCAATCTGATATTTGTGCAATAACTTTAAGTTTACCACAACTTTCATTGGCCTTGTTTTATGCTTCATGAAATCAGTTACACGTTAGGATTTTTACCTTGACTTTCCTCTATGAATATCTGCTAAAATGTTAGAATTTGTGTCCCTCCATTGTAGGAAGCATTAGGCGATGTGGTGTATTGTGGACTCCCTGAGGTGGGGCAGAAACTTGAACAAATGGGTGAGATTTTTATTCAGGTTTAATTTTCCTCCCACAAGTAAATTAGTTTTGTTGCCAGTAAGGAGGGTCATGCATGTCCTTTGCTTGTGTTTCAGAGGAGTTTGGTGCTTTGGAAAGTGTGAAGGCTGCTAGTGAGCTGTACTCTCCTCTGACTGGAGAGGTAACTGAAATCAACACAGAGCTGGCAGACAACCCTGGACTAGTGAATAAATCCTGCTACGAAGGGGGTGAGTATCAAGACAGTGAAATGACAAATCAGTTGATGCGTATGTTTGACATTTTAGTCATTTAGCAGACGCTCTTATCCAGAGCAAACTTAGATGAGCAAATTAGGGTTGTCTTGCTCAAGGACACATCGACAGATTCTTCACCTATTCAGATTGGGGTTTCGAACCAGTGACCTTTCGGTTAATGGCACAACGCGCTTAACCGCTAGGGTACCTGCCATCTCCTTATGTGATTTTTGTTGGTGAATAATCATTCAACACACTATTAAACCCCCTCCTGACAATGTTACTGATGGTTGCTCTGRTCTGACTTCCAGGCTGGCTAATTAAGATGACTATTGACAACCCTGCAGAACTTGATGGCCTCATGGACGATGGCTCCTATGAGAAATTGATCAAATCCCTTGATGAGTAGACTGCTCAACTCTCCATGTTCTTTTTAAAAATGTTCTTTTTAATGATGATTACAGGTCTTTCACACTAATCCTATCTGGACTGGCTGTAAAATCTCAGCTCAAATGATATTATGTAAAGTAGCCCTATTTATTTAGCCTGTAATTGTTTTATCACCAAGATAACCAAAATGTTAATTAACCATGCTCATCTAGGTGCTTATTGCTGATGAAACCACAAGACAACCTGAAGGGTTTGTTCCCATGTCCTGTTGGCACAACGATAAATCCTGTTGGCACAATAATCAAGGATTTATTATTTCAGGTGCTTAGTTTGGACTGAAAGAAAATACAGAGAAGTGGCAACAGGTTGGAAAGTGATCGGAAATGAGAAGTCAGATKAATTAAATACAGTGTACAATCCATTGTTTTTTTTCATTATGACTTTTATATTCCATCTGGTGGGAAGGATGGAATACAGTACTATTCACTTCCATAAACCACCTTAAGTCAATATCTAATAGTCAAAACTTAATTTGGTGTCTGGCAATGCAAGACTAGTCAAAACTGAACTTTGGCTGGCAGCCTGGCACTTCCAAAGACTCCCACACTTGTAGATTCACATTCTTCAGCAAGATAACCTTCTTTAGAACAAAAGACTACAGCACAAATGAAGCCGGAATCAATTATATTTGGGATTTTTTCATATTTTAAGGTAACATCTGGAATAWGTGGGATATATAGTATTTTTTGTTACACTGTTTATACACACCACCTGTATTTATATACTGGATGGTGGCATAGCTCACTAATGTCTACTGCTATACATATTCTTAGTATATATTTTTGGTGTAGCCCTATGTATGTGTAGATTTCATTTGGATTACTGATTTGTCCTGACATTCATGATATCTTGTTTTTGATGATTTGTGTACTTGTTTGACACTTACTGCATTGTTAGGAGCTAGGAAGCCAAGCATTTTGCTGCACCTGCTATAACCTCTGCTAAACTGTACGTGACCAATAAAAATTTATTTGATATACTGCTGCTGTATTTTCCAGCCCAAGTGATTCAAGCTAATGGTAACTGAAAGTTACACTCCAGTGATATTAACACATTTAATATATCCACACAGTAGCACTGATTTATTAACATATAATCAGCACATTCAGTTAATGGAACATTGTAAATGGCTAGTTTCCCATTTTGTGAAGGGTGTGTGTGGACCTATTCCTAGAAATACCCTGCTTTAATCTAGACCTTTTTGTTCTGATGCCTAACATGTGAAAAACCAGGGGGATAGAGAAGCACTGCTGAAACAAACATGCTGATGATACTGGCCGCTTCTCATTGCTAACATTGACTCTCGGCACACCTTGACTTTTGCCCTTAGATCAAGATAGAGATGAGGTGCAGGGGAGGGTTGGTCAATGATTAATYGCAGAAGTGGGCACAGAATCAGTGTAGCAGAGAAACTGAGCAAATATTTGACTATATTTTTTAAAACTTTAACTATGAAGGGGCATGGGGCTTTAATACTTTACAGGAGAATACCATTTGGCTGATGGACAGAAAAGATCCTCTCGGGGATGGTCCTGCCTTGACACAATGAGCAGAGTGATGGTGTTGCTGCTGTATGTATATGTGCACTTTAAAAAGCGTGTGCTGCATATCTTTACTATGATTTCAAGAAAGTATTAGGGTTTAATATTTCGATGCACAACACTTCTACATTGAAAACATGTCATTCATAATTATCATTACAACAATGAGAATGGAAAATTGGGGGATACTCTGAGAAATAGGCTGTCTGAAACAGGTCCATAAGTGAAACGAGTGTAATTTTATTGTGGGGCTGCAGTGACCCCTTGTGGTGTACCTACAAAAATACATCAGCAATAAATCAGATTTGAGTGGACGACCATTAGTTATTGAACAAATTATCTTTCATGCATGCATACTGGTTGTTTCAATATGTGTTGTATTGGGGCTTGATTACGGTATGAAAAGCACGTTATTACTCAGCATTATGCCGAACCAAGAAGAATTGATTTACTAACAAACAGCGTACAGAAAGCTAATTCGATCTGAATGGATTCTGAACAAGATATATATATWTTTTAAATCAAAGATTCWGATTGAATCTGTTTTAATACAACTCTTCACACGTGAATTTTAGTACATCCGTTTGACGATCCATTGCGTCTACCATTGGGTGCCATATCCCACAATGCACAGTTTTAGGACTTCCTTTTTCCTTTCAGCCATTTTCCGCCTCAGACGGTACGTGAAAATAAGCTCAGTCTTTCAAACGAAATCGCTCTTAATCCTCCAATATATCAAAATGTATGTTACTTTTATGCATTTGTTTCCAAAGTGTATGATGTTGTCGTTCAGAATATATGACTATTGATGAGTTAGTTGAGATAAAGGCAAGCCAGATAGGTTGACTGCTAAACTTTTCTGGGTTGCAGACGCATGTATGTCTGTGTTGTCAGTGACGTTACAAGTGTTTCATTGTCACCAACCTGTCGGTAACGATCTAGATTATCGACAATTAACTCCAATGATTACGGAGTCATTAACACAGTAAAATATACGTCTGTTTGTGTTGAAATCCATTGCTGCATTCCCAGTTAGCCTGGACGTGATGGCTAGCTAACTGGCTAGCATTTAGCCTAGTAAGCACTTCGTCAGCCATTTTTTTTCCTCCGCTGGATGGGCTGATCTTATTGCTAAATGTGATTAGCTTCTACACGTGTTAATTCCCTGTTTCAGGGAAGTAGGCAACCATGGCACCCAGCCGGAATGGCATGCTTTTGAACCCACACTTCCACAAAGACTGGCAGACGAGGGTGCGCACCTGGTTCAACCAGCCCGCAAGGAAGACTCGCAGGTAGGCCTTGATTAGTTACATTGGTTAAGTAAAGTATAATGGTTGGATAAATGCTTAATTTGGGTTGAACTGTCWTACGTTTCAAACGTCTGCTGTATGCAAACCTACCAGCTATTAACTAGCATGMTTGTGATGTACCTGGTTGGTTAACTAGCTGTATAGATTGAATTATGGCTATGGTGTAGTTTTGTTGTGTGCCTGTGTTTGACATGTATGTATGTGATGGAGGTCATTCAAATATAACTTGCTATATATGAACAGACTTCTAATTTTTCAGGCGAAAGGCCCGTCAGATCAAGGCTCGTCGTATTGCCCCACGTCCTGTGGCCGGACCCCTCAGGCCTCAAGTCAGGTGTCCCACCATCAGGTATCACACCAAGGTGCGTGCCGGGCGTGGCTTCACCCTGGAGGAACTCAAGGTAAGAGGAATATTAACAGTACATTTACTTTGTGAATAATAACCTCCAGGTTTAGGCAGTGTTAGTACGTTATGTAAGACTGAACAGCCTGAAAGACAGGTGTGTTTTTATTGAATATATTTTAGCTTGCGGACTACTAGAACCTTTTACAGCAGTCAAGTGATGACAAATCTCCGGAATCTCTGTACCTCCTTGATGATTCAACTTGAACCTATTTGCTGATGTCTGCTTGTTTTAATGTGTGCTGTGCATATAAAAAAAACTCAAAACTGGTCAATTGATTCATAACATGGGGCTCAAGCCAGTTATTAACCCATTTTTGTTTGACAGGCTTTTTTGGCTGAATGTAGCAATCTACTTGTATTGAGTTATGTGCAAGCCTCCACACTCKTAAAAGTCCGGGCATGGCTAGCAACTAAATGCCCAACAGTTCTTAAATATTTGGTTCTTGCGTGTGCTTTGTATTCTAGGCAGCCGGTATCCACAAGAAGACAGCCCGCACCATTGGCATCTCTGTTGACTCCCGCCGTCGCAACAGGTCATCGGAGTCCCTGCAGGCCAATGTACAGCGCCTGAAAGAGTACCGCTCCAAGCTCATCCTCTTCCCCAGGAAGGCCTCCGCACCCAAGAAGGGAGACAGCACTGTAAGTGTCAGTCATAGAAAGTTGGGTTGAGTGTTTATAAACATATGGGCACGCATAACCATATTGTCAAAGTGATTGCTTCATTTGAGGCTCAGATTATAAACATTTGCAGTGGAACATTTCATCAGTCATGCGTGACATTGCTGTTAAACGTGATTTCAGAAAATTTGCTTATGATTGAAATAAAGAAACCTGGGTTGTGAGCAGCTCTGGTCCAGCAGTCAAGTGATGACAAATTCTCCGGAATCTCTGTACTACCTTGATGATTACATTTGAACCTATTATCTGATGACTGCCGGGTTCATGTGTCCAGTGCCCATTCTGTAGTTTCTGAAACGGCCTGTTAGCAAGGACGTTTTGGAGTTACGGTGTGGAAATTGGGCTTCAAACTGGTCTGGAAGTTTTGAAATGTTTTAATGCATTTTGTGCAGAGTAACATTGATCTGCATGGTTATCTGGACTACTTTGTTTACGTGCTCCGTTGTAGATTCAGTTTCAGTTGGTGGTGTGCAATTAAATGTTTGAAATCTTCTCTTCACCCCAGTAGCATTTTAGATTGACTGCACCGTCTTGAATGTGCACATGGTAGATGTTACTTTTCCTGCGAGCATTAAAACRTTTCCCTTTCTCCAGGAGGAGGAACTGAAGATGGCCACGCAGCTCTCTGGCGCTGTCATGCCCATCAAGAATGTACGTATCACACATTCATATCACTTGATTCACCCAAAAAAAGGAAGTTCATGTTCTTTAAATTGAAGATAACGCTGATTAGGGTTATTGAATGTAAATMGGATGACCAGGTCATAAATGAAATATTTGGAGGATGTATCTTGAGTCTATGTATTGAACACATATGTTCGAGCTCTTTCAGCAGTCAAGTGATGACAAATTCTCCGGAATCTCTGTATTACCTTGATGATTCTCTTTGAACCTATTATCTGATGACTGCCAGATTGTGTGCTGGACCGTAACTTAATTTGGACATACAAATAATTAAATCATTGAGTAATAACATGGGACTCTGCTAATCCATTCATTGTATTTGACTTTCTCTTTGACTGAAATGCCCTTCTACTCTTGATGAGTATATCTTTACATCAACATCGTTGTAATTGGGCTCTTCTCCCTCTGCTACAGGTGCACAAGAAGGAGAAGGCCAGGGTGATTTCTGAGGATGAAAAGAACTTCAAGGCTTTCGCCAGCCTGCGTATGGCCCGTGCCAATGCTCGTCTCTTCGGCATCCGTGCCAAGAGGGCAAAGGAGGCGGAAGCTGAGAGTATTGACAAGAAGAAATAACCGTTAGTTTCTATGGAACTTTCAAAAATAAAAACGTGTATAACTTCACTGGTCATTTTTCAATTTGAAGGGTCATGTTTGTTACCATCTCATCTTGAAATGATAATTTTTTGTTGCAGTTGTGGAGACATTTCTGTTCAATGGTGTTAAACACTCAACTTTGGTACATTTGAAAAATATTTTTCCATGCTTTAGTATTTCAATTCACATTTGATGGATTATAGAAATACAGGCATCAATGCTAATGTTAAATAGTGTTTACTGTGTTGCCCAAGAGACAAATGGATGGAATATATCTTGCCCAGTCACTACCAGCAAGTGGCAGCTGTACTACATTAAATCACTCACCCTGGCATTTTCAAATTGTATGTGGAAACCATTCTCCTGAATGTGAAGTACACACTATTGGAAGTGACTTTTTGAATCGTCTTCAGCGTAAATTCATCCACAAACTATAATTTATCTTAAATTTACTGCTCTTCATTAATTTCATATAAACCCATTCAAAAGGTTGGGATGTAAAGCAGAAGTGTGCGCTTTCGAGGGGTTTTTGTTTAGCATACTTTGAATTCCTAAATATTAAGTGGCTTCTTTCACAAAGCAGGCAATCTACAAAATCTCAATGGAATGTGGCACCCTTGGCATGTCAATTCTGGCTCCGAAAAGTTTACTGCTCACGTTAGTTTCGCTGCTAGTTCAACCAGAACCTTGTGTGATTGTATGTTTTAGGGACTTATGAGCAATGCTCCAGCCTTCTAGTAGTTTATGAAAATGTGGTTTTGACTTGTGTAGTCAAAGAATAGATGGAAAGGGTGATTGTGGAATTCCTAGATTCCCATCCTAGCCCTAAGTTCCAGTTCGATATTTATAGGGGTGTAAAACGCAACATGCAACAATTTAAATTTGAATGAGTTACAGTTCATATGAGGAAATCAGTCAATTTAAATAAATTCTTTAGGCCTGTATCTATTGATGCCACATTACTGGGAATAGAGATGCATCTGTTGTTCACAGATTCAAAAAAAAAATCAGATCTCGTGTGACCATTTGCAGCATGACACATCTCCTTTGCGTAGATTTGATTGTGGCCTGTGGAATGTTGTACCACTCTTCAATGGCTGTGTGAAGTTGCTGGATATTGGTGGGAATGGGAACATGCTGTTATACATGTTGATCCAGAGCATCCCAAGCGTGCTCAATGGGTGACATGTCTAGTGAGTATGCAGGCCATGGAAGAACTGGGAGATTTTCAGCTTCCAGGAATTGTGTACAGATACTTGTGTATTGGGGCCGTGCATTATGCWGAAACGTGAGGTGATGGTGGCGGATGAATGGCTCAACAATGGGCCTCAGGATCTCATGGTATCTGCATTCAAATTACCATCGATAAAATGCAATTGTGTTGTCCATAGCTTATGCTTGTCCTTATCATAACCCCACCGCCATCGTGGGACACTTCATAACGTTGACATCAGCAAACCGCTCGCCCACATGACACCATACATGCAGTCTGCCATCTGCCCGGTACAGTTGAAACCGGGATTCATCCATGAAGAGCAGACTTCTCCAGCATGCCAGTGGCCATTGAAAGTGAGCATTTGCCTACTGAAGTTGGCTATGACGCCGAACTGCAGTCAGCTCGACCCTGGTGAGGACAACGAGCACACAGATGAACTTCCCTGAGACGGATTCTGACAAGTTGTYCAGAAATTCTTTGGTTGTGCAAACCCACAGTTTCATGAGCTGTCAAGGTGGCTGGTGAAGAAGCCGGATGTGGAGGTCCTGAGCTGGCATGGTTACAAGTGGTCTGCGGTTGTGAGGCCAGTTAGACGTGCCGCCAAATTCTCTAAAATTACTTTGTATTCTGCTTATTGTAGAGAAAATAACATTCTCCTGTAACAGCTCTGGTGGACATTCCTGCAGTTAGCATGCCAATTGCATGCTCCCTCAAAACCTGAGATATCTGTGACATTGTGTTGTGGGACAAAACTGCACATTTTAGAGTGGCCTTTTATTGTCCCCAGTACAAGGTGCACCTGTGTAATGATGATGCCGTTTAATCAGCTTGTTGATATGCCACACCTGTCAAGTGGATGGTTTATCTTGGAAAATGAGAAATGCTCACTAATAGGGATGTAAACAAATTTGTGCACAAAATTTGAGAGAAATAAACTTTTTGTGCGTGTGGAACATTTCTGGGATCTTTTATTTCAGTTCATGAAACATGGGACCAATACTTTAAAGGGGAAAGGGGGAAACCTAGTCAGTTGTACAACTGAGTGCATTTAACCCAACCCCTCTGAATCAGAGAGGTGTGGGGGGCTGCCTAAATCGACATCCACATGTTGCTTTTATATTTTTGTTCAGTATACAAGTGCTTTCGGAAAGTTTTCAGACCCATTAACTTTCTCCACATTTTGTTACGTTACAGCAGTATTCTAAAAATGATTAAATAAAAATAATGAATCAGCAATCTACACACAATACCCCATAATGACAAAGCAAAAACAGTTTGCAAATGTATTAAAAATGAGAAACAGAAAAACCTTATTTACATAAGTATTCAGACCCTTTGCTATGAGACTCAAAATTGAGCTCAGGTGCATCCTGTTGCCATTGATCATCCTTGAGACGTTTCTACAACTTGATTGGAGTCCACCTGTTGTAAATTCTATTGATTGGAGATGATTTGGAAAGGCACACACCTGTCTATATAAGGTCCCACAGTCGACAGTGCATGTCAGAGCAAAAACCAAGCCATGAGGTCGAAGGAATATTCTGTAGAGCGTCGAGACTGGATTGTGTCGAGGCACAGATCTGGGGATAGGGTACCAAAAAATGTCTGCAGCATTGAAGGTCCCCAAGTGGCCTCAATCATTCTTAAATGGAAGAAGTTTAGAACCAGCAAGACTCTTCCTAGAGCTGGCTSCCCGGCCAAACTGAYCAATCGGGGGAGAAGGTCCTTGTTGAGGTGACCAAGAACCCGATGGTCACTCTGACAGAGCTCTAGAGTTACTCTGTGGAGATGGGAGAACCTTTCAGAAAGACAACCATCTCTGCAGCACTCCACCATCCAGGCCTTTATGGTAGAATGGCCAGACGGAAGCCACTCCTCAGTAAAAGGCACATGACAGCCCGCTTGGAGTTTGCCAAAAGGCACCTAAAGACTCTCAGACCATGAGAAACAAGATTGAACTCTTTGGCCTTAATGCCAAGCATCACGTCTGGAGGAAACCTGGCACCATCCCTACGGTGAAGCATGGTGGTTGCAGAATAGTGCAGTGGGGATGTTTTTCAGCGGCAGGGACTGGGAGACTAGTCAGGAACGAGGGGAAAGATCAACGGAGCAAAGTACAGAGATCCTTTATGAAAACTTGCTCCWGAGTGCTCAGGACCTGAGACTGGAGCGAAGGTTCACCTTCCAACAGGATAACAACCCTAAGCACACAGCCAATACAATGCAGGAGTGGCTTCAGGACAAGTCTCTGAATGTCCTTGAGTGGCCCAGCCAGAGCCCAACTTGAACCCCATCGAACATCTCTGGAGAGACCTGAAAATAGCTGTGCAGCGACGCTCCCCATCCAACCTGACAAAGCTTGAGAGGATCTGCAGACAAGAATGGGAGAAACTCCCCAAATACAGGTGTGCCAAGCTTGTAGCTTCATACCCAAGACTCAATGCTGTAATCGCTGCCAAATGTGCTTCAACGAAGTACTGAGTAAAGGGTCTGAATGCTTATGTAAGTGATTTATTTTTTATAAATTAACAAATGTCTAAACCTGTTTTTGCTTTGTCATTAGGGGGTACTGTGTGTAGTTTGAGGGGGAAAAAACAATTGAATCAATTTTATAATAAGGCTGTAACCTAACAAAAATGTGGATAAAGTCAAGGGGTCTGAATACTTTCTGAAGGCACTGTACCTTGACATTCTACCACCATGGGAATATCATGCACCTGACACTTCTGCACTGTGAGTAATATCCTGGGGATGAGATTATCACCACAGTAACGGCAGAATCTATGGTAACATAGGACAGTGCAGGTCATACAACGTCTTGGTAAAAATAAGTCGATAAGGTCTGACCGCATTGTTCCTATGCTCCTCTGATAGATTTACTGCCACAGCATGATGTATTTTAAGGTTACTTGAATGTCAACTGTTGCAATGTATGCTATATCAATTATACTTAACCAATACACTGTAGCTTTGACAATGTACAGGAAGGCAGCCTTGAGGTGTGTGTGGGCTATACCTTAAATAAATGCATATTAATTGTAGTGTATGCAGGCTTTGTATGATGTCATGTCTCTTGAATTGCTGGGCAGTGGGAGTATTATGCAAACATCACATTTCCTCTGCTCCTGCATACTCTGTCAGCCAAGACAACCTCTGATCAGAGCGGAATAAAAAAATCAGGTGATAACTGCACAAGATTCTGTCTGTACCAGGTGTGCTTCTTTAATGTCTTCTGTTCTGATTATTTGCTTCATATTGTGGTGCTCGTCGTTTATTCATGTTCTGACTTTTTGAGTGTTTAAACTGTAATACTCTGTTCGATGTAGCTTTGACTTAGTCTTTCCCCAAAAAATTACTTACTAGTGTTTCTTTCTTGACTGTTCTCCTCTAGGCCTGTATCATAGCCTTAGGATCTAACAGGAATTGATTGAAAGGTTTATGACTGACAGCTTTCATATTAGGTCAATCAATGAAAAGTATTGAGGTAAGAAGAGGATAGGCTTCGTTTCCAATTCACTGAGCCATATTTAGATCAACTAGATCATGTTAAAACAAAAGCACACCAAATAGATTGTGAAGTGGAAATTGGAGCAACCATAGCCAGTATGGGAGCCTCTAGAATCAATGAAGTATTGGGAGTTTGCCCAATGTGTCTAAGAATATCTTAACGCAGGGGAACTACTGGGTGGAGGATTACATATGAAGTTACACAAACTCCTCATCAGTGCCTGCACAAATTCAATTTTCATGMTTTCCATTTTTGTTACCAGAATGGCAGGAATCGTTAAAGTTGGTTGGTATGTGGCTCTCGTTATCAAAATAGTTTTCTGTTGAAAGCAAGCAATCCTGCACCAATTTTACGGGAAAATATTTGAACTACACAACAGCGTAATGTCTGCTTGGGAGCTAGAGTGGTATAAACAGCTAGATAGCAAGAAGACTCTTGATAAATATATGCATAAATACACATTAAGAGTCCAGAGAGAGGCTTTAGTGTTGACACAGCGGCAACAGATGGAGCTACAGCATAATGGAGCTCAGGTGTATGGCCCAGGGKACTGTTGGTTCCTACTCGCAATGAATTCCCATCGAGTTCGAGACACAGGAGGTGAGAATCTAAGACGATAGGGTGACCAGTCTTTAGGCTACAACTGCAATAAACCATCTTGCTACCGTAGCATCAAACCCCTGTCGTTGCCATGTTAATTCTGTTATTCATGGGAGCTTCTTTACATTTACTTWTAAGAATTATAACATAAAGGAAATCAGTGATGCCATCAGAGGGTCATAGGTCAACGAAACAGCACTATCTCTATTTTAAAGAGGCAGAAAGCCTTGGAGGGGAGGATGTTTCCTGCTGCAGGGTTTGTTTGATGTGATCATGAGGGACAAACAGTCCAGTTAAGCGAATAATTAAAACAGAGCCAAATGTTTAGTTGAGTGGTGTTTGAATAAGTAACTCTCTGCTCAATGTTGATTAGCCTCCCTATTTGCTGCCAATAGTCTTTCTGGAGGCCTAGTTTTTATAAGGAGCAAGACCTCAACTGTGTACCTGTGGAGTGCTCCTTGACTGGCCACCTCTGACAGAGGGGCTCAGTGAATTTAGCAAAGCTTCTCTTGTAATCAACAACAGAGCCCGGAGGATGTATTGCAACCAATGATGTTTCTTTAGAGAACATTTGGAGAGGAATTGCTAAGTCAGACATTTTCTCTGCATCCCAGAATAGGCTTTGACCTTAAGCAATGGGAGCAGGCATATAGTGCACTTGAATTCTTTCATCCAGCCTATTGTCATCCAAGTAGGAAGGCAGAAAGGATATGTGCTGTAGGTGGGACCCCCACCACTTATAATTGCTACAGTTAAGTGCTTTGAAAGGAAAATGTACAACTCTGAATACACTTCATTGTCAGCTGGAAAACTATCATGTTATATAATCTTTAGCCAGTTTTAGTGAGTTCACAAAAATTATATGGGCCTTGTGGGTGGGCTGAAAAAGGCTTCATATGAAGAGAACGGAGTGTATGTGTGGGTGTCAAATGATTTTAAAACCTGCCCAACACTTGTTGATATTCAGATCATTATAGCATTAGCTATAGCCCTTTTATTGGTATTAAACAGTCTTAAACATGCCGTTGTGTGTGAGTGCAAGAGAGGATGGCAGAGGTAGCGGAAGGGTGAGAGAGTATGAGACATTGCCTGTTATTTACAAYAGTAGCACTGACTGCGATTCATCTCCATTGTTTCTCCATTAGAGCTCAGTGTCACTTAGGACCCTTAGCTGTCTGGCCAGCCACATCAGGGTGCTCACACACACAACTTGTGCCAACACCTGAGGATCTGTCTAATTCAATCTCTGCTGTCTGGCTGTCAAGTGTCTCCTGTGTTTCCTGGGGTTGTAATTATTGACCTCTGTGAAAGACACCAGTCCTTTCAGTGATACTAAAAGTCATATCTAGCCACTGGGAGTAATGTAGTTACATTGTGTCATACTTATAGGCCTATTACTGGAGGGAGAGACTATGTATCTCTTACTTGATGTAATTGAGTGAATATTTTTGGGTGGATTGCAGACAGTTATTTTGCCTTTGAGCTGAGCAGATATGATCTGGCAACAAGGTGCAGAGATAAGCCAGCAATACAAATGCAAGCCATTGGAATTTCTTGTGGGGGGGYAGCCTCACATTGTATGTGGACAGTATATGTAGCCCATTAGTGTTGAGGAAAACATTTGTGGTTGTATGTGTGTAATCTGTATGCTTTAATTGTCTGTTGGTCACTGTATTTTATTTTATTTTATTTGATCTATAGCAGATTAAATCAAAAGGCTAATCAACAAATGCATAAATGCTCTGGTGGTCAACTTTAGCTAAGGCTCACGGGAAAATGAGCAGAAAGGAGAGATGATTAGTGTGGAACAGCCGCCAAGAGTGTTCGTGTCTCACTATTGTGAACCGCTGTCGCACCTCTACGTCTCCCTCCAGCGGATTCTGTGGACATTGCGAGCTTTAACGGTGTGGTTTGGAAGATCCACTCCCTCGCTCTGCTATCACACACCCCTTGCTTTTACCACTTTCCCTCCACTGTTCCCGAGTTTCGGAAAATCAAGCAGTGTGTTGAAGGAAAGGTAACAACAAGTGTAAGTTCAGGGGACCACGTCAGGTAGGAACAAGCAGCAAGAGTTTGGATGTATTATTTTGAAGCATATGTTGCAAGTTTCTGAATGATTGAGGTAATCGAACAAAATAATTTTATTGTGGAGTATTTTTGGAATAGTATACGTTCATGTTGTATTGTTATATCATTCATTGTGAAATGCTTGGATTCATTCAGAGGCTGTGGAGGTGCATCGATAAACGACCAGTTTAGCCAGTAATGTAGATCAGTTTATATATATTATGTGATGATAATTGAAAGAATAAGGCAGCCGCGCTTCTCTGTCACCCTCAACAAATCATGCTATAGTTATCGTAGGAAATCATTTAGGTTGAGACCAAAGTTGAGAACAAAATCTTTGTCTCACCTTTCTTAGTTGGATAAAAGTCATGTCAATTACAATTGTACTAGTCTTGAGTAGTCATGTATCAAGCTTAGCTGTCTATAACTGACTGTCTACCAGATATAGCACAGATATATACTAGATAGACACATTATATTTGAAATGCACATGCTACGCCCGGTTTAACATGACCAGGGAGGGGTGTGTGCCCATGCAGTTGTTGGTTCATCTGTCAGACAACAGGTTGTAGACATATTGCTGATCAATAATAGGTTATGAGAATCTCTTTTCCACATTTTCGCTTTTATCTGTAACATTTATAGATCAGCACTCTTATTTTTTGCATTTATTTTCCACCATCATATTAAATGTCATTGCAATATATTGAAAAAATAATTATAAGAACATGGAACCAACTGAACGTTACAAGTGTTGGGCAGATTATTTCGAACTAATTACAACTCTCGGTTATTGGTTGTTTTATAGTAGCCAATCTCAATATGTATTCTATTTTATGAGTCATATGGAGCCCTTATTTGTTCTTATTGTTTTTAACTACCTCGTCAAACACGTATGATTGCTGCCAAGGGCGCCTGATCTAATGTAACATAATTGCTTCAACCGAGCCTCACCCCACTGGAGAGCAGCAGCCGAGTGACTGAAGGTCGCTGTCCATTGTCGGTGGTGCTGAAATGGGGCAATGTGGATTCTTGCGCCTGGGCAGGCTTTGTCACTATTATATTTTTTTACTGAGTAGCAATTCACCTGTTATTATTCAATCACCTTCATAGCCTACCTCATATGCAAACTTGTTCCTGTCTGAACTTGGATTCTGCTAATATTTATTTGGGCTCAATAGCATTTTGTTTGTGGATATATGCTATTTTGCAGATACTTAAACGCCCAGTGCAGTCAAAAACCAGATTTTTTTCTGTGTTTTATATATGTATTCACACTATGAGGTTGGAATAATACCGTTGACATTTTGAAAATTATTATGCCTTTTAATACAAAAGCTGTTTGAAAAGACCACCTGAAATGTCAACCTGTTTTGGTGAGATTGAATGTTTTGGCCTGCCTGGTGACATCACCAGGCGGTAAATTAGCCCAATAAGAAAGACCGTTCCAAATCTCTTTGCCAATAACATCTAATTTTCAGTTTTACCCACTCAGACCACTKCCAGACAGTCGTAGAAAAATGATTGCTTTAGAAATTGCTCTTTGCTAAGAAGCTATTTTTGTTTATTTTTGACCATTTTAATTGAAAACAATCACAGTAAGGTACTTTATTGTTACTCAGAAATGATTTGATATTGAGATAAAAACAGCTGCATTGGACCTTTTTAATTTGTGTTTTCTTTACATAGATACAGTACAGTYCCTGTGTGGACTTTGAAGAGAAGGATGATCGGGAGCATACCCTTTTTTAACCCAGTTGTGATGCTCATGGACAACTTTTTCATGAAGAACACATGAAAACACATTTTGGCTGATCCTGAATTGTGACTCTCCACAGCTTTCTGGTCATCTAATCAAGACTCCCCAGCCTCCATCCAGCTCGGCCCACCCTGTCTGTTATCGCTGCAGAAATTAAATGACACCTGCCGTCATCTCAAATACAGACCTCTGAGAGAACTCTTTTCCCTTTTGTAACATTCACTGCCAAGTCCAAGGATCCATTCTTCTCTTCTATGTATCTAACTCTGTGAGATTTCAGTGCCTCGCTCTGCTTGAATCCCTTAGCCATCCCTAGTAGTTCCCATTACTCTGAGCTCTCAGCAGCACCCACCATCTCTTGCTCCTTACTGGTTGACACCTCGGGTACTGAGCCAGGATGAATGACGTACAGGATGCTACCTCCCCAGGGGCCGCCCTTGGTGGCCCTGTCGCCTGCGTCTCCAAAGTGGAGCTGCGCGTCGCCTGCAAGGCCCTGCTGGACCGAGACACACTGAACAAGTCTGACCCATGTGTCATACTCATGTTGCAGAACCAGGGACAGTGGACAGAGGTGAGTACCCCCCCCCCCCCCCCATCCTCTGTATGTCCCCAATCTACTGGCCTGGTAAAGTCTTAACTAACATGGTTCACTCCATAATGTACTGATGGTATGAACAATAAGTAATGGATGTTGATGCTAAAACAACTAAGCCTGTGAAGCTCAAACCCCAGTAATGAGCTGCATAAGTATCTCTATGATGTTGACATGTAACATTGGGTAGTATGACACCAGTTTATTAAAATAACAATGATTCCGTGTATGACAGAGTTGGATAGCATGAGGTGAACCAGAGAGTGCTTGTTTCTACTGAATGGAAGGCATTGTCACCTAGCAGGATATGGACGGCACAGTGGGAGGGGCAGCCCTCTCTCCCCTCCCTCCATTTCTCCATATCAAAGCTGAGCCACGTTTGGAGGATAAAAAAAAAAAGAGTGTTATCTGGAAGGCAGTGGTGGCTTGAAGATAGGAGTGAGATTTAAGGAGTGAGCTGTTTGTGTGAACGTGTCAGACTGAAGGATGAAGTCTTAATCCTGCTCCCATTATCCCAACAGCTGGGCAGTGCACCAGATCACAGAGAACAAAGTAGAGCCAGGGAGAAGTGGCATGTCTGGTGTTGGCTTGGTGGTATTGCTGCCATCTTCTTTTCTTTTGAAATGGATTCTGATTTATAGAGTAGCTACCTGAAACTGAATTGGAATTCTCAAACAGATCACCAAGAACATTGTTCATATGAGGGAGGGGGACAGGAAATCTTATTTTCCTTTTCACGCTTCTTCCTCTACTCTCCCTATCTCTTTCTCACAATCTCTTTCTACGTTGCAGATCATAGATTCTTGTCTGTCTTGGAATTACACTGGTACACTATCTGTAATATGAGCTGGGGGTGTGTGAGCTATGAATAGCATATTTCCCATGATGCAGTAGTCCACTATAGTAGTCCACAATGATATTCTGTATATCTATAAGGCTGTTTGAATTATAGGTGGTTAAAGAAATCCATATTTGTTCCTTCATTCCATTGCATTCCCATATGAGATGGGATGATTTGAGATGGGATGATTTGAGATGGGATTCCAACCTGGCACTGCTGATGTATGTTGACATGAATCTTTGGTAGTAAGCACAGAGGCCTACACTTCCCATTCCCTTGTTAATTAAGCCATGCATTAGGTGCAAAATATGTTAACAAAGTGGAGGACCATAAGAGTGTCTGTAATGGTTGTAAGTGTATATACTGAGTGTACAAAAGTAAAAACATAAAATGTTTAATTCCATGTATTACAAACATGGCACTCATTCCAGACCTGCCAGTGGTGCTATAGATCATAGGTAAAAACAAGACAGAAAGGGAGTCTTCTAATTACTATATTGTAACGAAACAAATATCATCAATCTAAAAAAGTGTTGGCAATATATCATATACACTGAATGTAGGAAACATTAACCTGTACGGGATTGGTCCCCCCCCCCACGGGACGGTTGAGCTAACGTGTGCTAATGTGATTAGCATGATGTTTTAAGAAACAAGAAAATTTCCCAGGACATAGACATATCTGATATGGGTAGGAAGCTTAAATTCTTGCTAATCTAACTGCACTGTCCAATTTACAGTAGCTATTATCGTGAAATAATACCATGCTATTGTTTGAGGAGAGTGCACAGTTATGAATTTGAAAATGTATAAATAACCAATTAGGCACATTTTGGCATTCTTGATACAACATTTTGAACAGAAATACAATGGTTCATTGGATCAGTCTAAAACGTTGCACATACACTGCTGCCATCTAGTGGCCAAAATCTAAATAGCGCCTAGATTCCTATGTCATATTTTGGACTTTCTCTTGCATTTCAAAGATGAAAAAAAAGAACAGTAAAAAAAGCTTTTTTTCTTATCTTTTACCAGATCTAATGTGTTATATTCTCCTACATAAATTTCACATTTCCACAAACTTCAAAGTGGCTCCTTTCAAATGGTATCAAGAATATGCATATCCTTGCTTCTGGTCCTGAGCTACAYGCAGTTTAGATTTAGGCATGTCATTTTAGGCCAATTTTTTTTTTTGTAACGGGTCCGATCCTTAAGAGGGAAACCCTGCTCTTCCATGACAGACTGACCAGGTGAATCCAGGTGAAGGCTATGCTCCCTTATTGATGTCACTCGTTAAATCCACTTCAATCAGTGTAGATGAAGGGGAGGAGACAGGTTAAAGACAARTGAGACATGGATTGTGTATGTGTGCCATTCAGAGGGTGAATGGGCAAGACTAAATATTTAAGTGCCTTTGAATGGGGTATGATGCTGGGTTTTTTACACTCAACAGTTTCTTGTGTGTATCAAGAATGGTCCACCACCCAAAGGACATCCAGCCAACTTAACACAACTTTGGGAAGCATTGGAGTCAACATGGGCCAACATCCCTGTGAATTGTATTTATTTATCCTTATTTCACCAAGGTCTCTTTTACAGATGAGCCGTGAATGACATAAATTACAGAAAATACACAACAATATAAATGCAAAATGCAAGCAGAAAAAAACACGGTCATAAAAAACAAACACATTTTAGTAGTAAGGTCCTCAATCAGCTTTCTGAATTGCCCTAGAGGCACCAAAACATCAAATTTAAGAACATTTTGAAGATTGTTCCACAAATAAGGTGCAAGGAATTTCAAGAGTAAACCATGCCTGAGACACCTTGTAGAGTCCATGCCCTGAAGAGTTGAGGCTGTTCTGAGGGCAAAAGGGGGTGCAACTCAATATTAGCAAGTTGTTCCTAATTTCTTGTACATGTTGCAATTATGCCCCAATGTATTGGCCTCTTCTCCAGGCATTGCCAGATAATGATTAACAAGTGACAATGCCAAATCGTAGTGTGTTGAGATGGGAAGCATTTATTGAGGCCCAGTTAATGGTTATGAATGAGAAATGTGTTCCGAAGCTTTGGCAATAATGAAGCTTGGCTGATAGTGTTGAGCACACACTAATCAATTTGTCGCTGTGGTAATGCAATAAAACAACATTTCATGAGGAAATTAACCTGGGTTCTCTGCAAACGGAGCATTTGAGTAGTTTACATAACTCCCCTGAATTCAGCTCGAGCATTAGGAGGTGATATAATTGATACAACCTAATGCTCTGAATAACCATATCATCCATGTCAGTGGAGAATGCAATTTGTTACAGCAAAACAAATGCCATGAAACAAGAATCCTGAAATGTGAGTCTGTCAAGCCCAGTCAATACTGAATGTCAGTCTGCAAGAAGAATTGAGAAATAGGGGTGGAGAAAGAGCGAGAGGGTGAGAGAAAAATACTGCATCCCTGCTATCTACTGTTTGCAATGGTCTGTTAACCCTTTGACCTAAAAAATATATATAACTCTCACAACAGCTTTGGCTCGCTGTTCTTTGAGGGCTGCCTTTAGTTCTTTGTGTTACACACTGTTACAGTAACTACATTCAAATGACTTTAATCCCCTGTGTGCTTGCTATTCATTAGCTGTGTGTCACAGACACACACACACACACACACACACACACACACACACACACACACACACACACACACACAACCACACACACACACACACACACACCACACACACACACACACACACACACACACACACACACACACACACAACACACCACACACAGGAGACAGACACACCACTTCAGAAACTTTGTGGTATCTGTCCATCAGCTTTAGGAGATTGGGAAGACGCTTAATTTGCGAATTGAGCAAGAGGAACAAGACAATATTGTGTTTTATTGTCACGGATGTAAGTGGTAGTTCATCAATGTAGTCCATGCAGTGCATTGAATTACATTATTTTTTGGCCTGAATCTTCCAGGCAGCATTACTCACTGCTACACTATATATACAAAAGTATGTGGACACCCCTTCAAATTAGTGAATTTGGCTATTTCAGGGGTATAAAATCCATAGACTAACATTGGCAGTACAATGGCCTTCTGAAGAGCTCAGTGACATTCAACGTGGCACTGCCATAGGATGCCACCTTTCCAACAAGTCAGTTCGTCAAATTTCTGCCCTGCTAGAGCTGCCCCGGTCAACTGTAAGTGCTGTTATTGTGAAGTGGAAACGTCTAGGACCAACAACGGACCTCCGAGTGCTGAAGAGCATAATGATCGTCTGTCCTCGGTTGACACACTCACTAACAAGTTTCAAACTTCCTCTGGAAGTAACTTCAGCACAAGAACTGATCGTTGGGAGCGTCACGAAATGGGTTTCCATGGCTGAGCAGCCTAAGTTCACCATGTGCAATGCCAAGCGTAGGCTGGAGTGGTGTAAAGCTCGCCGCCATTGGACTCTGGAGCAGTGGAAACGTGTTCTCTGGAGTGATGAATCACGCTTCACCATCTGGCAGGCCGATAGACAAATCTAGATTTGGCGGGTGCCAGGAGAAAGCTACCTGACCGAATGCATAGTGCCAACTGTAAAGTTTGGTGGAGGAGGAATAATGGTCTGTTTTCCATGGTTCAGACTAGGCCCTTTAGTTCCAGTGAAGGGAAATCTTAATGCTACAGCATACAATAGAATCATCTAGAATGTCATTCTTCCAACTTTMTGGCAACAGTTTGGGGAAGGCCCTTTCCTGTTTCAGCATGACAAGGCCCCCGTGCACAAAGTGAGGGCCATACAGAAATGGTTTGTCGAAATCAGTGGGGAAGAACTTGACTAGCCTGCACAGAGCCCTGACCTCAACCCTATCAAACATCTTTGGGATGAATTGGAACGTCGACAGCGAGCCAGGCCTGATCACCTAACATCAGTGCCTGACCTCACTAATGCTTTTGTGGCTGAATGGAAGCAAGTCCCTGCAACAATGTTCCAACATCTATAACAGCCTTCCCAGAAGAGTGGAGGCTGTTCTAACAGCAGAGGGTGGACCAACTCCAAATTTKTGCCCATGATTTTGGAATGAGATGTTCGACAAGCAGGTGTCCACATACTTTTGGTCATGTAGTGTATCTTATCCAGAAGCGGTGTGTGGGTAAAATCACTGGGGAAGCCAAGCCAGGAAAAAAAAGCCATATTACAACCTATGTGTTGTGATAATTGCGTTGTTTGCTCTATAACCTGTTAGTACATATGCCTTGCGACTGTGATGTATAGGCCAAAGGCTGAGACAATAAGAAGACAGTGGCAGAATAAATTGAACCACACCTTTGTTTCATCACAAAACCAGAAAGCAGCCGTTGTCCGGTGAAGTCCACAAAGCATATTGCCTGTAACAAACAGTTACATGACCTACAGCATGGTCAAGAAAGTTCATGTTTCTGACATTTTCAGACTACAATTTTGAACCACAGAGAGATACTGCAAGTCGCAAAGAACGCAGGAGCTGCCGCCACTATTCCTAATACAGTGACAACTAAAAGATACCAAAAACTATTTTGTCCAATCAATGTAAGTTACATATGATGTGATTGTCCATGGTTCTGATTTATTTGTCTGTGTGTTGGTGAAAGTATAAAATAACATGTTGACTCACCCTACTTGTAGAGAAACACCAATGCCACCCTCCCTTTCATGCTGACAAAAATGGTCTATGACTATCATACAGTACAGTCTTATTTCTTTGTTGTCCTAGGATACCTGGCTAAAATAATTGCTCGCTAGCCCAACTTCCTTTCATAGGCAATGTTAGCCTTCTACATGTAGCTACATATTGAACTTCCATCCTCTCAGTCCAGGGTCACAGTGTAGTTTATGGTTGGATCAGAATTGCCTTTATAATTATTGGCCAGGACGGAGAACTAAGTAAAACCACAAGTCCAAATCCCTATCTCCATCCATGGCTAATTTAGGAAAGGGAAAATTTTWGCTAGCTAGCCACCAGAGGACAKCAACAAAATGAGATGCAACAATTCAAGTTGTTTCAATAGATGCTGTATTTCTCTATGATAGGACTGAAGCCAAATCCAAACTGGCTTCCCTTGACACTTTATTTTGGTACGCCAGGACCATTCACAGTTGAGTTCAATGCTGATTGACAATTATTTTATAATTTTTTTTAATCAAGGGAGGCCAAATGCTTGCTAACTTCCCTTGCATTCAATGCTACGGGCAGCAGCAATATCGTACTCTTTATGACCAGACCGCATCAGATAGATGGCCTACACATACAGAGACAGAAGGGCGCTGTTTCTCTCGCTCGGATGTCTTGTCAGGTGAGAAATTCAGCCTCTTGCGAACTGAAGGGCATTTATAAAAACACAGACACGTAAGATACATTATTTTATGTTTTTTTTCTTGGTAAATGTTTTGAGAAAGCCTGGCTTCCCTTGTGTAACAGTATAACTTTAAACCGTCCCCTCGCCCCGACACGGGCGCGAACCAGGGACCCTCTGCACACATCAACAACAGTCACCCACGAAGCATCGTTACCCATCGCACCACAAAAGTCGCGGCCCTTGCAGAGCAAGGGGCAACACTACTTCTAGGTTTCAGAGCAAGTGACGTAACTGATTGAAACGCTATTAGCGCGTACCCGCTAACTAGCTAGCCATTTCACATCCGTTACACTCACCCCCRTTTCAACCTCCTCCTTTTCCGCAGCAACCAGTGATCCGGGTCAACAGCATCAATGTAACAGTATAACTTTAAACCGTCCCCTCGCCCATACCCGGGCGCGAACCAGGGACCCTCTGCACACATCAACAACTGACACCCACGAAGCGTCGTTACCCATCGCTCCACAAAAGKCGCGGCCCTTGCAGAGCAAGGGGCAACACTATTTCTAGGTTTCAGAGCAAGTGACGTAACTGATTGAAACGCTATTAGCGCGTACCCGCTAATAGCTAGCCATTTCACATCCGTTACACTTGGCATCCATCAATACATGCCACTGATATTAACCATACCAGTGCTGTTGATATACAGTGGCTGAAGCATGTTTGTTGATGTAGACGCCACTTCATGGTTTTACTAAAGATAGAATTCAGCAAAACAGAGAGCTGTGTCAAGATAGTTGGGCTGTGGAAGAGGCTCTTGAATGAACACTCCCTTGTGATATGTGTTGTACTGCTCTGTATTTCAGTCTTTGGTGGCCCACTCCTTTGCTCTCAAATCCATCTGAACAGGTATGCAACATTGTCATGCAAATCATTTGCTCATCATGCCAAAGGCTGAGAAAGAGCGAGTAGCTAAATCGACACATCTTGCTTCTCTCTCGCTCTCCTGCTGAACGAATGCGGCACATTTATTTATTTATTTTATACAATATTCTGCCCATATTAACACATTTATATACAATATTCTGCCACCAGCCAGCCTTCGTTCCCCAGCCAATCGTGCACACGTGTCGGGTGTGCAGACGAAAAAGTCGCCGACAAAGGAAGGCTTCTGCAGACTTCACTGTATAATATAACGCGGTGCTTCAATGGACACAAGGACAAACCCTCATAACCTTTTTAGTTGACTATGTGATTATACATATTTTATAAAAGTTAGGTATCACGAAATCGACTCACATTTTCCCTCTCTGAATCCCCCCCACCTGTAGCGGTTTTGCATTCTAATGTTTATCACTGATACAACTTTCCCTGTATGAAAATTACTTAGATTCCTCTTTTCTCTGTGTAAAAAAACATCAAATCATGACATCAGTTATCTTAAGGTCGGAAAGTCGTAGCTCTAGAAAGATACCGGAGTTTCCGACTTGGAATTCCGTGTTGGCTGACCTTTCAAAAASATTTTTCCCAGTTTGAGCTATTTTATTTTATTTTTTCCAAAGTTCCCAGTCGTTTTGAACGCGGCATTACACCCCTACTCTTACGATAAGTGCCATGGATTTTCTTATGCCCACAGAGTCAGGACACCCGTTTAAAATCCCATCTGAAAGACCCTACGTAGGGCAATGTCCCCTTCACTGCTCTGGGGCATAGAGCCCTACAGTGAGGGTGTCAAACAGTTGGATATAAGAGCAACGTCAACTCACCAACATTACGACCAGGAATACGACTTTCCTGAAGCGGATCCTCTGTTTGGTCCACCACCCAGGACAATGGCTCTGATCACAGCCAGCGACCCAAAACAACGGCGCCGCAGAAGGTGCAGACAGAGCGGTCTTCTGGTCAGGCTCCATAGACGGGCACATCGCGCAGCGCTCCCGAGCATACTACTCGTCAATGTCCAGTCTCTTGACAACAAGGTAGACGAAATCCGAGCAAGGGTTGCCTTCCAGAGAGACATCAGAGATTGTAACGTTCTTTGTTTCACGGAAACATGGCTCACTCGGGATACGTTATCAGTCGGTACAGCCACCTGGTTTCTTCACGCATCTCGCCGACAGAAACAAATGTCTCTCTGGTAAGAAGAGGGGTGGGGGTGTATGCCTTATGATTAACGAGACTCGGTGTGATCATAACAACATACAGGAACTCAAGTCCTTCTGTTCACCTGACCTAGAATTCCTTACAATCAAATGCCGACCGCATTATCTACCAAGAGAATTKTCTTAGATCATAATCACAGTCGTGTATATCCCCCCCAAGCAGACACCTCGACGGCCATGAAATAACTTCATTGGACTCTATGTTAACTGGAAACCACATATCCTGAGGCTGCATTTATTGTAGCTGGGGATTTTAACAAGGCTAATCTGAAAACAAGGCTCCCTAAATTTTATCAGCATATCGAATGCGCGACCCGGGCTGGCAAAACCCTGGATCATTGTTATTCTAACTTCCGTGAGGCATACAAAGCCCTCCCCCGCCCTCCTTTCGGAAAATCTGACCACGATTCAATTTTGTTGCGCCCAGCCTATAGACCGAAACTTAAACAGGAAACGCCTGTGCTCAGGTCTGTTCAACGCTGGTCCGACCAATTGGATTCCATGCTTCACGATTGCTTCGATCACGTGGACTGAGATATGTTCCTCATAGCGTCGGACAATAACATTGATGAATACGCTGATTCGGCGAGCGAGTTTATTAGCAAGTGCATCGGTGATGTTGTACCCACAGCGTCTAATAAAACCTTCCCCAACCAGAAACCGTGGATTGATGGCAGCATTCGCGCAAAACTGAAAGTGCGAACCACTGCTTTTAATCAGGGCAAGGCGACCGGAAACATGACCGAATACGAAGTGTAGCTATTCCCTCCGCAAGGCAATCAAACAAACTAAGCGTCAGTATAGAGACAAAGTAGAGTCGCAATTCAACGGCTCAGACACGAGAGGTATGTGGCAGGGTCTACAGTCAATCACGGACTACAAAAAGAAAACCAGCCCTGTCGCGGACCATGATGTCTTGCTCCCAGACAAACTAAACAACTTCTTTGCTCACTTTGAGGACAATACAGTGCCACCAACACAGGTCAGCGCGCARTGTGCCCGGCCCGCCACAGGAGTCGCTAGTGCGCGATGAGACAAGGATATCCCTACCTGCCAAACCCTCCCTAACCTGGACGACGCTGGGCCAATTGTGCGTCGCCCTATGGACCTCCCGGTCGGCTGCGACAGAGCCTGGACTCGAAACCAGAGTCTCTGGTGGCACAGCTAGCACTGCGATGCAGTGCCTTAGACCACTGCGCCACCCGGGAGGCACCTCACAGCCCTTATTTTAAGTGTTTCTAAAATCCCCTATGGGAAAAAACAAACAATTGGAACCATTTCCTTGTTTGACCACTAGATTTTATGACTCATACCGTGGTACTCTATTGGGAGCTCCTTTGGCCAGAGTGCCCCTACTGGCCCTCCAACCTCACTTCCAGCAGCATCTGGTCTCCCATTCAAGACCGACCCTATTTAGCTTCAGCGGCAAGCCAGCAGTGGGATGCAGGGTGGTGTGCTGCTGGCAAGCAGGAGAGAGGGAGGAGAGAGGGAGCTGACTCCCTGGGACCTCAGAGATCCCTCCATACGTCAGACAGTCACCTCTCTGTAGACTCTCCCTGCCACCCCAGATGAATGGGCATCACAGGGGTAGGCATCACACAGGCACAGCCCTTCCTCTGTGGCTCTGGGTAGCGTTCATCACACACGGAAACAAACTTGTGTTCACAAGTATGTCCAACCAGATAGCACAGAAAGAGATCGAGAGAAAAAAAGACAGAGAATGAGAGAAACAGCGAGAGGAGGAGGGCTAGAGTCTAATTAAAACAACATGTCTTAGCTGTTATCTCCTGAGAAATGAATCACTCTTTACTGTTTGCAAGGTCAATAATGAATAACAAGACAATCCCCCATTCCTCAGGTCATCTGTATCAGTATACTTAATAACATTGTCTTCAACACTCTTGAGTTGTCTCTAATTAGGACTGGCAGACTAGACTCTTTATTCCACAGTGATTGTCAGTGAGAATAGGTGCATGCTTTCTCTGTTGCTTCTCATCAACCATTCTGTGTGTGGGTGTCTGTGTTCTCGTCAGCTCAAGGCCAACAGCATGAGGTAAAGCAGTAGGGTTAACTGCTGAATGTTAACGTGGACATGCATGTGTGTACTATAGTGTTCCATGTATGTTCATGGCYTTTGGTGTGTGGGGCCCATGTTGACTGACTTTAGAGAGCTTTGACAGAGCTGCTGATCAGGGAGCTTCATTCTTGATTTGTGCTCTATGGACGGGTGGGATTTGGCTTTGCTACGATAAGGTTGTTAGTGAGATTGATGGCTAGGCCTGGTTTGAGATTGATGGCAATCTCTCTGGTATTTTTTGTTTTAGGTCAAACTACGGAGATTATGTAAAATTTCCTTTCATATTTAATTACCTGTGTTTGACGACTTTCTGACTATCTTCTGTTTTACTATCACAACTTTTTCCTCAAATTAAAAGAGATGAGAAACAAGAGTAAAACATTTATGGAATTTTACGTTTCCTTACCAGATTTAGATTGACAGTTGCCTTAGGCTTGAATCATTTTTTATATGCTTTTTCAATAGCTCCAGTTTGAAATCCATTGATTCACTTAAACCATGAAACACTTAAACCATGGTTCAAACACTGCTTTAGGTCACTTTAATTTACTGATAGCATCTTTAGGGGATGAGTTGGCTCCCTTCAGAATACCTAGCTTGGAGTTAAATTATTAGTAATAATTTCTGGTACTGGACATAATTGGATACTGGGTGCTAGATGGGTACACTCTGGCTGGGTTTACATAGGCAGCCAAATTCTGATAGTTTGCCCAATTATTGGCAAAGATCATAATTGGGCTGCCTGTGTAAATGCAGCCTCTGTGCTCCACTGAAAGCAGGTGGCAATGTGGAGAGTTCAGGCATGAACCAGGTGTATTAGATAAACAGGTGTATGAATGTCCAAGCATGGCAATGGATGAGCTGTGTGTCTGCTGAGCTCTCAGCCCTCAGTCCACTAAAATCCTCTCTGCTGTCACTGTCTGAACAAGAGCTTCACAAGATTTACATTTTGATCTAATCAACAGGAAAACAAACAAGAACGCCAACAGTGGCTGTAGCAGTGATCCGGGTGCAGATGGGTTTTTGGCTGTTGTTCCTACATTCCCATGTGCCCATGAATGCATCACCATGTCCCATACATTAATTAGCATTGCAAATTAACTGATACAATGTACATTGCATATAAAACTGCACTTTTTATGTTTAATTGGTAGGAAGCTCTCATTAGAGAGTTGAGTTGGAGGTCCAAGTTTCTCCAGTAATATCCAACACCGTGTCCACATTCTAATTCTGTGCCTTTTTCTCCCCTCTTGTCGATTCAGCTTGACAGGACAGAGGTGATCAAGAGCAACCTGCACCCGGTCTTTGCCAAGGTCTTCACCCTGGACTACTACTTTGAGGAAGCGCAGAAGCTGCGGTTCGAGGTCTACGACATCCATGGCACCCACAGTATTGGCACCCGCGATGACGACTTCCTGGGTGGAGTGGAGTGTACACTCGGCCAGGTCCTGTACTGAATGTCTGACCCTTCCACTCAGTTATCCAATGTACCATTTGTTATGTCTAATCAAATCGCTCACCACACATAAACTGAATGGAACGCTGTGCCGAGTTGCTGCTCACCAACAGAGGTCAGAGGGTAAAGGTTAGAGGTCACCAGTCCTTGTCATACTGCTCTCAAACTGCTTTCGTTCTAATTGTCCGGTAATACTTCTCACTGCTTCACTAGTCACCAGTCATTCATAGTTTTCCTGTGTTCCACAGATTGTAGCCCAGAAGAAGATGGTGAAGCCTTTATTCCTAAAGTATGCGAAGTACGCCGGGAAATCCACCATCACGGTAGGTTTCACCTATTCATCTTCCTATTGATCTCACTCCCAGCTCACTATTGCAGTAACAGTGGCACGCAAAATCAAATGCATTGACTTGTTAAATAAATTCATGCAATTAAAGCAAAGTAGCTGATGTGAATCCTGTGATGTAAGGATGCTTCTCTGTACAAAGAATCATGACTCATATACAATATCTGTCATGACAAAGAGAGGGGGACGTTAAAGCCCAGAGTGTTGTTTCTGTTGGATGGTCTCAACACCATCTGCCAGGCCAACATTACATTGTCATACAAAAGGGAACAACACAGAGAAATTGTGTTTAACAAGCCTGCAAATCTGACCTTTAGTGGAGTGGGAGGAAGAGTCAGTGTTCCTCACTGCTCCTGTTAAGTCAGAGGTGCAGAGTCTCTGATCTCTGTGCCTTCTTCTACTGCAGAGATGAGAGGAGAAAAGGGAAGGGMTTTTTCCCAAGGAGTGAATTTGAGCATGTCAATAACAGACCTTTTGCCTTATTGATACCTATCTTTATTGATTTTACCCTAACAAACTACACATAAATTGCCCTTGGAGAGAAGGGCTGAGAATGACTTGCTTGTGATGGAAATGGCCAAAGTAAAGATGGCATTTGAGGATCTTTCCCTTCGGCTAGTGTTGCCATTATGACCATTGATTGGATGCGATCACATGGTGGCAGCTTGCTGTGAGGCGGTTATGGGGGATATAATGGGTTTGTTTAAGCACAGTCCTGTAGCAGTGTGGGCTTAATGCATTCTAGTGAATTAGTGCTAACCTGTGTCATGGTGTTTCTGAAAATGGCTTTTCCTGATATGATAATGGGCCTGGGCTTTGTCAGGTCTGTCTGTGAGATGGATCCCAATGGCATGGTGTCTGCCTGTAATGTGCCTGCAGGCTAATCTGGAAGGTGGCAGAACAACAGACAACTGTTGTGTTTTGTGTGAAAAATCCCTTCCCAGTGTTTGTAACACATCTCTCAGATGTCCATTGTGCATATGGGGACATGGGATGTGGAGAAAAGTTGGTCAAATGGTAGTGATTAAGGTACTGTTGTATGCAGTTACTGTGGCTCCTACTGGCAAGCATCACATTACAATGGTCTTCTAACTAGAACGTTCATAGCCGGGCCACAATCCAATACACATTATGCCTACACAATACTCACCAGGACAATGGCGCCATGATATGAGATACAATAAATATGCTCTAGAGCAACGGTGTCTAGATATAGTTTGTATTTGTTGTCCTGGTAACAGGAGCTTTTTTGGAACACCATTATTTTTCTCTTTACTGAGATTCATTGGGCCCAAGTCTCACAGAATCTGTGCAGAAGATCTAGGTGCTGCTGTAGGCCCTGCTTGGTTGGGGACAGAAGCACCAGATCATCTGCAAACAGTAGACATTTGATTGCTGAGTCCAGAAGGGTGAGGCCGGATGCTGCAGACTGTTCCACTGCCCTCGCCAATTCATTGATATACTGTACACAGATTGTACAAAACATTTCCATGGCATAGACTGACCAGGTGAATCCATGTGAAGCTATGATCGCTTATTGATGTCACTTCTTAAATCTTCTCCAATCAGTGAAGATGAAGGGCAGGAGACAGGCTAAAGAAGGATTTTTAAGCCTGAGACAATTAAGACATCAACTGTGTGTGCCATACATAGGGTAAATGGGAAAGACAAAATATGTAAGTACCTTTGAAAGGGATATGGTAGTAAGTGCCAGGTGCACCGATTTGAGTGTGTCAAGAACTGCAACYCTGCGGGGATTTTCACACTCAACAGATTCCTGTGTGAATCAAGAATGGTTCAGKCAACTTGACACGACGGTGGAAGCATTGGAGTCAAAGTGGGGTGCAACTCAATATTAGGAAGGCGATCCTAATGTTTTGTTCACTGAGTGTATATGTTGAATAGGGTGGGGCTCAAGATGCATCCCTGTCTCACCCCATGGCCCTGAGGAAGTATATCTGTGTCTTTATTGCCAATTTTAACTGCACACATTGATTTTATTCTCTCTCGCTCTCGCTCTCGCTAGCAAAACTTATTAGCCTGTATGTAATAATCCTTTTGGAGGCCAACTAAACGGTCTTGTGGACTAAATTTGGACCCAGCTCCATTTGGCCAGCTCTGCATTACTGTAATGGAACCATATCTGTTTCTCGGCTTGAAGGAGCTTTCTGTTGAAGTTTAAAAGTAATAACACTCCTCAACATTTTGTGACATATTTTGATTGGCTTCAAGGTCATGTCCACATGTTATACGACAGGCTGTCTGCGGAAAATAAAATATTCTCATTGGGCAAAAATGTGACTTACTAAAACCCTTTTTTCAGGTACACGCTGAAGAAATTTCTGGCAACAATGGATATGTTGAACTGTTCTTCTGTGCCAAGAAACTGGATGATAAGGTAAGGGATTAGGGGCCTTCTCTTGATGGAAATATCAATATAGTTCATGGGTGAATTTGTGCTTATTGCTGGCTGTTGAACCTCTCTCCTGTGAATGTGATTTCAAGATCTCTTTTTAACATTATCAGTCATTAACCAGACAAGAAAGATTTATACAACGATGATGATATGGATTTTCTACACTTATAAACGCAACATTTATTTAGATCCATATGCTTTACACTGTATTTACTGGATGACATAAAGGCATACAACATGCATTTCAGCATTTGTTCTATTAAGTCTGATTTGAACTTGGCTTTCTGTAAATGCTGGTTCCCCGTTGAGASGAGCATTGTGAGAATGGTGTGTCATGGACACTTGACAGATAGCCAAAGGAAGATGAGGGTGAGATCAGTGAGAGGTTTGCTTAGTTCAGTGTGTGTGTGTGTGTGTTTTTGTGTTGGTGTGTGTGTAAAGGGTGTTACCGTGTGGTTCTCTGTTTGCAAATAGCCCCTCCACACAAAGCATCCCACAATGGACCACTGGCCCTGAAGCTCTGCAGGTGTCTGTTCTTCCTACAGCAGCAACAAGCCTTACCCGAACACCTCCACACTTATCCTCTCTCTCTCTCCTTGTCTCTCAACTAATATCTCTGCCTTTCTCCTTCTCTTCCTCCTTTACTCAGCATATCTCTCAGGGTCTTCCTCCTTTTCTCTGCATATCTCTCAGGGTCTTCCGCCCTCTCACTTTCTGTGCCTCAAGCAAAAACATACTCTTAGTGATTATCTGCAAAATACTTTTTTCTCTCTCTCTTTTTCTACCATTCCATTTTTGTCTGCCATTCATGAATTTATGCATTTCAAGTATCCTGGCTCTGAAAGGCTGCCTTGCAATATCCAAAGGACATGATCGACCTGTCCTTTTCAACTCTAAATTCCTGCGCCCTAACACAAGATGAAGAAATCAATCGAACATGGGGATCTCTGTGCAAAGACAGCACAGACAGCAGTAGTTCTTCAATAAATGGCTTGACAGAGAAAAGCTATGTAAAATGCATGGTGAGCTCAGAAAGAGGGAGTTTGTTGTCGGTAGAGCATTTAGGAGGGTTACGAAAGATATTTGGCAACAGATTTTGGGAGCTGGAGCACTGAGGCACCTACAGTAGAGCTGGCACACCCACACAAGGCTCAAGGCAGAAGGTTCATATCTCAGTCAACAAGACTGGAATAACTCTCTGACATCAATGATTATAACAGAAATCTTCTTCCTGCCTCTCTATGCTCTCAGAATGCTACCAAGCAAAGGGTGCAATTGGCCTCTGACTCAAGCAGTGTTGGAGAAAGTTAACAGGGAGTGGAGGTAAAGGTCTGCTTGGTGTGTATTCATCAGAGCAGAGCCCAGGCTCCTTTAATGCATTTATTAGAGTTAGCAATTTACAATCCTTTTGATTGGCTGATTGGACCTAATCCAATAGAAAAAGGGTTATGATGAGCAATTCCATGTGGAAATAAAAACAGATTTCAAATTGCACTGTTTGTGATTTAGACACAAGCAATATAGCTAATCGAATCTTCAGTGTARATTGGAGGCAGAGAAACTCATCAATGGTGGTATGGTGTGCTTTAAAACGTTCTCTTTCTTTTGCTTATTGACATAATTACATTTCAGTTGCCCAACCCTGTCAGCAAACTACTTTAACTATACACTCTTAGATAAAGGGTTCCAAAAAGTTTATTCGGCTGTCCCCATAGGAGAACCCTTTTTGGGTTCCAGGTAAAAGCACTTTTTGGTTCCTAGTGGAACCATTTTTGGTTTCATGTAGAACCCTGTGTGTAAAAGGTTCTACATGGAACCCCAAACAGTTCTACTTGGAACCAGAAAGAGAGCCAGAGAGCAGGAGATGGAAAGTGGGAGAGAGGGGGGGTGGGAACAGAGAGAGAGGGAGACGTGGGGGGGATGGTCACATGCTCAGGCAGATTAATTGCCAGGCTACTATCTTTGTATGGAATCTCTCTGTTCAAATGACTTTGAGGATCCCATTACACTGAGAAATAGTACTCTAATAGACTATGCACATGATCTATACCACACAGGCTATAAATACTGCCTGCTTCACAATGGTGATCAGCTGTGATGAGGCACTTTAATATTGTAGTTGATTTACCAGCACAATGGGTGACGGCTCTGACAAAGTATCTTTTCAAAGGTTTGCATTTAAATGTCTTGAATGTTTAACCTTTTGTTTTTAAAAGTACTTGAAAATCTATAATTTGTAGATGACTTGCTGTGACAACCACAGTATGAGCAACATGGATCAGGCAATGAAATATCCCCCATTTATTTCTAATACTGTAATGCTGCCTGAAACACTATCCAAGGTACTGAACAAACTGCTGGAGGACACTATGGAACTTGTAACTTTATGGAACTCAGTAGACCGTGCTGGTCAAAGGTATAGGTAAATTAATGAAGGGTGCTGATTATATAAGTGGTGAGAGCTGTTATTGCTGGACAGGGATTACATGTTGACAGACAAATGCACTTGTAATGCACGTCAGTCCACAGTGACGCCACTGGCAAGGGGTTGCCGTGACAACGAGATGGGGGGGGGGGGCTACCTCCTTCTTTCCTCCCTGGCTGTCCCTGTGGAGCTGTATCAGGCTAATGCAGCGAGAAATGGGGACATTAAATATCTTGTTTTGTGCACCCCGCTCACTCTCTCACACACTCTTTCTTTCTCCCTCCATTCCTTTCTCTAACACTCTCATACACATACACAACACAATGTACAGAAATACTGTCTGTTGAGCCCTGAACAATCAATTGACCCAAACAAGCTGTAGTTGCTCTCAGCCTTACCTTGAGACTCAATGTCAAATGACTCTTTCAAGACCTTTTCCTGATTTGATTTGTCACAGCAGTGAACAATACACCACATGCACAGGCAGGGGATAAGCTGTGTCAAATTTAGCACCAGGAGGACCAAGCTAACATGTTGACGTCTGTGTGTGTGTGATTTCAAGGACTTGTTTGTTATTTGATTGTTTGAGATAAATGACTGTACATTAATGGCTCAACTAGAATTAGTGTATGTTTGATTGGTTTGTATATTTGGCAGGATCTCTTCAGTAAGTCAGACCCTTTTTTGGAAATATATCGAATCAACGATGACGGAACGGAACAGCTCGTTCACAGAACTGAGGTAATAGACACATTCATTCCTCCTCTCTGTATCTACCTCTCCTTCTCCATGTGTGGTGAAAGTTACTCATGTCTAATGTGCTCTTGCAGGTAATCAAAAACAACCTGAACCCCGTGTGGGAGCCCTTTAAAGTGTCTCTCATCTCTCTGTGTAGCTGTGATGAGGACAGGAAGCTCAAGGTAAGAAACACAGGAAGTCATAGTGTGATGGTTTAACATTGCTGCTGTGGTATTGATTGATGAATGAATGAATGAATGAATGGAACTGGTGACTGAAGTAACTTACTGGTGAATGAACAGTTAATATTAGAGGGTTCTGTCTGTTACTGTCTTGTTGTGTCACAGTGCCTAGTCTGGGATTACGACTCCAGGGGAAAACATGACTTCATCGGAGAGTTTTATGCCACCTTCAGAGAAATGCAGAAAATTGGCGGTGGAAGCAAGGTCAGTCGAACGGAGAGAGAGTGCTGTCAGTCACTGTTGAATGTTTGATGTGTGTCACTGATGTCCCACTTGTGACAGAAATGGATGAAAGAAATGTCACGCTGCGGTTCTATGTTCTGCAAGTCATACCGCAGAAGTCATAACTCATTACTATGTTTCTGTATCTATTGTCTACCTCTTGTGTTAAAGGTCACATGGGATTGCATGAATCCCAAGTACAAACTGAAGAAAAAGAACTACAAAAACTCTGGGGTGGTCATCCTCAGTGATCTCAAGGTTAGAGCCAACCGTTACAGCTCCTGCTCAGCAACTCTCCACTATCAAATACATCGAGAATCATCCCCATCTCTGTGCTATTCGGTTGTACGTCTCTCACAACATGTACACATAGTGCTAATTAATGAATATTGCTCATTTTAGAAATGCGATCATCCTCAGTTTACTGTCCACCCCCGCTACCATTTCTGTAAATGACTACATCTGTGGGTGGCTGTCACCGTGCTTTCCCCCTATGTTTTTAGTTCGCAGGTCTTTTAAAAAWGATTTTTTTTAAATTGGTATAGCTGTTGGTGTGTCTCAGGACTATCATTTTGATTATTTCATTTMGATTAATTAGTTTACTACGCCCAGCTCATGTGATTGCTGTTGTGTCTCAGTTTGAATCCTCTGCCGACCCACTGGGTGTGTGATCTCTAACTGGCATGGAGAGAACACACTGCACATCACAGTGCTGCTGCCTTCAGACTAAATCATCACCATTCTCCATGTTCATGTTTACTACATAATACTAGTTTTCTAAACAGTGCATAGCTACTGAGATGTGGTTGAATAATAGTTTTAAAATACATATGTAACCGATGTGAAATGGCTAGCTAATTAGCGGTGGTGTGCGCTAATAGCGTTTCAAACGGTGACGTCACTCGCTCTGAGGCCTTGAAGTAGTTGTTCCCCTTGCTCTGCAAGGGCCGCGGCTTTTGTGGCGCGATGGGTAACGATACTTCGTGGGTGACCCTGGTTCGAGCCCAGGTTGGGGTGAGGAGAGAGACAGAAGCTATACTGTTACACACACTTGTTATTTTGTAAATTGAACAGCCATTGGTTAAAACTGGAATTAATCTAAAAATATTGAGTACTCCAAGTCCGAACTCCCCACCCTCTGGGGTTCAGTTTAAAAGCTTCTTCTCTGTTCTGCAGCTTCACAGAGTGTATTCCTTCCTGGACTACATCATGGGAGGATGCCAAATCCACTTTACAGTAAGTTGAGTAGCCAATGCGTGCACTAGCATATTATCATCACTTAGCAGCATGGTACAATGCTATGCTAACCTTCAAAGGTGTACGATCCACTGACTGCCTACACATTCTATACATATTAATGGTTGCTTGCCTAATGGTTGCTTGCCTGTTAAGGTGTTGGAATAGACAATAGGCCTAGTATTCTAACCTGCCTGTGAAATTTAAACCAGTGTTCCATTTCCAGGCTAAGTGCTGTCATCAAGGCCAGTGTTTTGATTAAATGCTACATTCTCTAAGTGTGAAACATTACATTCTGCAATTTTTAACTAATGAAACATTACCTTGCTGACTGGCATTTTCCGGTGTGTCTGGATGCTTTTCTCACTGAAGACTAGCTCCTTAGAATGATAACTGAGGCAATAATGAATATTAATTTAGGGGAACTGCTATGTTAGGAGCACTGCTTCATTGTTGCATAGACAGCCTTAGGTATCACTTTCCACAGATTAAGAACACTATATAATGCTTTGATAATGCACTAATGATTAAAAGAATACCTGCAGAATATTTGTATGATCGTTTCCCTTGTTGAGAAGCTCTGCAGTTTTCCCTGTGCTCCTATCTTTAGCACTGCTGATGTCAAAGAAGTGAAATATCTATGTCCTTTGCTGCTCCTTCTTACATGCCCTCAACGCATCCTGCACATATGTTGGTCGTATAAATTGCTCTGAGAACATCTGCGCAATGACTGGACATAAAAAATTGAAATTTAACAGACGGCTTCAGCAATGTTCATTTACATATTTTAGATATTTATGTTTTCACCATATATTATACAGATTCATTTGCGTAAGCACTCATGCTTGATGACATGATTGCTATGATATTACAGTATTTAAGACTGAGGCTGCTCCGGGGTTGAAAAGTCAAGTCACTCAAAGACGCAGGCTCCAGACACTTACACAATGGAAGTCAGTTGATTTGTCATAATCGTCCTCTATAGAAACACCAGTTTAACAGAGCACAGAATAACCTGCTTCAACACAACCTTCATTGACAGGTAGACTCTAGGTCTAGTGTTTATGGTGTTTGGTTTGTTTACAGTCTTCTATGAATCTGTCATTGCTCTAGGTGGCCATTGACTTCACAGCCTCCAACGGAGACCCACGGAACAGCTGCTCCCTACACTACATCAACCCGTACCAGCCCAACGAGTATCTGAAGGCTTTGATAGCAGTGGGGGAGATCTGTCAGGATTATGACAGGTTAGTCAGCACCATGCCTCTCTGCCCAGCCTCTCATCCTGATCTCTATCTGTGGGGACTAACAGCCTCTCTGCCCAGCCTCCCATCCTGATCTCTATCTGTGGGGACTAACAGCCTCTCTGCCCAGCCTCCCATCCTGATCTCTATCTGTGGGGCTGCTCTCTGTATGTCTATCAATGGGAAATTTAACTTTTTACATTCCATTCGGTAGATGTCTCATAATGTACCGAGCCAGTGGTTCTACTTAATCTAATTCCCAGCTATGAGGAGATAATGGAAATCGTGGAATGCTGAAATAGAATAGAATTKTGAGGATTCTTTCAACTACTCACTGAAGCATGAGTTGGAAAATGAATGACAGAGTTGAACAATTATTACAATGATAAGGCCTCGATTTCAATCCAATCCAGTGATAACTCACGTTGTTTGGGCYGTGTTGAAGGTTTAACTGCGGTATGAGTCCGCAAATCGGTGAGTGGCTGTTCTTGTGTGTTAAAAAGCACTCCCTTCCTATTATCCTACCGCATTAGTTCAAAACTGCGATAGAAAGTGTGCATGTTGTCATGTTAATTTGGATGGGGATAGGCAATCAGTCTAATCGAGGTGTAGACAACATAACATCACACGTTCGAGTGTCTGAAATTGTAATGCGACTGCATGAACTTCTTACACGGCTGCATGGGATTTGTCGGATATAAAGTCGGGTGTGGTTTTGCTGCATCCAATGGCAGTGTCTGAAATAAGGTAAGGCAAGGAGCTGCTTGTGGATTTGACACCACCAAAACAACCGCTGCGCAGATAGAATCTAACACCAAGTCAGCCACTTGATGTCATACATTTCCTCCATGTAATCTAAGACTTTTGCCAGATAATACGAAACTGCAACAAAAAAACAATTTAATTAATGCGTGAAAATTACTAAGGTCCACCTGCAATTCTCATGCCCACTGCCAACACTTCCATTAAGTCCTTAGATTTCCACTTTACTAGGAGGAAATTAGAGCAAACAGATTGGAGGAAATTAGAGCAAACAGATTGCTTTACACAGACATTGGCAATGCATGAGGAGGCCCTGGGGAAATCTCAGATGAAGTTGCTTGGAGGCAGAATCAGTGTTTGAGATGAGGCTGGTCTGCTTAGATTTACTGCTGCCGTTTCTGCTGCTGTTGTTGGAATGGGCACAAAGCGAGATGGTTCCAAGTGCAGTAGAGAGCAGGTCTTGTTCCATTCGTGGCGGCGGGTGCAGAGGAGAGGACACCCATCCTGGCGCAGTGGCACAGCAGGATTAGCAGAGTCAGGGAGGGACAGCAGCAGGATGGGCAGGGGTAGGGAGGGGCAGAGGAGAGGCAGCAGCAGAGACGTGGAAAGATGGCAGAAGAAGGATGCACAGGGCTCTCAAGGGTTTGGGGAGATAATGGTTTCAATGGCTGGGGAGAGTTGGAGAGACATGCTGTATATTATAATTTGTGTGTGTGGTTTCTTCACATTTCTTTCTGTATACAGTATTTGTTAAGGATATGTAATTGACTGGTATTATAGTTACACTCCTAATTTCTAAATGACTAATTCAATATTTATTCCATATACACCAGAGTTGTTGGAGGCAGTCTTGTCAGACACTGGTTAATTAGTAACAAATTATTGAATTTGGTCTCTTGTCTGTCGGCACAGAGCCAAATGAGGATTTACACTGAGTCATGCCAGTGTTGGCTCCTCCTGTTGAATGTGTGGAGAACGTTGGCTGCCTAATTAAAAAAAGTACAAGAGATAACTCTAGAACAGCAGAAGACCTGTTGGAGAGACACAAACTCCTGGAAAAGAGATGTGTAGGTAGCTAACTCAGTTTGGTGTTGGGTGTCACAAACATGCCTTTAAGTGTTGCGCCTACGTTATATATTGTGGGTTATCTCCTCCCACGTCAGGCTGTTATTCAGGTGCACAACGTGGGCATGCAGGCCTCTTGTGGGGAACATCAGGTSATGTGTGATCACATTTACACAGTAGGAGCTGGATTAGGAGCCGGTCACCTTTTGCTCTGTGTGGGAAGTGGCTGGTTCTCCTACTGAGAGGGGAACGGGGCTCAGTGAAGACACCCGCCTGCAAGATCTGCTTTCACATCATGTCACGTGGAAGTGAGAAAGAGGTGTCACCGTGGAGCCCACATGTTTGTGCCATCCTCATTAACAGGCCTGGGAACAACATCACATCTGGCTCTCCCACTCTCCTTACTGGTGTCATGTTGAAATATAGCTGTCTACCGGGGTGGTAATCCTCCAGAGCATAGCAGTCTCTACTTGGGACTTCTCACTTAATGCAGACATGTGCTGCTTAAGAAAACACTTGAGGAAAGACACTTAGTACAGACATGTGCTGCTTAAGAAAACACTTGAGGAAAGACACTTAGTACAGACATGTGCTGCTTAAGGAAACACTTGAGGAAAGACACTTAGTACAGACATGTGCTGCTTAAGGAAAAAAAACACTTGGGCAGACCACTACTCACACACACTGACCCAACCTGTAGGTTGTGATGTTTAATCCAGGCTCAATTGAAAAAGGCATAAGAATCCTAAAACGTTGAGCACAATCAAAGGGAAATGTATACCACTACATAGAAAGGCCACTTCCCAGAGAATGTTTACATTATCTGAGGAAACCATAGTCAGACTTGAAAGCCAGTTTCTTTCACTCTCTGTTTGTGCTCGGTACTTGTGGCACCTCTACATTTCTCAAACACCAGGTTCTATTCCCACAATGTTATGCTGGTGAATGAGGACCCAAAAGCGACGTAATAGAAACAGAGTCTTTATTCCAGTATCAAACAAACAATGATTCTCCTGGATATATCAAAGGTAATCCAAAACAGAAACTGAAATCCTCTCGTCAGTAGAGAGGAACGACTGGAGACGCGACCACAGACTGCAGGTCGCTTCAGGAAGGCACAGGCCGTAGCTGACATAGACACCTGCTCACACGCAGCATCTGAAGAAGGACAAAACACGACAGGGCGGAACAAGGACACAGGACAGCAAACATCAAACAAGAATCCGACAAGGACAGAAGCGGAAAACAGAGGGAGAAATAGGGACTCTAATCAGAGGGCAAAATAGGGGACAGGTGTGAAAGAGTAAATGAGGTCGTTAGGAGAATGAGAAACAGCTGGGAGCAGGAACGGAACGATAGAGAGAGAGAGCGGGGAGAGGAGAGAGGGAGGAGGAGAGAGAAGAGAGAAAGAGGGAAAGAACCTAATAAGACCGACAGAGGGAAGCACAGGGACAAGACATGATGATCAAAGACAAAACATGACAGTACCCCCCACTCACCGAGCGCCTCCTGGCGCACTCGAGGAGGAACCCTGGCGGCAACGAAGGAAATCATCAATCAACGAACGGTCCAGCACGTCCCGAGATGGAACCCAACTCCTCTCCTCAGGACCGTAACCCTCCCAATCCACTAAGTACTGGTGACCACGTCCCCGAGAACGCATGTCCATGATCTTCCGTACCTTGTAAATAGGTGCGCCCTCGACAAGGACGGGGGGGGGGAGGGAAGACGAACGGGGCGCGAAGAAAAGGCTTGACACAGGAGACATGGAAGACAGGGTGACGCGACGAAGATGTCGCGAAGAAGCAGTCGCACAGCGACAGGAATTGACGACCTGAGAGACACGGAACGGACCAATGAACCGCGGAGTCAACTTGCGAGAAGCTGTCGTAAGGGAAGGTTACGAGTGGAAAGCCACACTCTCTACCGCGACAATACCTAGGACTCTTAATCCTACGTTTATTGGCGGCTCTCACAGTCTGCGCCCTGTAACGGCAAAGTGCAGACCTGACCCTCCTCCAGGTGCGCTCACAACGTTGGACAAAAGCCTGAGCGGAGGGAACGCTGGACTCGGCGAGCTGGGACGAGAACAGAGGAGGCTGGTACCCAAGACTACTCTGAAACGGAGATAGCCCGGTAGCAGACGAAGGAAGCGAGTTGTGAGCGTACTCAGCCCAGGGGCTGTTCTGCCAAGACGCAAGGTTTCGAAACGAAAGGCTGCGTAATATGCGACCAATCGACTGATTGCCCTTTCTGCTTGACCGTTAGACTGGGGATGAAACCCGAGGAAGAGAACTGACGGAAGCACCAATCAAACGACAAAACTCCCTCCAAAACTGTGACGTGAATTGCGGACCCTGTCTGAAACGGCGTCTAACGGGAGGCCATGAATTCTGAACACATTCTCAATGATGATTTGTGCCGTCTCCTTAGCGGAAGGAAGCTTAGCGAGGGAATGAAAATGTGCCGCCTTAGAGAACCTATCGATAACCGTAAGAATCACAGTCTTCCCCGGCAGACGAAGGCAGACCGTAATAAAGTCTAAGGCGATGTAGAAGACCCGACAAATGAATCACAGAGAAGAAAACATAGGAAGGGTCTAGAAGACAACACGAAACCGAGCAAGAGCGAGAGAATACCTAGACATTAAGAATAAACTAAAAAGCAGCGCAAGCACCGAACAACAGCAAGACCCGAAACCGAGCGCAGTGACACCATACACATAGAAAATGCACACCTAACCATGAGACTAAATAAGAGCAGCGTACCCAACGACCGGAAAGTGAACTGAACTTCGGCAGAAAGAACCCAGGAAACAAGCCAGCAGACTAGAAAGTAGAGACAGAGAGAGACAGACAGGGTTAGACTAGACATCGCGACAGCGAATAACACCTGAGAGAGAAGGCACAGGACAGCTGTGAGTGAGATCTCTTTGAAGCTTGTTGTGGT
>NC_036850.1:15573392-15724810 GCF_002910315.2 Salvelinus sp. IW2-2015
AAACACTTGAGGAAAGACACTTAGTACAGACATGTGCTGCTTAAGGAAACACTTGAGGAAAGACACTTAGTACAGACATGTGCTGCTTAAGGAAACACTTGAGGAAAGACACTTAGTACAGACATATGCTGCTTAAGAAAACACTTGAGGCAGACCACTACTCCACACACACTGACCCAACCTGTAGGTTGTGATGTTTAATCCAGGCTCAATTGGAAAAAGGCATAAGAATCCTAAAACGTTGAGCACAATCAAAGGGAATATGTATACCACTACATAGAAAGGCCACTTCCCAGAGAATGTTTACATTATCTGAGGAAACCATAGTCAGACTTGAAAGCCAGTTTCTTTCACTCTCTGTTTGTGCTCGGTACTTGTGGCACCTCTACATTTTCTCAAACACCAGGTTCTATTCCCACAATGTTATGCTGGTGAATGAGGACCCAAAAGCGACGTAATAGAAACAGAGTCTTTATTCCAGTATCAAACAAACAATGATTCTCCTGGATATATCAAAGGTAAATCCAAAACAGGAAACTGAAATCCTCTCGTCAGTAGAGAGGAACGACTGGAGACGCGACCACAGACTGCAGGTCGCTTCAGGAAGGCACAGGCCGTAGCTGACATAGACAACCGCCTCACACGCAGCATCTGAAGAAGGCAAAAAACACGACAGGGCGGAACAAGGACACAGGACAGCAAACATCAAACAAGAATCCGACAAGGACAGAAGCGGAAAACAGAGGGAGAAATAGGGACTCTAATCAGAGGGCAAAATAGGGGACAGGTGTGAAAGAGTAAATGAGGTCGTTAGGAGAATGAGAAACAGCTGGGAGCAGGAACGGAACGATAGAGAGAGAAGCGGGAGAGGAGAGAGGAGAGGAGAGAGAGAGAGAGAAAGGGAAAGAACCTAATAAGACCAGCAGAGGGAAGCACAGGGACAAGACATGATGATCAAAGACAAAACATGACAGTACCCCCCCACTCACCGAGCGCCTCCTGGCGCACTCGAGGAGGAACCCTGGCGGCAACGAAGGAAATCATCAATCAACGAACGGTCCAGCACGTCCCGAGATGGAACCCAACCCTCTCCTCAGGACCGTTAACCCTCCCAATCCACTAAGTACTGGTGACCACGTCCCGAGAACGCATGTCCATGATCTTCCGTACCTTGTAAATAGGTGCGCCCTCGACAAGGACGGGGGGGGGGAGGGAAGACGAACGGGGCGCGAAGAAAAGGCTTGACACAGGAGACATGGAAGACAGGGTGGACGCGACGAAGATGTCGCGGAAGAAGCAGTCGCACAGCGACAGGATTGACGACCTGAGAGACACGGAACGGACCAATGAACCGCGGAGTCAACTTGCGAGAAGCTGTCGTAAGGGAAGGTTACGAGTGGAAAGCCACACTCTCTGACCGCGACAATACCTAGGACTCTTAATCCTACGTTTATTGGCGGCTCTCACAGTCTGCGCCCTGTAACGGCAAAGTGCAGACCTGACCCTCCTCCAGGTGCGCTCACAACGTTGGACAAAAGCCTGAGCGGAGGGAACGCTGGACTCGCGAGCTGGACGAGAACAGAGGAGGCTGGTACCCAAGACTACTCTGAAACGAGAGATGCCCGGTAGCAGACGAAGGAACGAGTTGTGAGCGTACTCAGCCCAGGAGCTGTTCTGCCCAAGACGCAGGGTTTCGAAACGAAAGGCTGCGTAATATGCGACCAATCGACTGATTGGCCCTTTCTGCTTGACCGTTAGACTGGGGATGAAACCCGGAAGAGAGACTGAGGAAGCACCAATCAAACGACAGAACTCCCTCCAAAACTGTGACGTGAATTGCGGACCTCTGTCTGAAACGGCGTCTAACGGGAGGCCATGAATTCTGAACACATTCTCAAGATGATTTGTGCCGTCTCCTTAGCGGAAGGAAGCTTAGCGAGGGAATGAAATGTGCCGCCTTAGAGAACCTATCGATAACCGTAAGAATCACAGTCTTCCCCGCAGACGAAGGCAGACCGGTAATAAAGTCTAAGGCGATGTGAGACCATGGTCGAGAAGGAATGGGAAGCGGTCTGAGACGACCGGCAGGAGGAGAGTTACCTGACTTAGTCTGCGCGCAGTCCGAACAAGCAGCCACGAAACGGCGCGTGTCCCGCTCCTGAGTAGGCCACCAAAACCGCTGGCGAATAGAAGCAAGCGTACCCCGAACGCCGGGTGGCCAGCTAACTTGGCAGAGTGAGCCCACTGAAAACAGCCAGACGAGTAGAGACAGGAACGAACAGAAGGTTACTAGGACAAGCGCGCGCGACGCAGTGTGAGTGAGTGCTTGCTTTACCTGTCTCTCAATTCCCAGACAGTCAACCCGACAACACGCCCTTCAGGGAGAATCCCCTCGGGTCGGTAGAAACCACAGAAGAACTAAAGAGACGGGATAAGGCATCAGGCTTGGTGCTTATTTCCCGGGCGATAGGAAATCACGAACTCGAAACGAGCGAAAAACAACGCCCAACGAGCTTGACGTGCATTAAGTCGGCAGAAACGATGTACTCAAGGTTCTTATGGTCGCAAACGACAAAAGGACGGTCGCCCCCTCCAACCACTGTCCCATTCCGCTATGCTAAGCGGAGGCAGCAGTTCGCGGTTACCCACATCTAGTTGCGCTCCGATGCGACAGGCGATGAGAAAAGTAAGCGCAAGGATGGACCTTATCGTGCAGAATGAAGCGCTGAAGAATGGCTCACCACGCCACCTCTGAAGCGTCAACCTCGACAATGAATTGTTTAGTGACTCAGGATACAAGGATAGGGGCGGATGTAAAACGCTTCTTGAGGAGATCAAAAGCTCCCTGGGCGAACCGGACCACTTAAAGCAAGTCTGACAGAAGTCGAGCTGATGAGGGGCAGCCACTTGACCGAAATTACGAATGAAACGCCGATAGGAATTAGCGAAGAACCGAGAAAGCGCTGCAACTCGACACGTGACTTAGGAACGGGCCAATCGCTGACAGCCTGGACCTTGAGCGCGGATCCATCTGAATGCCTTCAGCGGGAAATAACAGAACCGAGAAATGTGACAGAGGAGACATGAAAGCGCACTTCTCAGCCTTACATAGAGACAATTCTCTAAAAGCCTGGAGTACACGTCGAACTGCTGAACATGAATCTCGAGTGCGGTGAAAAAAATCTGGATATCGTCAAGGTAAACGAAAACAAAAATGTTCAGCATGTCTCTCAGTACTCATCATTAACTAATGCCTGAAAGACAGCTGGAGCATTAGCGAACCGAACGCCAGAACCCGGTACTCAAAATCCCTAACCGGAGTGTTAACGCCGTTTTCCACTCGTCCCCTCTCTGATGCGTACGAGATGGTAAGCGTTACGAAGGTCCAACTTAGTAAAGAACCTGGCTCCTGCAGAATCTCGAAGGCTGACGACATAAGGGGAGCGGATAACGATTCTTAACCGTTATGTCATTCAGCCTCGATATCCACGCAGGGCGCACGAGTGCCGTCCTTCTTCTTAACAAAGAAAAACCCCGCTCCAGCGGAGAGGAGAAGGACCACGGTACGCCGGCTCGAAAACAGACAGATAATCCTCGAGAGCCTTACGTTCGGGAGCCGACAGAGAGTATAGTCTACCCGAGGGGGAGTGGTCCCCGGAAGGAGATCAGATACAACAATCATACAACCGGTGAGGAGAAGGGAGCTGGCTCTGGAGCGGGACTGAAGACCGTGCGCAGATCATCATATTCCTCCGCACTCCTGTCAAATCACCAGGTTCCTCCTGAGTAGAGGGGACAGAAGAAACAGGAGGGATAGCAGACATCAAACACTTCACATGACAAGAAACGTTCCAGGATAGGATAGAATTACTAACGACAATTAATAGAAGGATTATGACATACTAGCCAGGGATGACCAAACAAACAGGTGTAAAAGGTGAACAGAAAATCAAAAAGGAAATGGTCTCACTGTGGTTACCAGATACTGTGAGGGTTAAAGGTAGTGTCTCAACATCTGATACTGGGGAGAAGACTACCATCTAAGGCGAACATGGGCGTGGGCTTCCCTAACTGTCTGAGAGGAATGTCATGTTTCCGAGCCCATGCTTCGTCATAAAACAACCCTCAGCCCCAGAGTCTATCAAGGCACTGCAGGAAGCAGCCGAACCGGTCCAGCGTAGATGGACGACAAGGTAGTACAGGATCTTGATGGAGAGACTGAGTAGTAGCGCTCACCAGCATAGCCCTCCGCTACTGATGAGCTCTGGCTTTACTGGACATGACATGACAAAATGTCCAGCAGAACCGCAATAGAGCAAAGGCGGTTGGTGATTCTCGTTCCCTCTCCTTAGGTCGAGATCGCAATACCTCCAGACTGCATGGGCTCAGTCTCCTGAAGCCGGGGAGGCAGATGGTCGAGAAGCGAGAGAGGGGAACACTAGCCGTCTCACGGTGAGCATCTACCTCGTTCACAGCGAGGCTCGGCGCAAAGAAGTCCTTACCCGTCGTGTCTCTATCGCGGATGGCGAGTGCAACTCAAGGTCCACTGCTGAAGGGAACCCCGGACGAGGAATCTCTCCTTAACTCCGGTGGTTACCACCATGACACAGGGCAAGCTCCACCTCCGAGAAGAGTGCTACCATTCCGTCACCCAGAACGAATGCGACCGACGGTCTATCTCCTTCCCAAAGCGATGAACGATAGAAACCGTATAGAGTCTCCGATACTGCTGAATCGTAAACCTTACAACATCCGTGCTAGAGCCTAGCGCCTGAAGGCCCCTCGCGTACCTCGCATAAAAGCGGACAGCTTGATACTTAGAGACGCCGATCAACTCACTTAAGTATTCTGGCATAGAGGTTAGAATACTTCACCAGACACTCAGTGGCTGCCCAAAGAGGTAGCTGTGTCATTAACCCAGGTTCCGACTCAGAAGGAGACGTAGCTGGATAGATGGCAACAGGAAGTACGACAGATGGTTGTGCACGAGGAGCGCACCATGAGGGCTGCCCTGAGTAACATGGTGGGTTATTAACCCTAGGTTCCGGAGACTCGAAGACCAGGAAGTAGCTGGTGGCACGAGACGAAGACTTTGAAACTGTCCTGAGAGATCCTGAGCGACAGGGTCTCAACGGCATGACGAGCAGCAGACAATTCCTGCTCGTGTCTGCCGAGCATTGCCCCTGGATCTCGACGGCAGTGTTGTGAGAATCCGTAGTCGCTGGGTCCATTCTTGGTCGGATTCTTCTGTTATGCTGGTGAATGAGGACCCAAAAGCGACGTAATAGAAACAGAGTCTTTATTCCAGTATTAAACAAATAATGATTTCCCTGGATAATATCAATGGTAAATCCAAACAGGAAACTGAAATCCTCTCGTCAATAGAGAGGAACGACTGGAGACGCGACCACAGACTGCAGGTCGCTTTAGGAAGGCACAGGCCGTAGCTGACATAGACACCTGCTCACACGCAGCATCTGAAGAAGGCAAAAAACACGACAGGGCGGAACAAGGACACAGAACAGCAAACATCAAACAAGAATCCGACAAGGACAGAAGCGGAAAACAGAGGAGAAAATAGGGACTCTAATCAGAGGGCAAATAGGGACAGGTGTGAAAGAGTAAATGAGGTCGTTAGGAGAATGAGAAACAGCTGGGAGCAGGAACGGAACGATAGAGAGAGAGAGCGAGAGAGGGAAAGAGGAAGGGGGAGAGAGAGGGATAGAAAGAGGGAAAGAACCTAATAAGACCAGCAGAGGGAAGCACAGGGACAAGACATGATGATCAAAGACAAAACATGACACACAAAGTATTAAACTGACGGATAGAACAGAGAAGTGTCAAGCATCACAACTAAGTAGCAGTAGCTGCAGTGGAAGTATTTGTACAGCCTCTTCTCTTGATATTTGAGGAGCTATGGAACATGCGTCAGAGGAGAAAAGTAAGATAAATCGCTGAGGCAACTTTGAGAAGCTGTTTCAGGTCCATCTCGCTGTTATGTTAAAATGATAAGTCTGATGTATTGTAATGAGCTTTCTGTTTGGACAAAACACAGCGGACTAGATAGAATAGAAAGATACAAGGAAAATAAACAAGAACAGCAGTATGTCAAAGATGGCTATTCAAGGCAGCGATATCAGACATCAGTGGTTGAGTGGTTTGAATTGTATTATAGAACTTGAAACTGGCTTTGCCACTGCCGAGCAGAGAGTATGTTGTATGTCCATTTCTCATTCACCCATTGTGATGGATCTCCCTTGCATTACAGACAATAATTAACAAAACTACCCGCCCAACCTGAACCTGCATGCAGTTTAGTCACTCATTTGTCATGATTTGCTGTCAGAGAAAATGTGTTTTCGGCGCGCTGTTGCAGCCAATTTTGTTCTCGTACACCTCCATTGCTCCTGCAGGTTATTCCTGTCCTTTCTCCTGGATAGCGCTGTCCTGTGGGATTCATTTAAAGCAGGATTAGCCATTTACAGAATCTGCTTAAATCTCCCGATGGAGGGTGGTGGGAGAGAGAAGGTCCACTTTCCCCTCTTTCTTCATCTGAGGATTAAGGAGTTGAGGATGAAGGAGATTAAGGACCAAAGTGTTGATGGAGGGAACAAAAAGAGAGCATTTCAATAACTCAACTGGGGGCAGAGAGAGAAATCACGTCTGCTGTTTTCCTTCATTGATCCAAGCTGTTTTACCAGCTCTCTTTTACCTGGGTTGATAGAGAGACGGGGCCTTGAGATTCTGTGTTTAGAGGGATGTCTGAGCATCTTCCTCTAGTGGACAGAACGGAGTCTGTGTCAAAATCAATTCAAATTTTATTTGTCACATACACATGGTTAGCAGATATTAATGCGAGTGTAGCGAAATTCTTGTCCTTCTAGTTCCGATAGTGCAGTAATTTCTAACAAGTCATCTAACGATTTCCCAACAATTACCTAATACACACAAATCTAAAGGGGTGAATGAGAATATGTAAATATATGGATGAGCGATAGCCGAGCAGCATAGGCCAGGTGCAATAGATGGTATAAAATACAGTATATACATATGATATGAGTAATGTAAAATATGTAAACATTATTAAAGTGGCATTGTTTAAAGTGACTAGTGATCCATTTATTAAAGTGGCCAGTGATTGGGTCTCAATGTAGGCAGCTGCCTCTGAGTTATTGATTGCTGTTTAGCAGTCTGATGGCCTTGAGATAGAAGCTGTTTTTAATTCTCTCGGTCCCAGCTTTAATGCACCTGTACTGACCTCGCCTTCTGGATGGTAGCGGTGGGAACAGGAAGTGGCTCGGGTGGTTGTCCTTGATGATCTTTTTGGCTTTTCTGTGACATCTGGTCATGGAGGGCAGGTAGTTTGCCCCCGGTGATGCGTTGTGCAGACCGCACCACCCTCTGGAGAGCCTTGCGGTTGAGGGAGGAGCAGTTTGCCGTACCAGGCTGTGATACAGGATGCTCTCGATTGTGCATCTGTAAAAGTTTGTCAGGGTTTTGGGTGACAAGCCAAATTTCTTCAGCCTCTTGAGGTTGAAGAGGCGTTGTTGCGTCTTCTTCACCACACTGTCTGTGTGGGTGGACCATTTCAGTTTGTCTATGATGTGTACGCCGAGGAACTTAAAACTTTCCACCTTCTCCACTGCTGTCCCTTCGATGTGGATAGGGGGGTGCTCCCTCTGCTGCTTCCTGAAGTCCAAGATCATCTCCTTTGTTTTGTTGACATTGAGTGAGAGGTTGTTTTCCTGACACCACACTCCGAGTGCCCTCACCTCCTCCCTGTAGCCTGTCTCGTCGTTGTTGGTAATCAAGTGTGTGTGTGTCTGCGTGCCCTTGTGTATAGCTAGGCCTGCTAGAGCAAAGGACTATGGTTTTGGGATGACGTTCCAAATGTGTTGTACTGTACATCCACCAAGCCCAATTTAAATTGAAAAAATAAATACAATTTTGATTGGCTTGCTTGTTAGATGCTCCCCTGTCCGTCTTTAGAGTGAAAAGAATGAGCAGCTGTAAGCAAACTGTGAATATCGGGGATGGCAGCAGCCTTTGCGCATTTGGAAACCAGTTACCTTTGTAGTGGCCTTGGTTGTGCGGACAGCTTCTCTCTTTCAGGATGCCGCTCTCTCATGAGAGAGACTGTACCATCTCCTGAGACAGAGGAAGCCCAATTGAAGATTACTATGTTTAGCACAGAGATGATCATTCTTAATTCCCAAGGGTAGATGATGAGACCAGAAGGGTTTCATCATCTGTTTTTCCATTACTTTGCCTTTAATGTGCTGGAGAACGTATCAATCAGCCAGCGAATTAAAGTTCAGAGTAAAGGGAAAGCTTTAGTTGTCTCTAATGAGGGCTTACAGGCAAATCTTCAATTGAATGCTTATTACTTCCTGCTTTAGTGTTCCCAGCCCATGTCATCACTCTCTCCCCTTCCTGCTGCAGTAAATAAATTAAAACAGCTCCTTTCAAATGCTGATGGCTGAAACCGAGATGTTCATTCAGATTGCCACGGTGCTCGAGAATCCACTTTTTTTCTGCATGAACATTTTTCTGATAGCAGAGACAAAATCATGCATTTAGGCAGTATTACTAATGTGATGGAAAAGACACTAACACAGCCCAGCACACATGTTCACAGTGCCATGGATTGGAGAGTGGTAGATACAGCTCTCGTTCTCTGACAGGGAATGTGTGTATCTCACTAACCATCTCACATTTTAATCCTTTCTTAAACCCTCTCTTTTTGCCGTTGCACTATGAGGACTCCTGTATTGTTTCTTGTCTCGGCTCGCATACTGCTCAGTGAGCCCCACAGCTCACCATGTGATCAGATCTACTGTATGTCTAGTGGTATTTCCCAGCAGGTGTTGCTTCTGTCCTACTGTGTCTTACACTCTCATTCTCCCCCACAGTTCCTGCTTTCATTCCTCTAGTGCAGTGCTCTCCTGCCCTCCTGACAAAGAGTAATGCATTCAATATGGCAGAGCATATAGTACTACATCAGCTCATCATATTAGAATGATACCGATAATGATGTGGGGAATACAGCAATTGCGACGGCACAATTTCCACTTAGTGCCGGAGAGTAACATAATCTCACCCCATAGGTGCAAACTGACAGCTGGAACATAGAAGCAATTCTTAAATTGTCATTTGAGTGTCCTAACTGATTGAATTGTAAACAGACTTAAAAGGAGGGATTTGCAGTGTAGTTTTTCCTGTGTGGAAGAGATCAATTACAATAATGTTCTCGACAAGTATCTTCCATTTGATCAGTGACAGTGTGTTCTCTATTGTAACAGTGACAGTGTGTTCTATATTGTGACAGTGTGTTCTCTATTGTAACAGTGACAGTGTGTTCTCTATTGTAACAGTGACAACAGTATGATTGATTTACTCTACTTTACATTTTAGTGACAAAAGATTTTCCGCCTTGGGATTTGGTGCCAGAATTCCACCCAATTACGAGGTGAGTATTATCTTGTTTAGTTGTTATAATCTTTTCCCCCACTGCTTATTTTCCCTCTCTCCTCTTGGTATTTGCCCATGCCTTAAGTCTATATTGAACGGGCTGATTGCCCTATATCCTGACACCATTCGTCACTCTGTCAAAATCTCACATTTCAAATTCATAATTGAGTTTATTTTTATTCACAAGCCCCTTCTCTGGAAATACATGTCCCTGAGAAAATAACATGTTCTGAGGAAATTAAAATAATGGCAAGCAGGCAGTGTGGCGCAAGGCTCCTTGGTGTTGATGTCCACTTGTCAGAAGGTTTTAGGAGCGAGAGAGGGGCGTTGTTTTAGCAGATTTGGCATGGAGAACAGCGACTCCGCTGTTGTTTTAACTAGCACCCTGGGGAGAGGGTTTGAAGTGCCGCGCGCACACACACACACCGCTTTCAGACACAGACTGCTTCCAGAGATAGAGAGTCATATTACAGGCACACTGAAGTACTGGCAGGTCAACAGACAGAGAAAGATCAAAGAAGGCTATCAGGATCTGCTTCTGTTCTGTGCATTGGCTTATAAATAGACTTGACTACTGTAAGTTCTGTAATTATGGCTTAATGACATCTGTCTTGTCAAAGGTACATACACTGGACCGAAAAGACTGTTGTTTTGATTGGATAGAAAAATGCCACATCTGAAATATTTCTGTACCCCAGGCTGCTAAAATGCTACAAAACCAAATCAGTAAATTCAGCATTTTTGCTGTCACTTAGAATAGTTCAAGAGCCCACAGCTGTTGTATTTACCCAAAATAGTAAATGCTTTCAAAAGGCTGTGTGACTGTGGCTTTGTTCAATAAGATAACTGGACCACTTAATATCAGGAACAGGGTCATTCTCATACTCAAAGTAAGCTTTATGTGGACTTATGGTCCTATATTTTCATTTATTCTACCGCTACTCCAGACATTCAAAATATTGTAAAATGTGGACTGAAATAAATGAGTGTCCTTGAAGACCCCAGTTGTATTTAAAATGAGGCATAGGGATTTTGTGTCTACCCTAATTTCCAGTACAACAGTGTCTGACCTTGTTTTATTTCCCAACAAACAGGTGTCCCATGACTTTGCCATCAATTTCAACCCAGAGGATGATGAATGTGAAGGTAAGAGAGATGAAGCCTCCTCTGGGTACCTTATACTTCTGAACATCTCAGCAGCTCTGCCCAACCCTCCATCAATCTCTACCGCTGACATTTTACAATGAAAAATTTGCATAGAGGATAACATGTGGAGCTTGAGTGCTTTTCCCACTCTCAGAATCTGTCTTTAATGGACACAGAGCCCTACAAATTCACATTTCTAGTAATACTTTGATCCTTAGTTATTTTACTCCAGCCCACTTGTCTCCCTCCCTTCCTCCCTCGGTCCCTCAATGTGCTACTTCAAGGTGTGTACCCACAGTAGAACGTGTGTGTGTGTGTGATCAGAGATTCAGGGGGTGGTGGAGGCCTACCAGAACTGTCTGCCTAAGATCCAGCTGTATGGCCCAACCAACGTCTCTCCCATCATCAGCAGGATAGCCAAGCTGTCAGCAGGAGAGGAGACCATCAAAGATGCCTCAGTAAGTGTCCCTGTAATGGAGTGATGTACAGTACAGGCTTGCATGATATGGAAAAAAATACATATATCCATAACTGATATCCCACCCATTGAGCCTCCATGGATGAGCTGTCTCAGGCTCAGCTCAGCTTTTACACAATTAATACCAGTCAGCCGAGACAGACCATGTAGGTGTATGATTGAGTGTAGAAATGAAAAACATAATAGTGAAGTCATTCACTATTAAATGTTTTTGCCTAATTAAGTGATTATGCCTCTAGAAGCCGGTGTTTTGGAGGAAATTGGCACAGTTGTTAGTCTCAGGCTGGCAAACCGTGCCAATATATCCTCCAAACACCGTATTTGAGGGAATTATCACTTTTATACAACGGGATACCAACGAATTCAAATAATGATTGACATATTTCCATTAAAAACATTGTTTAGATAAATTTATTCATACTACTTCCACAAGATATAGTCCAAATCGTCAAGTCTAGGATTGACACGACCCAGTTAAGTCTTTTATTCTATATCTATGGACATTTGTTCTAAATGTTTCGTTGTCATGCTGGCTGGCAACGTTGTTATACCCTTATTATTAGCTAGCCAACTTGGGCTAACACAGTCACATCAAACAGTGCAGCCAGAATAACAGAAAAGTAGCTGCATTTGTGTTTGTTTAAACTGTTTTCTAGTGACATTCATTTAGATACATCCATAACAATGAGCTAATGATGAGCTATTTCGCCTGGCATAGAACATTTGCTCTCTCACCAGTAAGCTTGTCATTGGCTAGCTCTTCCAAACTGAAGCTGGAAAGACAACAAACTAGCTGCATTTTGTTTAGTTTGACCTGTTTTTCTATTGTATATATCCATACAAATGATGCTGATTTATGATTTCAACTGGCTGAGAAAAGCTGCTTGTCTCATCCTGACTCCCGAGTCCCGACACGTTGATTACTATCGAACAGCTGGAGATCGAATTTCAATATTGAAACAATGTTACAAATATCAGAGAGACCGACAGCAAGGTTTATACAAATCTCTGCTGTTGAAAACCAAATACTAGTCTAAAAGAAATGGGAGATCAAGTTTATAAATTGTCTGGTTGGGCTGATGAGACAGTGGATTGCGCAGTGAGATGGAACATTAAATAGGCATTTCATAGCCTTAGCCGGTGCTAACTTGTGGAATAGATACTGTCTGGAACTCGGTTTAAACCAATCAGGATCCAGGATTAGACCAACCCATTATATAAATGTTATCATTTATTGAGGTTCTGCATAAGCACCTTTTTAAAATCTCTCAATGAAACGCGGTACGGATTGAATTAACAAGAATGCCCAAGGCCTTTAATATCAATGTGTTCCTACATTAGTTTGCCCTCAGGCTATTCCCATTACATTTGAAACACTTTTCCATCACTCTGGCCATTTCTTCTGCTTTGTCCTTGTACTGATCTTCATTTATTATTCAATCATCCCTTCTTCTGATCAGTAAATGAGACCAAAGGATCAATGCAAAGAGAATTCAGGACATGAGTTAAAACTGCAGCCGGGGCCCTTTAATCCCTAGGGACTCATGGGACATCTTAGAGGAGAATACATGGGAATAAACTCATAGACCTCATATGTAAAATCCATTGGCAAATGTAGGATACCTGTAGATGTTGAGGGTTTTCTCATTCATATTGATATCCTGCAGGGAGAGAGAGAGGTGTTGATGGGACTAGAGATTAATACATTATTACTTTTCTCAGTGTTTCTCAGTGGGAGCAGTCAGATTTCAGAGGATAACGTGTTACACACAGACAAGCCAAGGGCACTGAAGTGTGTGGTGACAAAAGGTTAACACGCAACCGCAACCCTCTCCTCTTTCCTCTCTCCACCAGCGTTACCACATCCTGCTGATCCTCACGGACGGCGTGGTGACAGACATGGCGGACACACGCGAGGCCATCGTGCGTGCCTCCTACCAGCCCCTGTCCATCATCATCGTTGGCGTGGGCAATGCAGACTTCACAGACATGCAGATCCTGGACGGGGATGACGGGGTGCTGCGCTCACCCAAAGGAGAGCCCGTCCTCAGGGACATTGTGCAGTTTGTGCCCTTCAGAGACTTCAAAACGGTCAGTATAGCCCTCCTTCCCTTCCGCCGTCTATACCTCCATCCCTCCAACTTCCCTACCTCCCTTTACTCTGCTATGCCACAGTCATATTCCAACCAAGCCAAAAGAACAGAGGTGTGGGTCTCAGAAACTGCACTACTTTTTATAATAGCGATGCTGGCGGCCATTAAGTCTCCCAATGTGACCTCCAAAGCCCCTTCAGTAATAGCATTACCCTCCAATGGGGCTTTGAAGACATGCTAACAGCCAGGCAGCCTCTCCTTTGCTGGCCTTGCCAGTGCTACAGATGGAGGAGCTTCAGAAAACCCTCCTAAGGAAAATAAATGTCACCAGGAAAGAAAATCTATTAATTTAGAAAAGTAATGATGAAAAATGCAAAACTGCCTCCAAAAGCTTGATGCGATTTGTCTGTGTGCTCCCCAAAGCTCTTTCATTTTGACCGCTGCCCAAACAACGGAAAACACAAATCACTCTTTCCATTCTTCCTTTGTTAGGTTAAAAAACAATTTGCCCAGAGTTTCATTGGATTTAGGTGCCACTGAAAATTATTGCTTTAACCCTTTGGGGTCTTGTGCCAGAACTGMCCAGACTAKAGCTGTGTTCTYTTTTTCACAGGCCTCGCCRGCTGCCTTYGCCAAATGTGTCCTMGCGGAGGTYCCCAACCAYGTGGTGGAGTACTACAGTCACAAGGCCATCTGCCCCATGCCGCCCGTCCCATCATGTGACTCTCCCACCTCCCTTGCCAACACCCCTACAGAATCACTGCCAGCAGTGGGGCCCACGGCCTGACCATATCTCAGTCCAGCAGAGAGAGCGAGAGAGAGGGTGCATATCGCTGCTCTGGACCAAAAACCATGGTCATTAATAGTAGTGTTGTTATCATTCCTTTTACATTCGTACAGCGTTCACACACAGACTGGAATCTGAAACCTTTGGATTGTTTTCTCTCTCCGTTCGGATCATGTCCCTCTGCCTGGCTGTGCATCCATCTGCCTGTTCAGCATGATGCTGGAGCCTTCGTCCTCTTCCTCCTGTTTTGGGGATGCATGCAGGTGAATCCCTCCCAGAGTTGATGAACTATGGTCACATGCTCTCTGTCCCCTTCTGCCCTGATACTGGCACCTCGGCCCTCAGTTGATTTTTTTAAGGCTCTCTCTCTGCTGTGTCTCTCTAAGTCTTACTGCCCATCACTGGTATTGTCGGAAGAGCCTGTCAACTGAAGGATTGGGGCAGGGGGGGGGGGGATCTTAACATATCAAACCACATGAGTCTTTCAATTATGTTGAAAGAGATTTAAGTAACTTTATTTTACTATTCCAACACTATGCCTGCACAGAAAAGGTAGTCATATACAGTACCAGTCAAAAGTTTGGACACATCTACTCATTCAAGGGTTTTTCTTTATTTTTACTGTTTTCTACATTGTAGAATAATAGTGAAGACATCAAAACTATGAAATAACACATGGAATCATGTAGTAATCAAAAAAGTGTTAAACAAATCAAAACAAATGCCAAGAGTGTGCAAAGCTTTCATCAAGGCAAAGGGTGGCTACTTTGAAGAATCTAAAATCTAAAATATATTTTTATTTGTTTAATACTTCTTGGGTTACTACATGATTCCATATGTGTTATTTCATAGTTTTGATGTCTTCACTATTATTCTACTATGTATTCTACTATGTAAAAATAAAGAGAAACCCTTGAATGAGTAGATGTGTCCAAACTTTTGACTGGTACTGTACAAGCAAACTTGACATTTTGTAACATGACTCACACTAATATTACGTTACAGTACAACGTTTTAAAGCTTAGTGATTTATTACAGATTTAGCGATGTGACATAAATACATGTTATGTCAATCTTAGGTTTATAATAACCTTAAGCAGGCATTATGGCAGAGCATTCAAATAAAATGATAAGTCAACAAATATATGTACAGTATAAATTAATGATAAAGATCTATATCAAGATAAATCAGATCTTTTTCAATTATTATGCCCATTACCTCCATATGAAGCATACCTTAGGTCAGGTTGAGAAAGATAAATCCCTATCTGGCGCCTTAGCCAGTTACTTTTCTTAACTGAATTAATGAGGAACATTTTAAATGGGGCTCTTCATGGTGTTTGTATCACAAGGCTGTATGATATTTTAGGTCTTTAAAAAAAATCTTATTCAAGGGAGATAACCTTGCATCTCATTACTCATGTGAAAGACCTCACTGCACTGTCTGGTGAAGAATCTAAATACGGTGGAATGTATATGATTTATATTGTTTGAAGAGTGCAAATGTCACAGGAGTACACTTTGACATTAATGAGAGAAGACCAGAGAGTGGGATCATGGCCTTGTATTCATATTGACTTGTTTGGATGAGATGCTGCTGACTTATGGTAAGCAGCTTTACATGCACATCCCTCCATGATTAATATGTACTGTAACCATTTTTTCCCTCTAGGAACTATTTTGTTCTCTCTGACACTTTGACTTGTTGATTGTATAAATCATGGGTAAGAAGTCTTGCACATAGTTCCATGAACTTCTTCTGATAAAAAAATTATACTGACGTAGTTTAGGTGCATCAGGTATCTACGTCAGATATGATGCAAACAGGTAACCTGAATCACTGAAATCGTATTATTTTGTCTGCCCATATTTTTACATACACTAAGAATAACACCTAAAAACAGGTTGCATTCAGTATAAAGATTGCAAATGTTTTCTCATAATGGAGAAATACCATGAAGATTACATCACAGTTGTCTGGGATATTGTAAAACTGGCTCTAATCCTTATCAATACCTTTCTCTGGACAGTGACAACCACATGCAGGCTGGAATTTAATTGAACCCGCCATAGATGGTCAATTAGCATAATATTGGTCTCTAGATGTTGATGCCAGTCCGTGCCCATGCCTCTGTCCCCTTTGTTGATGCAACTTTGTAATTATCAAGTTCACTTTGGCTTCTCTCTCAATACTTGCATCTCTCCCAGATGGCCCATGTGCTCTTATGTACATAACTGTGGCTAAACTTCCCGGTACAGTGCTCCTGTGTGCTGTGGTCTGAGCTCCTTTGAAGAACAGTGAGTGTGTATCTGTCACTAAGGACCATAAGCTACGGCCTATTGATTCAGGATGCCCAGATCTGGAGTCCTACTTAATCAGCTGAATGTAAATAACCCTGGATGGACTTTCATCTCCACACTGGGGCTCTGCAATGTGATGTGTAGGATGGGGAAATTGATGTAGAACATTTGCCAATATTCTGTTGGACTGAGTTCTGACATCAATGGTAATATATTGAAGTACTTTATATTTATTAAGTCTTTGTTTGTTTTTGTTTGGATATCTACTATGTGTTTGTTTGAATAAGATGACACCATTTCTCAAGGTGGCATACTGCCATGGATTTATTCATCACATGAATGGATATCTCATTTTTAGGATTACTGTTGTGCAATGGCAGGAAACCTTATCTATCAGATCTATATTGAGAAATGTATGAATCATTGGCAAGATGATGGGGTACACTGTTATCCGTTACAGCCCCTTGGTCCTTATCGTTATTGCACAAGCTAAAACAGTGTGCATTTTCATAAAACTGGCTTGTGCGCAGCCCAACATATGCGCACACTAAGACCATACATACATTACACACTCCAAGCAACAGCAAGTGATGTCATGCTGACATGAATCAGTATTCCTGTTCCTGAGTGGGAACGGGATTTGAATATCATATGCTCAAGTCACAAGTATCAGCACCTTTCTGGTGTTTCTTTGCTGTGCTGTACTGTTGTTCCCACCCTGGACAGGCACAAGCCAAAGCACTCTCCATCAACTCAAATCCTCCTTTGCTTAGTTCATTTTAAGAATAAACCCTTTAGACCAAATGCAGTTAGTTGCAGATATTTCTAACCCTGATGCATACTGTGTCTAGCAGTATTGATTTCGATGGTGGATGTCTCCTTTAAAATATTTATGCAGGGAGAATGACTGTTTTTAAATGAGCACTGCAAAGAGTGCATAATCTGAGGTATTTATTTTTGCATTCACCACTGACAAACATGGGCTCTGAACACTACTGTACAATGGGTGGAAGGTAATAAGTCTAGTCTATTGCCCTGCTGTGTATTCCCTAAACCACTGGATGATTTTGAGGTCATAGATATTTTATTTCTAAAAAGAGAATTCATTGCATGCTTACTTCTGTTGTTAAGATGTGTTGTACATTACTTTGGAGTACGATATGCTGATAGGCAAGCCTGCATTTGCACAAACCTCTGTTCATGTTGTGGATGTTGCATTTAGGCCAATAAATCCAGTCAACTGCATGATAGTGTCTGTGATGTCTCATCCTTGTGGAAATATTCACCTCTATTCTTCCATGGTTTTTAAGTGGAAAACTAAATAAAAATGTATTTATTGCCATTTGATTTGATCATTCTTCTTTTCTCATTCGATTCAGGTTATTAGGTTGTGGGAATTTACGACGTACCTTTTGGAGGTAAGACAATATTGCATAATATGTTGCTACAATAGGAATTTATCACAGATTTCCATTACAACGGCCCCTGTGAGCCCCACATCTGACTCAATGCACTTACTGATGCCATTAAACCACCAGAGAGATGGAGTGACATCCCCTGTTCATTTTCTGTGACCTATAACATGTTTTTGCCTTGTGGTTAAATTTAAATTGGAGAGGAATACAATTGAGAGAGGAATGCAGCAGTCTTTTGAGAGACGCAATCTCTGCTCTCATATGATTTCCCCCGGTGTGGCGGAAGCTTTGGATGGGATACTCCATGCACACGCTCACCGTGGCCGGGTCAGCGATGATGAGGCTGCATAGCGTCAGTACATGTAATGGGGGTGAATACTGCTCCTTCAGACAGTTCCTTTCATTTAACGGCTATTGTGCGAGAGCGCTACATAGCGGCTGTTTCCATGGTGACGGGGACTTGTGAGAATACCTACGTTCGGAGTAAACCAGGGACAGAGGTGGGGGGGAGTGGTAGAGGGCTCGGTACGGAATAGAGTGAAGTTTTTCTTTAAAGACTTATTTTTTAAACAGAAGCCTTGACTGTGTTGTTCAGTGCCCTCACAAGGCCAGATCGAATCCACAAGCCACCCCCAGCTGAGCTCTATGCTCGAGGCTAAAGCTTTGCTGGATAAAGATGCTTCTTCAAGTCTTACAGTAAAAACCCTGCTCCTTTCATCACATGGTTGTAAAGAAGTTTATTTTTAAACCTTGCAACGGCAGGTCAAAGTGGTGGTAACATTGCTAAAAATAATGTTGGGGTTGAAGTGATATCCTGGAAAACTGATATCCCACAATCCTGATGCTGCTCTGCCGACCATTCGAGAGGTATTGGATTCCTCCAGCAGGTCTGGCTGTAAGGAGGAGTGGTGTAAGTTGAGCTTTTCTTTTACATTCTGCATCACTCCGTCAAGGGAAATATAATATTCTTTCTAACAAATATCGAACTATATTTCAGGATCTTGTGTTCCTATACGGAAAGTAATACAGTGCATTCGGAAAGTATTCAGACCCCTTGATATATTCCACATTTTGTTTTGTTACAGCCTTATTCTAAAATGGATTCAATTGTTGACTTGTTGGAAAGGTGGCATCCTATGACGGTGCCCTGTTGAAAAAGTGTATGGGGTAAGTTGAGCCGCCTACCTAACAAATACTTTGTTCTTTTTTTTGGACACTTTTAACATTACCTCATATCGCAGCGATAATGCCTTGCATTACACCTGGGAAGAAAACACTTACATTTGCTCAACTTGCCATTGGCTCAACCATTGGCTCAACTTACACCAAGGTATACAATTTGACTATATTAGCCCAGACATCTACAAGGATGCACTTTCATGCTAGGTTTGGGACCTCATATTGAAGCTTATAGAGACCCAACCTTATGTATAGAACAATCTTAAAATTATATATTTGGTTTAGATACAAGCATCATGAAACCTCTAAATAAATACATTTGACTTGGTTAAAATCTTCTTTTTTTTACCTATCTTGCTTACCACTTTTCCATGTGATTTCTACCATCACAGACTCCATGAAATGATGACCTCTTCCTAAATATCTGGTCAAATGATACATTTTGTGTATGGTTTCCTAGAAACAACGGTGGCTCAACTTACCCCACTCTTCCTTACTGTTCTCCTGTCTATATTAGCATGGATAATGAAGCTGAGTGGACCCATTCCTCTGTAAAGGGGAAACACTCTCTTCTCTCAGCAGACCCTTTATGCCCTGATTTACAGCCACAATTAAAGAGCGCTCAGCATAGCCAAACATTCATCGGCAACAGAATCGACAACAGAGTCGCGCCCTGAGACAAGGTGATGTTTAGGGGAAACAGCTCATCAACTCTGAGTTATAGATAGACTTTAATGCAGGGAGGCCCAGCTGGGTTCCCACTCGCCGGCAGGGCGGGATGTAGATTGGTGTGCGTTACAGTGCTGGGCAGCCGGCTCTTAATGAGAAATGAATGATTGAAGGTGGAGGTAGGGAGCTGCTCAGGAGTAATTAGCCATCTCTTCTGATGTTCTCTGACATTCAGTGAGCTCCAAAAGTATTGGAACAGTGAAACAATCTTTGTTGTTTTGGCTCTGCATTCCAGCACTTTATATTTTAAATGATACAATAAGTTAGTTAAAGTGCAGATTGTCAACTTTAATTTGAGGGTATTTTCATCCATATGTGGTGACTTGTTAAAAAATTACAGCGCTTGTTGTATATAGTCCCCCCCATTTTAGGGGATCAAAAGTAAGAAAAATGTGCTAAATAAACAAAAGGAAAAATAGTAACACAATAAAATAGCAATAACGAGGCTATATACAAGGGGTACCGGTACCGAATCAATGTGCTGGGGTACGGGGTAGTCGAGGTAATTGAGGTAATATGTACATGTAGGTAAGGGTAAAGTGAATATGCATAGATAATAAACAGAGAGTACCAGCAGCGAATGTGAAGAGTCTGAAGGAATGTGAATGTACAGTACCAGTCAAAGGTTTGGACACACGTACTCATTCAAGGGTTTTTCTTTATTTTTACGTTTTTCTACATTGTAGAATAATAGTGAAGACATCAAAACTATGAAATAACACATATGAAATCATGCAGTAACCAAGAAAGTGTTAAACAAATAAAAATAAATGTAAAACTTTAGATTCTTCAAAGTAGGGTGGTTTTGTTTTGATGACAACTTTCCACACTCTTGGCATTCTCTCAACCAGCTTCATGAGGCAGTCACCTGGAATGCATTTCAATTTACAGGTGTGCCTTGTTAAAGATTCATTTGTGGAATTTCTTTCTTTCTTAATGCGTTTGAGGCAATCAGTTGTGTTGTGACAAGGTAGGGTTGGTATACAGAAGATAGGCCTATTTGGTAAAAGACCAAGTCCATATTATAGCAAGAACAGCTCAAATAAGCAAAAAGAAACGACTGTCCATCATTACTTTAAGACATGAAGGTCAGTCAATCCGGAACATTTCAGTGCAATTGAAGAAACTGGCTCTCATGAGGACCACCACAGGAAAGGAAGACCCAGAGTTAACTCTGCTGCAGAGGATAAGTTCATTAGAGTTACCAGCCTCAGAAATTGCAGCACAAATAAATGCTTCACAGAGTTCAAGTAACAGACACATCTCAACATCAACTGTTCAGAGGAGACTGTGTGAATCAGGCCTTCCTGGTCGAATTGCTGCAAAGAAACCTCTACTGAAGGACACCAATAAGTAGAAGAGACTTTCTTGGGCCAAGAAACATGAGCAATGGACATTAGACCAGTGGAAATTTGTCCTTTGGTCTGATGAGTCCAAATATGAGATTTTTGGTTCCAACCGCAGTGTCTCTGTGAGACGTAGAGTAGGTGAATGGATGATCTCCGCATGTGTAGTTCCCACCGTGAAGCATGGAGGAGGAGGTGTGATGGTGTGGGCGTGCTTTGCTGGTGACACTGTTGGTGATTTATTTATAATTCAAGGCACACTTAACCAGCATGGCGACCACAGCATTCTGCAGCGATACGCCATCCCATCTGTATTGCGGTTAGTGGGACTATCATTTGTTTTTCAACAGGACAATGACCCAACACACCTCCAGGCTGTGTAATGGCTATTTGACCAAGAAAGAGAGTGATGGAGTGCTGCATCAGATGACCTGACCTCCACAATCACCCGACCTCAACCCAATCGAGATGGTTTCGGATGAGTTGGACCGCAGAGTGAAGTAAAAGCAGCCAACAAGTGCTCAGCATATGTGGAAACTCCTTCAAGACTGTTGAAAAAGCATTCCAGGTGAAGCTGGTTGAGAGAATGACAAGAGTGTGCAAAGCTGTCATCAAGGCAAAGCCGGTGTAGTAGGATTCGATCTTAGTCCTGAATTGATGCTTTGCCTGTTTGATGGTTCGTTGGAAAGCATAGCGGGATTTCTTATAAGCATCCGGATTAGTGTTCCACTCCTTGAAATCGGCAGCTCTAGCTCTTAATGAATATTAGTGTGGCTGTTGCGTGTAATCCATGGCTTCTGGTTGGGATATGTACATACAGTCCCTGTGGGGATCGTGAAGGCCGGTGACTCATTTGGTGTACTCCTCAATGCCATCAGATGAATCCCAAAGCATATTACAGTCTGTGCTAGCGAAACAGTCCTGTAGCTTAGCATCCGCTTCATCAGACCACTTCTGGACCACTTCCGTCACTGGTACTTGCTGTTTTAGTTTTTGCTTGTAAGCAGGAATCAGGAGGATAATCAGGAATCAGGAGGATATAATAATGAAAATAAGTAAGAAAATAATATGTTTCTAAACACTTCTACGTTAATGTGGATGCTATCATGATTACGGATAATCCTGAATGAATTGTAAATAATGATGAGTGAGAAAGTTACAGAGGCATAAATATCATACCAACCCCCCATTCAGGACTATCTGTAATCATGGTAGCATCCACATTAATGTAGAAACATATTCTATTATTATTTACAATGAAAGTGACTCCAAAAATGACACAATACATTATTTACCTTTAATTTCTAGCGGGAACAAATTGATCTGAAACACAACCGAAACAAACTGCAAATGCATCCAACAAGTTTCTAGAGTCACAAGCTTGATGTAATCATACTAAACCTTTGATTACTTTAATACACATATAAATCAATTTGTCCCAATACTTTTGGTCCCCTAAAATGGGGGGACTATGTACAAAAAGTGCTGTAATTTCTAAACGGTTCACCCGATATGGATTAAAGCTGACAAGCTGAGAGTCTGCACTTTAACCTCATACTCATTGTATCATTTCAAATCTAAAGTGCTGGAGTACAGAGCCAAAATAACAACAACATTTTCACTGTCCCAATACTTTTGGAGCTCACTGTATGTACAGAGAACTTATATCATCACTCTCTCCCTATCTCTTCACACACGCACGTATGCACACACACACACACCTCCACTAGCGTCCCTTGGCTATCAAGACTTGCTGAGATTGCATCTCAAGGGTATAGTAGTTTGGATATGTTGGGAGTGAAGATATACAGCATCTCTATAATGTGTTTTATTTTCTCTTTCCAATGCATACTGTTGTAATTTTATATTCTCGTGACAAATGGTACTGGCAGTATTCCAAAACGTTATCCGTCATCTGAAAGGAGCCGCCGTATAACTTTGACTGCCACCAGTCTTTGGCAGACAATTTCTGTTAGTCAGTTGGCAGTCATCAAAGTAGAGTGATGAGAGAAAATAGTTTACAGAGTGAAGACAGCTCCACGGGAACAACCCTGATGACAGGAGATACATCAGTTTGTCTCCTATCTAACAGATGGCTATATGGTACATAGACTTTTAGTTGAGGCAAATAGACCCAAAGGAATATAAAGCATTGTCAAAATATGCTGTCTGAATTCTCTCTTTATCGCCCTCCCTCTCACTCTCTCTCTCTTCAAGCAGACCACCATAGTCCACGACCCGTGCCCAAGATTGCCAAGGTAACCTGCCTAAATGACTATGGCCCTGATGCACTCACATCTATAGCTATGAAAAGCTTTGAAAGGCTGGTCATGGCTCATATCCTTTGAAGCTCAGTTGATAGAGTGTGGCGCTTGTAACGCAAGGATAGTGTGTTCGATTCCCGGGAACACCATAAGTAAAATGTATGCACGCATGACTAAGTCGCTTTGTATAAAAGTGTACGCTGAACGGCATATATTATATCATATCAGACACCCTGGACCCACTCCAATTAGCATACCGCCCCAACAGATCTACAGATGATGCAATCTCTATTGCACTTTACACCTCCCTCAACCACCTGTACAAAAGGAATACCTACACTGCATTCAGAAAGTATTCAGACCCCTTGACTATTTCCACATTTTGTTACGTTACAGCCTTATTCTAAAATTGATAAAATAAAACATTTTCCTCATCAATCTACACACAATACCCCATAATGACAAAATGTAAACAGGTTTTTAGAAATGTTTGCTAATTTAAAAATAAATAAAAAACAGAGATACCTTATTTACATAAGTATTCAGGCCCTTTGCTTTGAGACTCGAAATTGAGCTCGGGTGCATTCTGTTTCCATTGATTATCCTTGAGATGTTTCTACAACTTGATTGGAGTCGACCTGTGGTAAATTAAATTGATTGAATAAAAAACATGAGCTGGCGCACACACAGAATTTTTTATTATTTAGAGGTGCTACCCTGAAGAAGGCAGAGTGATGCCGAAATGTTTACCCAATACATTACTGGGAGTTTATATATGGAGTGTGTGACTCTCTTTATTTTTATAGCTTAAATTAAATTGATTGGACATGATTTGGAAAAGCCCACACCTGTCTATATAAGGTCCCGCAGTTGACAGTGCATGTCAGAGCAAAAACCAAGCCATGAGGTCGAAGGAATTGTGTGTAGAGCTCCAAGACAGGATTTTGTTGAGGCTCAGATGTCGGGAAGGGTATCAATACATTTTTGCAGCATTGAAGGTCCCGAAGAACACAGTGGCCTCCATCATTCTGAAATGGAAGAAGTTTGGAACCACCAAGACTCATCCTAGAGCTGGCCGCCCGGCCAAACTGAGCAATCGGGGGAGAAAGGCCTTGGTCAGGGAGGTGACCAAGATTCCAATGGTCACTCTAAAGTTTCTCTGTGGAGATGGGAGAACCTTCTAGAAGGACAACCATCTCTGCAGCACTCCACCAATCAGGCCTTTATGGTAGAGTTGCTAGACGGAAGCCACTCCTCAGTAAAAGGCACATGATAGCCGCTTGGAGTTTGCCAAAAGGCACCTGAAGACTCTCAGACCATGAGAAACAAGATTCTTTGGACTGATGAAACTAAGATGAAACTCTTTGGCCTGAATGCCAAGCGTCACGTTTGGAGGAAACTTGGCTCCATCCCTACGGTGAAGCATGGTGGTGGCAGCATCATGCTGTGGGGATGTTTTTCAGCGGCAGGGACTGGGAGATTAGTCAGGATCGAGGGAAAGATGAACGGAGCAAAGTACAGAGAGATCCTTGATGAAAACCTCAGGACCTCAGACTGGGACGAAGGTTTACCTTCCAACAGGACAACAACCCTAAGCACACAGCCAAGACAACGCAGAAGTGGCTTTGGGACAAGTCTCTGAATGTCCTTGAGTGGCCCAGCCAGAGCCTAGACTTGAACCCGATTGAACATCTCTGGAGAGACCTGAAAATAGCTGTGCAGCAACGCTCCTCATCCAACCTGACAGAGCTTGAGAGGATCTGCAGAGAAGAATGGGAGAGGTTGTAATCGCTGCCAGAGGTGCTTCAACAAAGTACTGACTAAAGGGTCTGAATGCTTATGTACATGCAATATTTCCAATATTTTTTATATATATTAGTACAAATTTCTAAAAACCTGTTTTTGCTTTGTCATTGTGGGCTATTGTGTGTAAATTGATGAGGGGGAAAACTATTCAATACATTTTAGAATAAGTCTGTAACGTAACAAAATGTGGAAAAAGTTATGGAGTCTGAATACTTCCCGAATGCACTGTATGTAAGAATGCTGTTCATTGACAACAGCTCAGCCTTCAACACCATAGTTCTCACCAAGGGCAGGACCCTAGGACTGAACACCTCCCTCTGGATCCTGGACTTCCTGACGGGCTGCCCCAGGCATTGAGGGTAGGCAACAACACATCCGCCACGCTAACCATCAACACGGGGCCCCTCAGGAGTGTGTACTTATTCCCCTTCTGTAATCCCTGATGTGTTGGGGAATTATTCAGATATGGATCATGTTTCAATATTGTGGGTTGTGTCTTGTCTTATCAGAAAATGGTATTCTGTTGACTTTTGGGTCATTGTGGATGTTGTACAAAAAGTGTATAGGTCTGATAAACTCACAATATTAAATCGAATTTAAATTCATATTTGAAAGACCAACCTCATTTGACATTTCAGGAGCAGGCGTATTTGTCCATAAAAAATAAAATGGTTGCGCATCTTTGTTGCTTTATCTTCTAAACTGACTTAACCTTCCCTTTCAAATGCCAGAGCAGCAATAAGCCATGGAAAAGATAGAAAGACATATTAGTGTGAGGTTTTAGATAAGTGCTTTGAAAGGTTAGTTTTATTTCCCATCTTAAAAGTTCAGGGTATTCATTTCTTAGTCAGGGAGCTGAATCCCGGGACATATAATTAGCCCTATTAACCAAGCCAACCAGCTAGGGCTTCAATAGAAATGACTACAGTGCTGTGGAGGTTGGTTATCAGACCATCACTAGATAGCAGTGTTCAAAGAGAGAAAGAGCAATGCATAGAGTTATGTGAGCATAAACTGTTCTATCATTGTTGCTATAACTGAGCAAACTGGTGCCATAGACTGGTTCTATTCCAAGCAGTAAAGCACCCGCTGAATTCCTAATGTTGTAAATACAATACGCTTGTCTGACCTCTCTCCATCAATCTCATTCCTGCAGGCAGCTCAATACTGACAATCATTATGTACGGAACAAAAAGAGAAACGCAACATGTAAAGTGTTGGTCCCATGTTTCGTGAGCTGAAATAAAAGATCTCTGAAATGTTTCATTTTGTGCACAAATTTGTTACATCCCTGTTAGTGAGCATTTGTCCAAGAAAATCTGTCTACCTGACAGGTGTGGCATATCACGAAGATGATTATCATCTCTGCCCAGTCATGTGAAATCCATAGATTAGGGCCTCATTTATTTATTTAAATTAAATTATTTCTTTATATGAACTGTACCTCAGGAAAAGTGTTGAAATTGTTGCATGTTGCATTTATATTTTTGTTCAGTATATTTGTTCAGTAGCAAATATAGACCTTTCTGTGGTCTGCAGAGTTAAGTGGGATTGAGGGCTGGTTGTGGGTTAGACAGAGGGATTTTAAAAACTTTTTGGGCTAGTCATTACAGCTATTGCATTCGTGTGACTGTAAATAGTGTATCTTGAGAAGAAAAATGGAGGGTATACTTTTCCCACAGCACACGGTGCATAAGGGAGAGAAATGAACCGGTCACAAGAAAGTACTAATGTGTTGTAACGCGGCCATTCTGTCTTTTTGTGAATAAATAATCTAATTGAAGTACCAATTGAGATTCCCCTCCAATGGCTTTCTGTCTGCGGGTGATAAATGTGCTTAATTTTTTCCAGTCTTGGTCCTATTCCCTCACAAAGATGACTAACACTACCGGATGCGTAACAAGGGCAGGCATTGGAAAAATAATTAGTTGTAATCAACAATGAACATAGGTAACTTGAGACGCAACGTTCTAGACTTCTTGTTGGTCCCTCAGCACAGATAGTTGTCCTGGTGTAGTAAATAGTAGAAGAAAAACTCACCTTTCAATCAAATTAATGAATATAATTCAAGGTTGCTGTTGCTGTTGCGGTTGGTTTGTTACATGGTTAGCAATTTACAAGCAGAAAAAGAAAGCCCCTTTAAGGTGTATTTATAGTCTACAGTAACTGTATGCATAGTATGCATGTAGACTTGTTGTATGATTGGACTGATCTGATTTTTAGAACTGTAGTAATTGGGCCTTGGCTTGTGTGATGGACATGTAGGACACATCTTTCACTTGGGTGATTCACAACATGCCTCTGATATTCATTGATTTGCAACTGCAACACAATGCTCCATGTTTTCAATACATGGATATTCACCTTGTCACATCACTATTTAACAATGATTAAGCAAAATACATTCTACCTGCTGAGTAAACAGCGCATGGTTATAGGCCTGCTAAAACAGGCCAAACTTACAGTATGCTGTGGAAGGCTACATGTGATGTGTCGACCAGTATCGCCAGTGTGCATCTCCCTTGGATTGCAGAAAAGCCCTGACCAGTAGCAGAACCCTCCCTGAAGAGACAACATGAATCAATGGCCATATAACCTGAGCCAATTACACTGTCTCACCTCTGCCCTTAGACTAGCCTCATCCCCCTCCATCAGCTCTTACTGAGAGCTAAATGAAGGCCAAGCCTGACCTGTGACAGAATTTTAAATGATGGTACTGCACTCACATTAAATTAGCATTTCTGGTTGGTTACAATATGCTGCAGTAGGTTCTAGTAATGCAACACAGAATAAGCCACGGTTTCACTATGCTTAATTGGGAAGACGTATTACAGATTTTTAGTTGAACACTCCTATCATGATCAACTGATGAGAGTATTGAGCAAATGTACCGGAGGTTGTCCCAGCAGGTAATCCATTGTGTCCACATGACAGCATTCAATGTGATCTTTTTCTCTGAGTCAAATGTGTTTTGTGCCAAAGGGAAGGAATGGGGAATAGTCATAGTTTTTACAGCAAACAGATCCTGTGATAGTGATAAAGCGTCAGGCGAATATCCCAAAATGTCAGGCACATCATGAGACGCGTGGGTGGAGGTCTGTTGGAACCAGAGGGAGGCAGCCTTGCTGCGATAAGCCTGAGGGGCTGCCATTCTCACAACTGTGAGTGACATCAAACTGCCTTTTAACACTCAGGCTTAGCCTGGCTTCTCATAAAAGGAGACAGAGTGGACTAAAGAGAAGTACAAATAGAATTTAATAAACAGCGAGAACGTCACTCAGAAGCTCGGGGGTTATTATTCCTTAGCATTTCAGAGGCATATGCTGCAGGAGTTACAATTCCTTTATTGTTTGATATTGAGACCATTTTCAAGTGTTATAGTCATTCCCCACAAATCTCATTACCGTCTGTACTGTTGATGATGGTTTACATTCAAATGATGTACGGTATCATCCTGCATGTCCTTTATTGTTTTTTTATGAGTAGTAGAGAGATTTTGTGTGCCTACTGTACACTTGACGTGTCCATTCTGTCTTTCAATTGTCACCTGACAGGAGTTATGAATAATATTGCATCAAGTAATCCTTTGGTCCGCTCTCTCTCTATTTATGTTGTTATGTCACACCTTGATCTGGTTCACCTGTCCTTGTGATTGTCTCCACCTCCTCCAGGTGTCATTTATTATCCCCGGTGTGTATATCCCTGTGTTTCCTGTCTCTCTGTGCCAGTTTGTCTTGTTTGCCAAGTCAACCAGCGTTTTTCCTTGCTCCTATCTTTCCCAGTCTCTGTTTGTTTCTAGTTCTCCTGGTTTTGACCCTTGCCTGTCCTGACTCCGAACCCGCCTGCCTCACCACTCTGTCTGTTCTGACTACCAGACTGACTATCCCCTTGTACTGTTTTGGACTCGGATCTGGTTTCTGACCCCTGCCTGGCCTGACCTCGAGACTGCCTATAGTCTGGTACTGTTTGGACTCTGACCTGGCTTATGAACTCTCACCTGTCCCCGACCTGCCTTTGCCTACTCCCTTTGTTATAATAAATATCGGAGCTCTACCATCTGCCTCCTGTGTCTGCATTTGGGTCTTGCCTTGTGCCCTTATATGTTACATAATTTAAAACAGTGCTAAAGATCTTCCAATGGTAAATCTCTTTGTCTAAAAATAAAGTCTTTGAGAAACTTCCCAAAGTGAAAAGCCTTATTATTCACAGAGGGAGGTAGCAACAGTATGAGCATTTTGTGATATTTTTGACAATCGCCCAACAGTCCCCAGCTGGCTGCCTCCATGTCACTTCTGACCCCTTCCTTGACCGCCACACAGGCTACCTGTCAGAATACAAACTGCACAGAGGTATACAATTGAGCACACAAGAGAACAGTCCTGCTGGCTTCACGTCACAAAGAATACTTATTTTCTTGTTATGACACTGTCTTCTCCTGTTACCCCTGAACCATTCCTCTTTTTTCTGTCTTGTTTTAACCACTTTACCTACTAAACAGAACTACGTTCTAATGCTTGGTACAGGTTTGTTTATTTTTTGGTTGTCATTAAGCAGATGCTCTTATCCAGAGTTACTTACAGTACTGAGTGCATAAATGTTTTATTTCTTCAGTTTATTCACATGCTGTATTTCTGCCACTGTTCTACATTGTTGTTTTTGTTGACACAGTGGTCCTTTATCTTGTGTTCAGTATTCATGACATACCCCAGACACTTATAATCACAGATCAGATTCATGATTCACCTTTAACGCATCATTGCATTGTCCTCAAGTGGCTGCTGTCAAACGGCAGACAGACCCTCAGGTCTGCAGTTTGACAGCGCCGGAGGGGAGGGCTGCCGTCTTATCGGCTCTTAACCAACCATGCTATTTTGTTAGTTTTTTCATCTTGTTCGTAACTTGTTTTGTAAATGATGTTGCTGCTACCGTCTCTTATGGCTGAAAAGAGCTTCTGGACATCAGAACTGCGATTGTTCACCTCAAACTGGACGAAGAGTTCTTCTTCAATGAAATACCAAGATGGTGTAGCAGTCAGACGTCTTTTTGTCCTTGTCTTGTCGTGTCCCATGTATATTTGATATATTTTTTATATTTTTTTTCTTAACATATTTTTTTAAATATTTTTCTTAATCTCAACTACAACATACTCTCCTGCAATCTGCCTCACCCAATGTGGGATGGATCTGCTATTTCTTTACCTCTTAACCGGAACCCTCAACAGAAGCTAGCTAGCAAACTAGCTACTAGCTAGTAGCCAGCTAGCAACTGCTAGTGGTCATCAGCTACCCTTAGCCCGGACAACTCTCGCCAGTCTGCACAGCGCGACTCAAACCAGAGCAAATCGGACTTATTTATTTATTTTCTCCATATCTCTGGATTCCTACCGCAAGCTCTGAACCTTTTCACCTGGATCATCGCAGCTAGCTAGCTGCTATCCGAGTGGCCACTCCTGGCTAACGTCTCTGTCCCGAAGCAAGAAGCAACTAGCCTGGAGCTAGCCTTGCTAGACCCATCTCCCGGCTAGCCGAAGAGGCCATCAGCCACTCCTTGGGCTACAAAACCTACTTTGCCAATTGGCCTAGACCCCCGAAGACCCTTCAAGACTGGACTACCGACGTAATTCGCCCGAGGGGGTTTATCAACTGGCTCCTCCATCGCGACGTCCCCTGAATGCCCATCTGCTAGCCTGCTAGCCGCGGCCCGCTAGCTGTCTAGAGCATATCGGACTGTTAGCTTAAGAGGCCCATCGGACAAATTCTTTGGCCACTACACCTATTCTGCCAATTGGCCTGGACCCCTTTTACCACACGAAGCCCTGCTGATCCACGACGACTGGTCTGCAGACGTAACAGCACGAGGGAGCTACAACAGACTTTCTTCCGTCGCGACGTCCCTCTAAGGCCCTTCTGCTAGCTTGCTACCCCCGGCCCGCTAGCTGCCTGAATCGCCGTGTCTCCGACCTCAGCCACTCACTGGACCCCTATAATTACTTGGCTACGCATGCCTCTCCCTAATGTCAATATGCCTTATCCATGGCTGTTTTGGTTAGTAATTATTGCCTTATTTCACTGTAGAGCCTCTAGCCCTGCTCAATACACCTTAGTTAACCATTTAATTCCACCTCCCACACATGCGGTGACCTCACCTGGTTTAAATTATATTTTGAGAGACAATATCTCTCTCATCGTCACTCAGTGCATAGGTTTATCTCCACTGTATTCACATCCTACCATACCTTTGTCTGTACATTATGCCTTGAATACATTCTACCATGCCCAGAAACCTGCTCCTTTTACTCTCTGTTCCGAATGTACTAGACGACCAGTTCTTATAGCCTTTAGCCGTACCCTTATCCTACTCCTCCTCTGTTCCTTTGGTGATGTAGAGGTTAATCCAGGCACTGCAGTGCCTAGCTCCACTCCCATTCCCCAGGCGCTCTCATTTGTTGACTTCTGTAACTGTAAAAGCCTTGGTTTCATGCATGTTAACATTAGAAGCCTCCTGCCTAAGTTCGTTTTATTCACTGCCTTAGCACACTCTGCCAACCCGGATGTCCTAGCTGTGTCTGAATCCTGGCTTAGGAAGACCACCAAAAACCCTGAAATTTCCATCCCTAACTATAACATTGTCCGACTAGATAGAACTGGCAAAGGGGGCAGAGTTGCAATCTACTGCAGAGATAGCCTGCAGAGTTCTGTCTTACTATCCAGGTCTGTGCCCAAACAATTTGAGCTCCTACTTTTAAAAATCCATCCTTCCAGAAATAAGTCTCTCACCGTTGCCGCTTGCTATAAACCACCTTCTGCCCCCAGCTGTGCCCTGGACACCATATGTGAATTGATTGCCCCCCATCTTTCTTCAGAGCTTGTGCTGTTAGGTGACCTAAACTGGGACATGCTTAACACCCCGGCCATCCTACAATCTAAGCTTGATGCCCTCAATCTCACACAAATTATCAATGAACCTACCAGGTACAACCTCAAATCCATAAACATGGGCACCCTCATAGATATCTTCCTAACCAACCTGCCCTCCAAATACACCTCTGCTGTCTTCAACCAGGATCTCAGCGATCACTGCCTCATTGCCTGCGTCCGTAACGGGTCTGCGGTCAAACGACCACCCCTCATCACTGTCAAACGCTCCCTAAAACACTTCAGCGAGCAGGCCTTTCAAATCGACCTGGCCCGGGTATCCTGGAAGGACATTGACCTCCTTCCGTCAGTAGAGGATGCCTGGTTGCTCTTTAAAAGTGCTTTCCTCACCATCTTAAATAAGCATGCCCCAATAAAAAAAAAATGAACCAGGGAAGGATATAGCCCCTGGTTCACTCCAGAACTGACTGACCTTGACAAGCTCAAAATCATACTGTGGCGTACTGCATTAGCATCGAATAGCCCCTGCGATATGCAACTTTTCAGGGAAGTTAGGAACCATTATACACAGGCAGTTAGGAAAGCAAAGGCTAGCTTTTTAAAACAGAAATTTGCATCCTGTAGCACAAACTCCCAAAAGTTCTGGGACACTGTAAAGTCCATGGAGAATAAGAACACCTCCTCCCAGCTGCCCACTGCACTGAGGCTAGGAAACACGGTCACAACCGATAAATCCGTGATAATTGAGAATTTCAATAAGCATTTTTCTACGGCTGGCCTTGCTTTCCACCTGGCTACCCCTACCCTGGTCAACAGCCCTGCACCCCCCACAGCAACTCACCCAAGCCTCCCCATTTCTCCTTCACCCAAATTCAGATAGCTGAAGTTCTGAAAGAGCTGCAAAATCTGGACCCTTACAAATCAGCCGGGCTAGACAATCTGGACCCTCTCTTTCTAAAATTATCTGCCGTATTTGTTGCCACCCCTATTACTAGCCTGTTCAATCTCTCTTTCGTATCGTCTGACATCCCCAAAGATTGGAAAGCTGCCGCGGTCATCCTCCTCTTCAAAGGGGGAGACACTCTAGACCCAAACTGCTACGGACATATATCTATCCTACCCTGCCTTTCTGAGGTCTTCGAAAGCCAAGTTAACAAACAGATCAATGACCATTTTGAATCCCACCTTACCTTCTCCGCTATGCAATCTGGTTTCCGAGCTGGTCATGGGTGCACCTCAGCAACGCTCAAGGTCCTAAACGATATCATAACCTCCATCGATAAGAGACAATACTGTGCAGCTGCATTCATCGACCTGGCCAAGGCTTTCGACTCTGTCAATCACCACATTCTTATCAGCCTTGGTTTCTCAAATGACTGCCTCGCTTGGTTCAACTACTTCTCAGACAGAGTTCAGTGTGTCAAATCGAAGGGCCTGTTGCCTGGACCTCTGGCAGTCTCTATGGGGGTGCCACAGGGTTCAATTCTCGGGCCGACTCATTTCTCTGTATACATCAATGATGTCGCTCTTGCTGCTGGTGACTCTCTGAACCACCTCTATGCAGACGACACCATTCTGTATGCCTCTGGCCCTTCTTTGGACACTGTGTTAACTAACCTCCAGACGAGCTTCAATGCCATACAACACTCCTTCCATGGCCTCCAACTGTTCTTAAATGCAAGTAAAACTAAATGCATGCTCTTCAACAGATCGCTGCCCACATCTACCCGCCCGCTCAGCATCACTACTCTGGACGGTTCTGACTTAGAATATGTGGACAACTACAAATCCCTAGGTGTCTGGTTAGACTGTAAACTCTCCTTCCAGACTCAAATGAAGCATCTCCAAGCCAAAATTTAATCTAGAATCAGCTTCCTATTTCGCAACAAAGCATCCTTCACTCATGCTGCCAAACATACCCTCGTAAAACTGACTATCCTACCGATCCTTGACTGGTGACGATGACGATGTCATTTACAAAATATTCTCCAACACTCTATTCAGCAAATTGGATGCAGTCTATCACAGTGCCATCCGTTTTGTTACCAAAGCCCCCTATACTACCCACCATTGCAACCTGTATGCTCTCGTTTGCTGGCCTTCGCTTCATATTCGTCGCCAAACCCACTGGCTCCAGGTCATCTATAAGTCTTTGCTAGGTAAAGTCCCGCCTTTCTCAGCTCACTGGTCACCATAGCAGTACCCAGCCGCAGCACACGCTCCAGCAGGTATATTTCACTGGTCACCCCCAAAGCCAATTCCTCCTTCGGCCGCCTTTCCTTCCAGTTCTCTGCTGCCAATGACTGGAACGAACTGCAAAAATCACTGAAGCTGGAGACTCATATCTCCCTCACTAGCTTTAAGCACCAGCTGTCAGAGCAGCTTACCAATCACTGCACCTGTACTCATCTTCTGCACATCTATCACTCCAGTGTTTAATTGCTATATTGTAATTATTTCGCCACTACGGCCTATTTATTGCCTTACCTCCATTATCCTACCTCATTTGCACACACTGTATATAGACTTTTTCTATTGTATTATTGACTGTATGTTTGTTTATTACATGTGTAACTCTGTGTTGTTGTTTGTGTTGCACTGCTTTGCTTTATCTTGGCCAGGTCGCAGTTGTAAATGAGAACTTGTTCTCAACTAGCCTACCTGGTTAAATAAAGGTGAAATAAAAAAATAAAAAATAAAAATGAGTCGGATGGGAGGGATATACTACTACAGACATCTGACCAGGCCCAGATTCCCGTGATTCGCTGGAGAAGGAAACTGAGATTTTGTGGAAAAAGATCAGGGTGCCTTGCGAGGTTCAGGCGATGAGTGGCTAATCTGCCCTTGCCATTCGTCCTGCTAGCTAATGTTCAATCACGGGAAATAAATGGGACGAGCTGAAAGCACGTATATCCTACCCACGGGACATTAAAAACTGTAATATCTTATGTTTCACCGAGTCGTGGCTGAACGACGACATTAAGAACATACAGCTGGCGGGTTATACACTCCATCAGCAGGACAGAACAGCAGCCTCTGGTAAGACACGGGGCAGGGGCCTATGCATATATGTGAACAACAGCTGGTGCACGATATCTTAGGAAGTCTCGAGGTTTTGCTTGCCTGAGGTAAAGCATCTCATGATAAGCTGTAGACCGTACTATCTACCTAGAGAGTTTTCATCTGTATTTTTCTTGGCTGTCTACATACCACCACAGACTGATGTTGGCACTAAAATCGCGCTCAATGAGCTTATACCGCCATAAGCAAACAGGAAAACGCTCATCCAGAGGCAGCGCTCCTAGTGGTCGGGGACTTTAATTCAGGGAAACTTAAATCAAACAGGTCAACATTCATAAGGCCGCAGGGCCAGACTGATTACCAGGACGTGTGCTCCGAGCATGCGCTGACCAACTGGCAAGTGTCTTCACTGACATTTTTAACCTCTCCCTGTCTGAGTCTGTAATACCAACATGTTTCAAGCAGACCACAATAGTCCCTGTGCCCAAGAACACTAAGGTAACCTGCCTAAATGACTACCGACCCGTAGCACTCACATCTGTAGCCATGAAATGCTTTGAAAGGCTGGTCATGGCTCACATCAACACCATTATCCTCAGCTGTTCAGCTGAGCTGTTCATTGACTACAGCTCAGCATTTAACACCATAGTGCCCTCAAAGCTCATCGCTAAGCTAAGGACCCTGGGTCTAAACACCTCCCTCTACAACTGGATCCTGGACTTCCTGACGGCCCCCAGGTGGTAAGGGTAGGTAACAACACATCCACCACGCTGATCCTCAACACGGGGGCCCCTCAGGGGTGCGTGCTCAGTCCCCTCCTGTACTCCCTGTTCACTCATGACTGCACGGCCAAGCACAACTCCAACACCATCATTACATCACCAGTACATCACCAGGGCCATCCAGGACCTGTATACCAGGCGTTGTCAGAGGAAGGCCCTAAAAATGACTCCAGCCACAATAGTCATAGACTGTTCTCTCTGCTACCGCACGGCAAGTGGTACCGGAGCGCCAAGTCTAGATCCAGGAGGCTCCTAAATAGCTTCTACCCCCTGAACAGCTAATCAAATGGCTACCCAGACTATTTGCATTGCCCCCCCAGAACGCTGCTGCTACTCTCTATTATTATCTATGCATAGTCACTTTAATAACTCTACCTATAGGTAAATATTACCTCAATTACCTTGACACCGGTGCCCCCGCACATTGACATTAACTCTGTACTGGTATCCCTGTATATAGCCCCGCTATTGTTATTTACTGCTGCTCTTTAATTATTTGTTAATCTTATCTCTTACTTTCTTTTGTATTTTCTTAAACCTGCATTGTTGGTTAAGGGCTTGTAAGTAAGCATTTCACTGTAAGGTCTACACCTGTTGTATTCGGCGCATGTGACAAATACCATTTGATTTGATTTGAAGTACTGAGACACAAGCAAACTATTCAGGAGTCAATTTGACCCTGCAAAACAATTAGCACTGTTATTATGTTGTGTTCTGTGTGACGAAGTGACTTCAAGCCCAAGCAATCTGTAGAACGTACTCCCAAGCTGGTCCTTGTTTTCAAGATTGACTCCCAGGCAGTGAGTTGTGGAGGGAGGCAATTGACTCACTGAGACCGTGGAGGTAACTGGGCTGCATAGGCACTGGCATAGAAACCATGTTCTCCTGCCAGAGCAATCACAATGTTCCTGCTCCAAATCACTTGTTTTGTCTTGTTACTGTTGTGAAGTTGTATGACCTGCAGGCCGACTTTCGCCGGTCCACTGGAGTTGCAATAGTTCACTTTACCCCTGTGCTGTATATTCCCCCAGCAGCCCAGAAGGTACTTAGAGACTGACAGTGTAGAAAAGCCATCCAACGGCCAATGACGAAAGGCATCTTTTTCTTTCATTCTCTGCCCGTGTACCTATGTACGCACGTGTGGGTATGTGCGCACGAACGTGTTTTTGTGTGTCTAAAATAAAGGTAAATACTTTGCTTCTCAAGTGTTGCTCACTGCCCCCCTCCCCATTCTGTGATTTTGTGTTTCAGAATATTGTTGACATGTTTGCAAATATCTGAACAATATTACAAAGCTAACTGTGTGTATGGTAGAATATCCTACAGACAACTTCATTTGGCTGTGGATCTGCTTCACTGTCACAGAAGCCAGAAATTTCAAGGCTGTTTGTCCACTAAAGTTGAAACAATCTGCAGGCCTATGGTCAATGTAGCAGGCCGATAGGGACACCAGTGATGACACAGACAGGCAGGAAGAGACGTAAAGAGCCGGGTCCACATCTCATCTCCTCCCCACCACAGTGGACCTGTAGAGGATCAATGGTCATTAATTACAGCCTACATTGTTGTATAGACAAGAGATTCTGGGTGGGCGTCAACAATGGAGCATCATCCAATTAATGGAATGATAAAAAACTAAGGTTTTCAGTAGCTATAAGGACAGTTTTTGTTTGTTTTTTCCAAGGACATCAGAAAACATAATCGACATGCCACTTAGTCTCAACATGGCTCTACATTTCCTGTAGTGGGCTGTCCTTAGTGTTCACTGTGATGAGTGGTACCTTTCCAGGGTTATGATTCATCGATGTTGATGCCATAACAGAAAATGTCTTGAGATTCTGTATCAGACTAGTCACACAAGGTGTAGACATATGTATCTCTATGGTGTAGACTGCCTGTCGTCACGTCGTTCTCTGTAGTTCAGCCAAAATCAGAAAATAATGATTACACCTAACTGAGACCTCAGATTACTACAGTCTGAAGATCTGCATCCGGATCAACCTCCATCAACCTGGCAGTTCCACCAGAAGATCTGTAAAACGACAGGAACACTTGTTCTTATTTATGTTTGTTTGCTACTTCAGCTCCCCTGGATTAAGACTCTTCCGTATAGTTTATGTGAAATTTTCCCTCCCATGACAACGTAAGGCCCTAGTCCATGAGCTGAGGTTGCATTACGCCAGAGCTGCAGTATCAGCGATAATAATCCCTCATCTGATATTCATAGACAGCAATTGGCATATCTATTAGTAGACGTGAGTAATGTGCTGCAGATGCAACAGTCCGCAACGGTTTCAGCAACACCACATTGACAAGTAATAATTCAAACCATCCTGTATTTAATTCAGTGTGCAGCTAATTAAAAGGTGTGAGTGTGAAAACGTGTGAGGGTGTGAAAGATTAAGAAACCTTTGGAACAGACCATGAGGGAAGTAGGCTTAAGTGAGAGGAGCTGGAAGACTGCTGGCTATAATGTGCTCATTGGATTTTGATTCAAACAGTTTGAATGACAGGACCACTATCAACTTCTGCCAGGTGTTTGCACACAGATTAGACTAGTTTTAATTTCCCTGCCAACATCCTCGTCTGGTCAAATCTGTCTCCCCTGGTTCTCCAGTCTCTTACCTCTCCCTAAGGGACTACCTCCCTGGCCCATTCAGTACTCTCTCTGAGTAGGCCTATGTGGTCTAAAAAAACAAATGCTCATGCAGGGCTTATTTTCAGATCAGACAATGTATGTGTGTGTGTGCGCGTGCATGTGTGTGTGTGTGTGTGTGTGTGTGCGTGTGCGTGCGCGTGCGCGTGCGTGTGCGTGTTCCCTCCTAACCAGACTATCTGACACACCCCTTGTGGCTACAGGACAACGATAATAATTATACATCAAGATTCATGGCACACTCCACCACAGAGAGGTAATGAGAAAAGTAGTATGTTATCCAGCGCACAGCACATTCTGTTCTCCCTCCAGCAGTGAGGTTAAAACTGTCATTAAAATTACATTTTCCTCCTAAAATCAAGTGCATTATTTCCTATTTGTAAAACAAGCATATGTTGAAAATGTTAGAAAAGCAATCAAATGGCCAGGAGGACTTAGCGTTGAGCGGTGTAGACAGGCAGATGCGTGGATGACAGGGTTATTGAATCACAGTCTCAGCAGGCTCAAGTGAAACGGAGACAAACAGTAAAGTAAACAACACAGAGTGCCCAGGGCTGATGGGGAGATTGGGAATTACAGGCCTGTTAACAGACCAAATCTATTCCACTGCACACAGAACTCAGCAGGAACACCAGTGCTTAATTTGAGCCGGATCCTGATCTAGCTCCTCTCAGTTTTGGACTGTTTAATTCTGGAATCTATTTTCCCGGATCTGGTAACTCTCCTGCCATGAAGAATAATGTTCACTGTTTGCAGTGTAAAAATGCCAATAAAAGCGATCAGTGTTAATTCGAGTTGCCTCCTCTGTAATTCTCCTGCCACCTAAAAAACAGAATGTGAAAATGTGCCCGATATTCTAAGAATTGATTTGTGTTGGGCCAGCCCGGGTTTATGGTTTGTGCAACATTGTAGCCTAGAGACCATCGCATGGCCATTGTGGTGGTGAGAGAGAGAATCCACCTGAATCTCTCACATAACTAGAATGAGATTCACTGAAATTACAGTATTTAATTCAGAATGCTACATAGGTGTAGGCCTATAATTTAGCCCTAGTGGATCAATAGTTTATATATATAAAAAAAATGGCATAGTTGAAGATTGTGTAAAGCCCAATCACAAGGTACAGCCTACAGTTGGGAACACGTGGCAAATGTCAGTGTACAGCATGCAGCCAAAACAGGCCTTTCGTAATATTTCTAATACAACCGTGGGAAAACACAGGCTGGAAAGCAAACGGCTCCTGAGGAAAAGAGAAGAATAATCTGTCTCTAGACTACCAAAAGATTTGATCAACTTCCAAATAGGCCTATTGTTGAGCAAACAGCATTGTTTTACAAAGTAAAACAACAGAGAGATTAGGCTTTTGGCATGAGCGCATCGGCCAAACTTTTTTAGGAAGATCATTTCCTCCTCACGTTGTACAATATGGCCTAGGCTATTGGTGGATTCAATACAAGGTAGTTTTTTAAATCTCAGATTCCCTGTTTGTCAGTGTCAAAGTAGCCTGTCATTTATCAATCCAAGGGTCCTCTTTCCACTGCAACTCAGAGCCCCACCTGTTTTGAGACCCACATTTTTTTCCCAGGCTTGACTGTTTTGCATGTTATTTTGGCATTAATACAAGTCACATCTCAGTTTGCAAACAATAAAAAAAAAAATATATATATCATTGAGTTAATTATTTTGCATACAAACATGGTCTCTTTTTTTTCTTGAGTAAGACAGCTCCAAAATGCAGGTGTTTCAGCCTAGCTCAGTGCTTTCTGTGGTGGTGGGGCAAGCCAGCAGAAAATAGGAGCATTGTGCCTTGATTGGCTCAGTGTTCTGACACTTATGGGGAAACTACGTCACCAGTTCTTAGTAAGGGTAGACATCGAAAATTCTAGCCCTCTGCGTCCTCGCAAATTCAATAATGAGAGGTTTGGAAGGAATCGGTGACAGTGGCTAACCGCAAGCATTGCAGGAATAAACAAGCTCAGACTGGGAAAATACATTTTGAACGGTCATCCAACTCGGAATTGTAAATCTTTCTCTTTCTCTTTCTTTGATGACAAAATTTGCCCACGAAGGACCGCCGCGACACCTTCCTGTTCAAGTGAGCAAAAAAGTCCAAAAATGTCTTATATGTTGCTGCATAAATGATGTAATATCCCAGGGAGATGTGTATACTGTAGTTAAGAAAGTAATACTTGTATGTTGTGTAGTAAGCTGTTAGTAGCCCATGTGCCTCACCCTAATAATTTGGTCTATTTTCACCTCTTAATTTCGCCCAACCAAGATTTACATGCTAAAATCGCCACTGGTCACAATAGAAACTCATTAATAGCTCACTGAAAAAGGGGAGAATCTATTTAGTTGCTGAGAATCTACACTGAACAAAAATATAAGCGCAACATGCAACAATTTCTAAGATTTTACTGAGATACACTTCATATATGGAAATCAGTCAATTTAAATTCATTAGGCCCTAATCTATGAATTTCGCATGACTGGGAATAAAGATATGCATCTGTTGGTCACAGATACCTTAAAACAAATAGCTAGGGGCAGAGGTGTGGACTCGAGTCACATGACTTGGACTCGCGTCACAAATATGATGACTGCAACTCGAGTTTGACTTTAACACCAATGACTCGTGACTTGACTTGGACTTGAGCCTTATGACTCGACCTGACTTGATACCCTCCCAAAGCCCAAATATAAAAAATGATGCTATTAAAAAAAGTGTGCAGCGCATCAACTCTTCATTTAACGGATTACAGTTTGAATCAGACAGCAGCCAATCAAATTGTGCCAGCTGAGAAAAAGTTGTGCGTGGCAGTGCAGAGGAACGTCGGCGGGTGAATTCAGATGAGAGAGAGAGAGAGAGAGAGAGAGAGAGGGAGAGAGGGCAGAGAGAGAGAGAGAGAGAGAGACGAGAGAGAGAGAGGAGAGAGAGAGAGAGAGAGAGAGAGAGAGAGAGAGAGTCTGTGTCTGTGTCTGTGTCTGTGTCTGTGTCTGTGTCTGTGTCTGTGTCTGTGTGTGTGTTAAGGTTGGGCGATTGTGTACAAGCCTACATCGCCCGATTGCGCCCCATAGCGATCCTCGATAGTCGATCACTATTGGGGGGGTGTGTCTTTCTCATGGCTACCCATGTATTTCCATGGAAATATAACGTTTATTTGGAAAGTAATAAATATAGAGATATTTTTAAAAGCATTCATGATTTGCTTAAATGTAATATACTATTACTCTTGTTAAAAATATGAAATGGTATTACATTTGGTAAAGAGCACATTATGACTTGTTTAGGACTCGAAACTCAAAGTTTAGGACTTGAGACTTGACTTGATACTTGACGGTCTTGACTTGAAACTTGACTCGGACTTGCCTGTCTTGACTTGGGACTTGACTTGGGACTTGAGTGCTAAGACTTGAGACTTACTTGTGACTTTTAAAACAATGACTTGGTCCCACCTCTGGCTAGGGGTGTGGTACAGGAAACCAGTCAGTGTCTGGTGTGACCTCCATTTGCCTCATGCAGTGCAAAACATCAGTTGATGAGGCTGTTGATTGTGGCCTGTGGAATGTTGTCCCACTCCTCGTAATTGGTTGTACGAAGTTGCTGGATATTGGCAGGAACTGGAACACGCTGTCGATCCAGAGCATCCCTAACATACTCAGTGGGTGACATGTCTGGTGAGTATGCAGGCCACGGAACTTGGACAATTTCAGCTTCCAGGAATTGTGCCCAGATCCTTGCGACATGGGGCCGGCTGTGCATTATCATGCTGAAACATGAGGTGATGGCGGCAGATGAATGGCACGACAATGGGTTCAGGATCTCATCATGGTTTCTCTGTGCATTCAAATTGCCATCAATAAAATGCAATTGTTTTCACTTTCCATAGCTTATGCCTGTCCATACCACAACCCCACTGCCACCATGGGGCACTCTGTTCACAACGTTGACAGCAAACCGCTCACCCACACGACGCCATACATGCTGTCTGCCATCCGTGAAGAGCACACTTCTCCAGCGTGCCAGTGGCCATGGAAGGTGAGCATTTGCCCACTGATGTCGGTTACAAGGCTGAACTGCTGTCATGTCAAGACCCTGGTGAAGACGATGAGCACGCAGATGAGCTTCCCTGAGACGGTTTCATCAGCTGTCCGGGTGGCTGGTCTCAGACGATCCTACAGGTAAAGAAGCCAGATGTGGAGGTCTAGGGCTGGTGTGGTAACTTGAGATATCTGTGACATTGTGTTGTGTGACAAAAGTGCACATTTTAGAATGGACTTTCATTGTCCCCAGCACAAGGTGCACCTATGTAATGATCATGCTGTTTAATCAGCTTCTTGATATGCCAAAACAAATTTGTGCAGAGAAATACGTTTTTTTGTGCGTATGGAACATTTCTGGGATCTTTTATTTCAGCTCATGAAACATGGGACCAACGATTTACATGTTGTGTTTATTTTTTTCAATATATATATTTTTTATATCAATTTTGTTGACTACGCTTCTTCCGTTGTCTTGTTTGGGGTTTAGATAACACATTTAATCTCATGTTTAAACCTTCTCTTTCGTGAATGATATGTGGCCTTAATAGCTTTATGTGAAATGTGGATGTGAAATCTGTAAGCAGGAAATTGTATTTTTCAGAGGCAATCACGGTGCCAGAGACTGACGCTATGATGTAGTTTAAATGTCATGGAACCCCGGCTTGTGACATACACCAAATGAGCAGCCATTATCCCAAAATGTATTTTGTTGCAAACTGCCATCAAGCATTGCAGGGAGAAGCAGTGATGAATATGTTTGGTATACAAAATCCCATCTATAGTGAAGGAGCTAGGCAATGACAGTGCTTCCTGTCTTGCTGAGCAAGAGCTGAGTAATTACCCTCACAGTTCTAGTAGGGACGTTTTGTCTGCTGAACATTACAACAGCTTCCATTAGACATGCCGTTCAGAGCAGTTTGTAAGGCAGAGTGAGAGTGTTCACAGTGCCAAATGTCGTTCAGAGATTCATCAATGGTCCTTGTTTCCTCTCTCTCTGTCTGTCTCTCTCGTTCTCTCGCTCTCTCTCAGATTCAGATTCAGATAAGCTTTATAAGCATGAATGACAAGGCCACTGTTTCTAAAGCAAAGTGAGATAATGACAACAATAACAGTAAAAAAAAATAGTAATGGTGATTAAAGAAAGGGGAATATATATATACAGTATATTACAAGATTTCTTTTTTTAAATATCCCTCTCTTTCCTCTCTCTCTCTCTTTCTCTCTCCCCTCTCTCTCTCTGGGTGTCTGAGTAATATGGAGACCCTAAAGCACTTACGGTACTCCTCCCTCCCTCCTAGGTACCAACGTTCTCTCTCCTCCTACCTCCTCCACCTACCACTGGACAAACATTGGTTGAGTCATAGTTTCCTCATTATTACAACTTACTTTATCAATGTAATAATGTTGCTTTAATGGCACCGGAAATAGTTAGTTAAAGGTTTGGTTTATTTTAAGTTGAACTGTTTGTTGTCTGTTGAGAACTCAATAAAATATCACATAAAATGGGATGTTGATCTGACATCTTTGCCCAGTGGGGTCCTGTTATTGAGCCCCATGATCTCTGCTTCAGACAATAGATTGGATGAACAAACAAATAAAACCTCCATGGAAAACAGTTTTCTGTGTGGATGGACGGAATGGACGGAATACCTATAAATCACCTGAGAGCAGGTCTGTGTCTGTCCCTTCATATGGCACTAATTGAAAGGCAGAGGCATAATGGACAGAAGAGGGTTATCCAAGGACGTCTTGACAGAGGGAGAGCAAAGCATTGAACGTTTTGCTTAAATACAGCGGCCATGCCCCAAACTGATTGCTTTATCTCTTACTGATGGCCAGAAGTGCTATTGTTTAGTTTGATTTTGTGATGTTCTTTCACATTTAAAGATAAAAGAAGAGCACCAATCAAAGTGCACTGGTGAGTCTTGGTTGTATTTTGGGGTAACACTTTATTTGGATAGTACACATGTGTCAAAGTCATTCCACAGAGGGTCAAATGTCTGCAGGTTTTTGCTCCTCCCTTGTACTTGATTGATGAATTAAGGTCACTAATTAGTAAAGAACTCCCCTTAACTGGTTGTCTAAGTCTTTATTGAAAGGAAAAAACAAAGACCTGCAGACACGAGGCCCTCCATGGAATGAGTTTGACACCCCTGGGATAATTTATCTGTAGATGCTCTACAGCAGGCCTCTCCAACCCTGTTCCTGGAGAGCTACACTCCTGTAGCTTTTCGCTCCAACCCCAGTTGAAACTAACCTGACTCAGCCCATAAACCAGCTAATTATTGTAACCAGGTGTCCTGTATTAAGGTTGGAGTAAAAACCTACAGGACGGTAGCTCTCCAGGAACAGGGATGGAGAGCCCTATCAGACTATCCAAATAAAGTGTGACCTATTTTTGATAATCCTGATGGTCATTGGCAGTATGGTATTATACTATTCTATTACAAACTGTTCATGATTTCATATAACTCAGGTGCAATTTGAGCCCCAGAAGGACACATACAGTGGATTCGGAAAATATCTACTCCGATTTCAGAGCACTCTCGTCTGAGTGTGCCAGAGCGCAGGATAACGGATGAGTTTACGAACGCTCAACACCCGTTGAATACGGCCGGTGTCAATAAAAATCTGCAAAAAAGCTTAGTTAAATTGTTGCCAGCAGCACAATTACAGTCACAAACGCTCTGGATAACATGAAAACAGCCTAACCAGCTCTGCTAGGGCAAGTAAAATGGTCAGAGTGAGGTGTTCTCTCATTTATGTCTGGAAGTAGCAAGCAAGCTAGCCAACTTTAGCCAGTTAGCTTGGGTGCTTGACTGACGTTGTGAGGTCAGAACGCTCGGATCAACCCTACTCCTCGGCCAGAGCATCCAGTGTGCTCTCTAAACGCTCCGAGAGCAAAATGCTCAGAATTTTACGAACGGACAATCTGACAACGCTCTGAATTTATGAACGCCCAGAGTGCACTCTGACCGCTCTCTGGCACTCCAGAGTGAATTTACTAACGCACCAACGCCTTTCTCCCCCGATTGGTCAGTTTGGCCGGACGGCCAGCTCTAGGAAGAGTCTTGATGGAAGAGCTCTAGGAAGAGCTCTAGGAAGAGTCTCTGACATGCACTGTCAACTTTGGAACATTATATAGACAGGTGTGTGCCTTTTCAAATCATGTCCAATAATTTGACTTTACTACAGGTGGACTCCAATCAAGTTGTAGAAACATCTCAAGGATGATCAATGAAAACAGGATGCACCTGAGCTCAATTTCGAGTCTCATAGCAAAGGGTCTGAATACTTATGTAAATAAGGTATTTCAGTTTTGTATTTGTAATACATTTGCTAAGATTTAAAAAAAATGGTTTTAGCTTTGTTATTATGGGGTATTGTGTGTAGATTGATGAGGGGACTACATTATTTAATACATTTTAGAATAAGGCTGTAACGTAACAAAATGTGGAAGGAGTCTGAATACTTTCTGAATGCCCTGTACATCCCATACATTCCTAAAGACGTCTGTGCTATACAACCGTCTCAGAACCAGCCTGCTGTGCCCATTAAATATAAAAATTTTCAACAGTACAGACAAACTGACTGCAACACAAAAGGCTAATGATTTGCGAGTAAAAGCTGCCAATGGAAGCCTATTGAACTGCACTTTTCACTGCACAGGTCAGCAGTATAATGAAGTTCCCCAACCTAAGCTCATAGTAGAAATGTTCAATTACGACCGTGAACACCCTGATTCAACCACCACCATCTCTACAGGAACTTCTGCCTGGCATGGTGGGATGGAGATTGGCCTCAGACATAGAGATATACTGTTGAATCCACTGCTACCTTACCCCCTCAGCTCAATTTCACATTCCCTGGTTAAAGATACTGTCGACACCTTTCTTTAAATATGCCCAGATGTGGCCAGCATACGTTTACCTATAGAGAGAGAAAAATTATATTTGTCATCATATTTTCAATTCATTTCTCTGGAGTGTGATGTGGCATTTCAGATGATTGACAATGTGCACTGGAGTTTGAAGTTGAGTGGAGGGAGTTTAAAGATATTGCAGCAAGAACACATTCAGAGGGGCGTGAAAATGAAATCCTGCACACCGATTTGCATAAGAGGTGCAGACAAAAATCCACATGCATCCACATGCACGAATGCACACTCAAAACTATTATTTTAACCAAACTGAAAATATCAGAGCAGAAAAACTGTCAGGCTTGCAGCATGGGTGCACCCAACCTAACATGTTTGTTTCTACATTTGAAAATAGTTGAGTGCCTCTGTAATAATTTGGAGTATCATCACATTAGATGAACTAAAACATCTACATCAAATTACCAAAATATATTCCCAGTAATCCATAATACAAAAAAATATTCTCCAGTCCAGATGGGCATGGGTAAATAAAGCGCTTTGTGGAATGGCACAGAACAGAAGCCCTGCGTGGCAGGAAATGGGCTCTGGCAAGGTGACGGAAGGCTGCTCTCTGATGAGTAATATGCTCTGGTTTGGTGATTTACCAGACTGAAGAGAGATGATTGGCTCTGGGACTGACAATACTGTGCTTGACTAACCATTACTGAATAGCTGAATGTGAGTGTTTCTCTGCTGCTGAAAGGAAATTAGCTAAATCCACTGAGCCCCACCTCTTGGCATGGGCAGCCAAGCCAGAACTGATGGTGTTGACTGTCACAGTGCTGATAGGCTGGACACCTCAGCTTATTGCAATCCAACATAGTAAAGGACTGTGTGTTCTCTTAGCCTAATGAGGGGGTAAATTCATCATCATTGCCATCAGTCCTTGCTCAGCGCCCGCCAGACAAATCTATTTCTCCCATCCATTCATTATGTACCCTACTTTCTGCCAGCTCCTCCCCAGCTTACACTCCCAGCTGATCACTATCAGGAAACAAATGAGAGAGAAATTAAAGTGAAGCAGATCATCAAAGGTCTGTGTGTGTAATGTCTACTTTCTTCTGGCGAGCGAAAGCTCTATAAAACAAATCAATTTAGGTCCAATCTGGGATCGTTTACCAGGGAGTCAAGACAAGAATAACTTTAATTTCTGTGTTGAGGTGTTTGGATTTGAAACTGGCACTCTCCAATCTAATGAAAGGGAAGTAACTAAATCCCATTACATTAAATGGATCCTTCATTTCTAACTGCCTATTTAAGACATTGGAATTACTGCAGAGGGACTTGTGAATGGTGGCATTGGATAACGTCCTACACTGGAGCAAAGGCCAGCTCAATGTTCAGACTTCTAGAAGTGGTGTTAGGGTTTGACCTGTTAGGTTGTTATTAGTTCTTACTCTGTCACAAGCTCCCATTATGCTCCCATGATGCTCCCTATCCATCATCCCACCCGGAGCTTCTGTGCTCCAGACTGGACCTGAAGTCTCCCCTTGCTCTCTGAGCCCTAACAGGGCCATCACTGCCCAAGGTAGAACGTTAGCCAGTAGGGGTCCATGGAGGGCTTCCCCTCTCTCAACCTTCAGACAACAGCCTCTCAGTAGCCAGTTACGTGTCTCTGCTGCTCTTTGTGGACCTCATCTCTCCAGACGGCCCTGACTCATAATTGTGTCTGAGAGGAAGGATACAAAGCAGATGGAAATCTCTAGTGGGGGGAAATGGATCAATCTGAATATTGATATAAGACACAAGCATTTATTTAGATTTCCTTATAGGAACTTTTTTAACAAGGAAAGTTATCAGGTGCATTGTTACGAAACCAATAACTAGCCTACTAATATTGATACACTCGCTAATTCTAGGGGTCCTAGGCCTAGTTGACTGGTCTGAAACCTTCTTTTTGATGACCAATTTACTTCTGTTACCAAAGAGCACCTTCTGTCTACCATAACTTACTATTGTGTACCTTAGTAGCGCTTCCCTTCCTCCTCTTTCTACTGGTCTGAAACCTGATTTAAGGTGTGCATCTATGTGAGAAATCAGGGGATGAGGACCGTATTGTATGTACATGTGCCCAGGAGACAGCAACCTTACCTTAGGTCTAGGGCCAGCTCAGTCTTGAGTTGACTCCTCCTGGGTCGGCTAGCCCAAGCGGATTAGTGTTTGTTCAAAATTATGACCGAAATATATATACACAAAAATAAACTTAAGGACATTTCCAAAACTAAGGATTTCAACCCACATGGCCCACATGGCCTCTAGTCTAGAACACTCGACCCTAGGAAACAGTGACTAGGGTCTGGTTTCAATGACTGATGGACTCTTTTGTCAACTTCGATAAGGGGGAAATAAAACATTTCCGGGTGGGTCATCTTCAGACAGACAACTCTCCTAACAAATCATGCGGCAGAGATGCCAGAACGTTGTGATTCGAAAAGTATCAGGTTTCAGGTATGACCCAGATGCAGACAGTGTCAAAGAAACAAAGTTTTATTTCTAGTACAGGGGCAAGCAAACAACAGGACGAAGGCAGGCAGAGGTCAATAATCCAGAGAGGGTGAAAAAGGTCCAGAACGGCAGGCAGTCTCAGGGTCAGGGCAGGCAGAACGGTTCAAACCGGGAAGGACTAGAAAACAGGAGCAAGACCAGAGCAGGGGAACAAATGCTGGGGAACAAACAAACTCCTGGAAACAGGAGACAAAGGGCTGTGAGACATGGGTTTAACTCTGGACACTTGGAAGGTGTCCAGAGTGTCCTGGAGCCAACACAAACTGTGAGACCAGGGACGGTGAGGGACAGGCAGAGGTTGGAGCAGACCAGCCGGAGCTTGCAGAGGAGTGTTGTTCTGTGCACAGCCGTGCAAGTGGCGACAAATGAGGAGACGTCAGGAAACATGGTAGGCCACCAAAAGCGTTGTCGCACAAAAGCCAGGGTCCGACGGGAGCCCAGGTGGCAGGCAAGCCAGGAGGAGTCGGCCCACTCCAGGATCGAGGAACGGGCCGCGTCAGGAACGAACATCTGGTTATCCGCCCCCCCGCCTCATGAACCTGCTTCCCTATTCGCCAGCTGAGTGCCCTTGGCAGGCACGAGGTGGGAAGGATGGACTCAGGTTCCGGGGTAGTAGCCGTGGGGCTATTGCAGTGCGACAGCACATCCGGCTTGACATCCTTGGATCCCGGGCCGGTATGAGAGGGAGAAGTTGAACCGGGTGAACAGTAGGGTCCACCTATCTTGCCCGGAATTGAGGCGCTTGGCGGTGAGGAGATATTCCAGGTTCTTGTGGTTGGTCCACACAATCAAAGGATGTTCCGCCCCTCCAGCCAGTGCCTCAACTCCTCCAACGCCATATTCACCGCGAGAAGCTCACGATTCCCCACATCATAGTTCCTCTCTGTGGCGTTGAGGCGGTGGGGGAAGAAGGCTCAGGGATGTAACTTGAGGTCCAGGGCAGACTGCTGGGACAGGACAGCCCCCACTCTGACATCCGAAGCATTGGCCTCCACCACAAACTGGCGGGCCGAGTCAGGATGAACCAAGATTGGGAGCTGTGGTGAAGTGGTGTTTGAGATCCCGGAATGCCCGGTCAGCAGCTGGGGACCACGTGAACGGAACCTTGGGAGAGGTGAGTGCAGACAGGGGGGAAGCCAGTGTGCTGTAGCCCGGGATAAAGCGGCGATAAAAGTTGGCGAATCCCAGTAAACGTTGCGGCTGTACTCTGGACATTGGCTGGGGCCAATCCACCACCGCTCTCACCTTCCTGGAATCCATCTGTACACTCCCTGCAGCGATGATGTAACCCAGAAAGAGGATGGTGGAGGGATGGAATTTGTACTTCTCTGCTTTTACAAAAAGCTGGTTCTCCAGGAGGCGTTGGAGAACCTGTAGGACATGGAGCACGTGTTCTTGGGTGGAGCTGGAGAAGACGAAGATGTCATTGAGGTAGACGAAGATGAACCGGTTCAACATGTCATGGAGAACATCATTAACCAGAGCCTGGAACACAGCAGAGGCGTTGGTATGGCCAAATGGCATGACCAGATACTCGTAGTGACCGCTGGCCGTGTTGAAGGCAGTCTTCCACTTGTCCCCTTCCCGTATCTGCACCAGGTAGTAGGTGTTCCGTATGTCCAGCTGACTTCAGGCAATGGGGGTGGCAGAATGGGCTCCAGCCCATGATGGCACCAGCAGACCAGTCAATGAGGGGATTGTGTCGCTGGAGCCCGGAGAATCCCAATACCACGGGAACCTGAGGAGACTTAATGAGCAGGAACTGTATCGTCTCACTGTGATTCCCTGACACACGCAGGTTGATAGGGGTGGTATTGTGGGTGAACCGGCCTATAGAGTGCCAGTCCAGTGCTCTAACGTCCATGGGAATGGAGAGGGGCTGAGTGTGGATATCCAGCTCGGAAGACAGGGTAGCGTCCATAAAGCTCTCATCGGCCCCAGAGTTGATAAGTACCCGGAGAGATTTCGACTGGTTCCCCCACAGCAACATGACATGAAAAGGGATGCGAGTAAGGGGAGAGGAAAAGTTCTCTATGGCCCACCAGAGTACTCGCCCCTACTGGTGAGCCTGGTCTTTTAGTGGACAGGTGGAGACGAAATGACCAGTAGTCCCGCAATACAGGCAGCTCTTAGTTTTCAGCTGGAGTCAGCTTGGCTCGGGAAGAGGTGAATCGGCAGACTTCGGAGGCTCTCGGTGGACTCGGGTAGCCTCGGGTTCTCTCGGCAACGGAGCCATCGAGTACTTCCGGGATACCTTGGAGGCAAGGTGGAATCCTTCATTCCCGTAGTCGTCCATCGATCCGAATGGTCAAGGAGATGAGCGAGTCGAGAACCATCAGTAGTTCCCGGGCTGCAAGCTCGTCCTTTACTTCCTCCGATACTCCGTGTAGGAACATGTCAAACAGCACTTCCGGGTTCCAAGCACTCTCAGCTGCCAACGTGCGGAAATCCATTGCGTAGTCTGTCACACTACGGGAGTCTTGACGTAGCTGGAGCAGCTTGCGAGCAGCCTCTCTCCCGGACAATGGAGAATCAAACACCTTCCGAACCTCCTCCACGAACTCCTCCGGACTGAGACAGACGGCGGATTGTTGCTCCCACACCGCCATGGCCCAGGCGAGTGCCCTCCAGGACATCAGTTTTTGATGTACGCTATCCTCGAGCGGTTCGAGGGGAACGAAAATGAGGGAGCACTGGGAGAGAAAAGCCCGGCAGGTTCCCGGAATTTCCAGCGTAGTGCTCCGGAGGAGGTAAGCGGGGTTCTCGCGACACTGGGGTAGGCTGGGAGATCACCATTGTGGTAGGCTGCCTAACAGACAACCCACGGAATTGCTCCAGCAATGTGTTAAACGCTCGGTCATGGCGTTCAGCCAAGGTCTGGAACCCTTCCATGAGACCACGAAGCAACTCCTCGTGCCTTCCAATGGTGGCTCCTTGTGAGGAGAGGGCGTTGCGGAGCTGGTCCGAGTCTGCTGGGTCAGTCATGGCCAGTTCGTACAATCAGGTTTCAGGTATGACCCAGATGATGACAGTGTCAAAGAAACAAAAGTTTATTTCTAGTACAGGTGCCAGCAAACGACAGGTCAAAGGCAGGCAGAGGTCAGTAATCCAGAGAGGGTGCAAAAGGCCCAGAATGGCAGGCAGTCTCAGGGTCAGGAAAGGCAGAATGGTCAAAACTGAGAAGAACTATAAAACAGGAGCAAGAACAGACAGGAGCGGGGGAACAAATGCTGGTAGGTTTCACGAAACAAAACAAACTGGCAACAGACAAACAGAGAACACAGGTATAAATACACAGCGGATAATGGGGAAGATGGGCGACACCTGGAGGGGGTGGAGACAAGCACAAGACAGGTGAAAAAGATCAGGGTGCGACAAAAAGTTTTAGTGATGCAAACTAGCCACTTGCAAAATGCCCTCATTAAAAATAACTTGTGATCTCCGTCCTGCCAGCTACTATTTTGTATTTTATTCAAGCGGATAAGGTGATGATGTAGTTCATCTAAATCAAATAAAATCAATCTTTATTTATACAGCACATTTCAGACATGGAACGCAATGTGCTTAACAGGAAAAAACAAATAAACAATGAAAATAAAAGCTGAAATATTTACTACACAACAAAAATAAGATAAAAAACTAAAGAATGACACAAACTGAACAACTAAAAAGTACACTAAGGGAAAGCAAAGCTAAAAATATGTGTTTTACGATCTCTTATAAATATGTCCACGGTTTCAGCCCATCTCAGGTTCTCTGACAGGTTATTCCAGAGGCTGGGAGCATAATAACTGAAGGCTGCCTCTCCATGCCTCTTGGTCCTCGGCTTTGGGATAGTTAAAAGGCCAGTGCCAGAGGACCTGAGGGATCTACTGGGTGCATACAATAAAAGCATGTCTGACATGTATTGGGGTGCACAATCGTGGATTGGTTTAAAAACCAATAGAATAATCTTAAAATGTATTCTATAACTCACAGGTAGCCAGTGCAGAGACCTTAAAACCGGTGTAATGTGTGCTCTCCATCTGGTCTTGGTCAGTACCCGTGCTGCAGCATTCTGTATGTTTTGCAGTTGACCAATGGCTTTCTTGGGTAGACCAGACAGGAGAGCATTACAGTAGTCAAGCCTGCTTGTAATAAAATCATGGATGAGTCTGTATCAGCCTGAGAGAGAAACGGCTGCACCTTGGCAATGTTCCTCAGGTGGTAAAAATCAATTTTTGTCACGTTCCTAATGTGTGATTCAAAATTTTGTTCAGAATCTAAAATAACACCTAGGTTTTTTTACCTGATGTTTTATATTTATTGCCGGTGAATTAAAATGTGCCGTCTTTTCTTGATTTAGCTGGAGGAAGTTGTGAGCCATCCAAGTATTTAAATCACTAATCCAGTCTAATAATCTATCCATGGGGCGAAAATCCTCTGGTGACATAGAAATGTAAAGTTGTGTATTGTCTGCGTAGCAGTGAAAATCAATGCTGTGCTTTCTGATAACGCTGCCAAGGGGTAACATATATAAACTGAACAGTACCGGACCCAAAATCGAACCTTGTGGAACGCCACATGTGATATGTATTTTCTCTGAGTTATGTTCACCAAGGGTAACAAACTCTTGACCTGTTAAATAGGTCCTAAACCAATTTAGAACTGGACCGGAGAGGCCAAACCACCTCTCCAATCTGTCCAGAAGGACATCATGGTCAACAGTGTCGAATGCAGCACTTAAATCTAAGAGTACAAGGACAGAGAGCTGTTTGGCATCTGTGTTGGCTCCAAGATCATTTACCTCTTTAACTAAGGCTGTTTGGTGCTGTGGTGGGCACGAAAACCATATTGGATTCAAAAGAAAATACAGTTAGCACTTGGAAAATCATTTAGCTGTTTGAACACCAATTTCTCCAGAATTTTGCGTAAGAATGGAGATTGGCCAAAAATTACTAAGAGCTGAAGAATCTACATAACTTTTCTTCAGAAGGGATTTCACCATAGCAGTTTTTAGTGCAGTGGGGAAAGTGCCTGTGAACAGGGAATGATTAACAATATATTGCACTTCTTCAGATATGCAATTAAAAACTGTTTTGAAGAAGGTGGTGGGGATAGGATCGAGAAGGCAGGTAGAAGGCATAAGTTGTCATACCACTTTCCTGAGCATCTTATCCAAGATGGCATAGCAGTCAGACGTCATTTTGTCCTCATATTGTCATGTCCTGTATATATATATATATATATTTACACCTTTCTTCGCATATCTTTTATATATTTTATTATCCAAGAACTCAACTACAAAAAGCTTTCCTGCAACCCGCCTCACCAATTACAAAAAAAATGTATTATTTACCTCAAATCTGAAAATCCACAATAGAAGCTAGCCAGAAGCTAACCAGAAGCTAGCCAGAAACTAGCCAGAAGCTAGCCAGAAGCTAACCAGTAGCTACCCAGAAGCTACCCAGAAGTTAACCAGAAGCTAGCCAGAAGCTAACCTGAAGCTACCCAGAAGTTAGCCGGTTTACTGGCTAACGTTAGTATTTCAGCTAACCACGTTTTGTGGTCATCAGCTTTTCCTTTAGCTCGATAATCTATCGGCACTTTTGTACAACGCGACTCAGACCAGAACATACCGGACCTATTTTTCTCAATATCCCGGATTTCAACCGCAAGCTCTGGACATTTACACCTTGATTTCGCAGCTAGCTAGCTGCAAACCGTGTGTCTATTGGCTTACGTCGATCACGGAGCAAACTTAAATTATTCCGGAGCTAGCCAGCTGAAGAGTTCCATCAGCCATTCCTGGGCTACAATCACCTATCCGGACCCGTTTTACTACAAATGCGGAGCCCCACCGGGCCTTCACGACTGACTACCGACGTTATCTGCCAGAGGGAGTTATCCAACTGGCACCTCCGTCGCGACGTTACCTGAACGCTCATCTGGGGCCCGCTAATCGTTAGCTGTCTTATCGGCTGCTATCTGAATAAGTATATCGGACAATTTTTCTTGGGTCACTATAACTATATCTATTTTGCCAATTGGATTGATCCCCTCTACCACACGGAACCCCACTAATCTACCGACGGAAACGCACGAGGTGACTAAAAATAGACCTCCATCCTATGCTGTCTTGCTACCGATGGCCAGCTGTCTGGATCGCCGTGACCCCAACCAACCTCTACTCACTGGACCCTTATGATCACTCGATTAAGCATGCCTCTCCTTAATGTCAATATGCCTTGTCCATTGCTGTTCTGGTTAGTGTTTATTGGCTTATTTCACTGTAGAGCCTCTAGCCCTGCTCACTATACCATATCCAACCTTTCAGTTCCACCACCCACATATGCGATGACATCACCTGGTTTCAATTATGTTTCTAGAGACAATATCTCTCTCATCACTCAATACCTAGGTTTACCTCCACTGTATTCACATCCTACCATACCTTTGTCTGTACATTATTCCTTGAAGCTATTTTATCGCCCCCAGAAACCTCCTTTTACTCTCTGTTCTAGACGTTCTAGACGACCAATTCTCATAGCTTTTAGCCGTACCCTTATCCTACTCCTCCTCTGTTCCTCTGGTGATGTAGAGGTGAATCCAGGCCCTGCAGTACTAAGCTCCACTCCTATTCCCCAGGCGCTCTCTTTTGATGACTTCTGTAACCGTAATAGCCTTGGTTTCATGCATGTTAACATTAGAGCCTCCTCCCTAAGTTTGTTTTGTTCACTGCTTTAGCACTCTGCAACCGCGGATGTTTTAGGCCGTGTCTGAATCCTGGCTTAGGAAGACCACCAAAAAATTCTGACATTTTTCATCCTAACTACAAGATTTTCAGACAAGATAGAACGGCCAAAGGGGGCGGTGTTGCAATCTACTGCAAAGATTGCTGTGCAGAGTTCTGTTTTACTATCCAGGTCTGTTCCCAAACAATTTGAACTTCTACTTTTAAAAATCCACCTCTCTAAAAACAAGTCTCTCACCGTGCCACTGCTATAGCCACCCTCTGCCCCCGCTGTGCTCTGGACACATATGTGAACTGATTGCCCCCATCTGATCCAAGATGGCGTAGCAGTGTAGACGTGTTTCTTTAGTCCTCTCGTGTAAGTTTGTATTTTTTTCGTATTTCTTGTATATATTTTAACATTTTTTTTTTCTATTCTTTTCGATTTTTACTTCGATTATACCTTCCAGTAACCTACTCACCAATGTGATACGGAATCGCTATTATTTTTTAACTTTGGAACACTTTCAAGAACCCCCAGTAGCTAACCAGCTAATCAGCTACAAGCTAATTTAGCCATTTTTTTGCCGCTGCTAACAGCTTTTACCTTCTGCACAGACACCAGCCCTGTTATTAGCCTGGATATTACTCACATTTACCAGCATGGACTGTCTCTCGACAACAACGCCGGATTCCTGCCGTAATCCCTGAGCCACTACTTCTGATCCTCACAGCTAGCTTGCAGCTAGCGCAGCTAGCGCCACTGCCACGAAGCTAGCACCAGTTTAGCAAACACAATTCTACAATTCACAACCTCTCTTTCGCCATCGCCATCCGGCTTGGATTCTCTGTCGACAGACGACAGTCTGGTCTGCAGACGAATACCCCATCCGCTGTGCCCTCAACCGGCTCCGTCTGAGCAGACCCCTCCCGTCTGAGCAGACCACCCCCGGGCTACTAACTTAACGCCGCGTGCTAGCTTAGTGGAGGCCTCCCTGCTCCATCTACGGCTGCCCCCTGGACTATGAATCACTTGCTACATAGCTGATGCCTGCTTGACTGTCCATTAATTCACGGTACTCCATTTCTGTTTATTTGTGTTTTATCTGTCGGCTCTGTGCTTAACTCAGAGATCTGTGTGTAGTTAATCCGACCTCTCTGCCTAGTCGTCGCCATTTTTACCTGTTGTTGCTGTGTTAGTGGACTGCTGCTGTTATCTTACCTGTTGTTTTAGCTAGCTCTCCCAATCAAGACCTGCAATCACTTTATGCCTTATTGTATGTCTCTCTCAAATATCAATATGCCTTGCATACTGTGTGTTCAGGCTAGTTATCATTATCATTGTTTTGGTTTGCAATGGACCCCGTGTTCCACTCTCCGTACCTCTGATCCTCCTTTGTCCACCCCACACATGCGGTGACCTCACCCATTGAGACAGCATGTAGAGATACAACCTCTCTTATCATCACCAGTGCCTGGGCTTGCCTCCGCTGTACCCGTGCCCCACTATACCCTGTCTGCACATTATGCCAGAATCTATTCTACCACGCCCATAAATCGGCTCTTTTATTCTTGTCCCCAACGCTCTAGGCGACCAGTTTTGATAGCCTTTAGCGCGCACCCTCATCCTACTATCTCCTGTTCCTCGGGTGATGTGGAGGTAAACCCAGGCCCTGCATGTCCCCAGTCACCTCATTTGTTGACTCTGTGATGAAAAAGCTTGGCCTCATGCATGTCAAATCAGAAGCCTCCTCTAGTTTGCTTACTCACCGCTTTAGCAATCTTGCCAACCTGATGTCTTGCGTGTTGAGAGCTTAGGAAGGCCACCAAAAATTCTGAGATTTCCATACCCAACTATAACACTTCCGTCAAGATAGAATGCCAAAGGGGAGAGAGTTGCAATCTACTGCAGAGATAGCCTGCAAAGTTCTGTCATACTTTCCAGGTCTATCCCAAACAGTTCGAACTTCTAATTTTAAAATTAATCTCTCCAGAAATAGACTCTCTCACTGTTGCGCTGCTACCCGCACCCCTCAGCTCCATGCTCGCCTGGACACCATTGTGACACATCTGTGATCGCTCCCATCTAGCTTCAGAGTTTGTTCTGTTACGGTGACCTAAACTGGGATATGCTTACACCCGGCAGTCTACAATCTAAGCTTGATGCCCTCATCTCACAACAAACTATCAAGGAACCCACCAGGTCAACCCTAAATCGTAAATAAGGGACCTAATAGACATTATCCTGACAACCTCCCTCAAATACACTCTGCTGTCTTCAATCAAAGATCTCAGCGATACTGCCCATTGCCTGTATACGCCCGGTCCGGGTCAACACACACGCTCATAATAGAAGCTCTAAAACTTCTGCGAGCAGGCTTTCTAGGATAGAGAGAGGGTATGGAAGATATTGACTCATCCATCAGTTTGAGGATGCCTGGTGATTCTTTAAAGTTACTTCTCACATATTAGATACAGCATGCCTCGTCAAAAAATGCAGACCAAGAACAGATATAGCCTGTTTACTCAGACTGATGCCTCGACCAGCAAAAAACATCTGTGGGAACTGCAATAGATCGAAGAGCCCCGCGATATGCAACTGTTTCAGGGAAGTCAGGAACCAATACAACGCAGTCAGTCAGGAAAGCAAAGGCAAGCTTTTTTCAAGCAGAAATTTGCATCCTGTAGCTCTACTCCAAAAAGTTTGGGGATACCTGTAAAGTCATGGAAACAAGAGCACTCCTCCAGCTGCCCATGCACTGAGGCTAGGTACACGGTCACCACTGATAAGTCCGTGATAATCGAAAACTTCAACAAACTTTTCTCAATGGCTGGCCATGCTTCCTCCTGGCGACTCAACCTTGCCAACAGCCGCCCCGCTGCTACTCGCAAGCTCCAGCTTCTCTTTACCATATCAGATAGCAGATGTTCTGAAAGAGCTGGAAAACTGACCATACAATCAGCTGAGAGATTGAATATGGACCTATTCTGAACTGTCGCGCATTGTCGCCCTATTACCAGCCTGTTAACCTTCCTTCGTATATCTGAGATCCCAAGATTGGAAGCTGCGCGGTCATCCTCTTCAAAGGGGGAGACACCTGGACCAAACTGTTAACAGACCTATATCATCCTGCCTGCTATCCAAGTCTTCAAAGCCAGTCAACAAACAGATCATGACATGACTCGATCCAGTACCTTCTCCGCTGTGCAATCCGGTTTCCGAGCCGGTCACGGGTGCACTCAGCACGTCCAGGTACTAAACGATATAACCATCGATAAAAGACATTACTGTGCAGCCGTCTTCATCGACCTGGCCAAGGTTTTCGACATCTGTCAATCACCATATTCTTATGGCAGACTCAAGTAGCCTCGGTTTTTCTAATGATGCTTGCCTGGTTCTCCAACTATTTTGCAGACGAGTTAGTGTGTCATATCGGAGGCATGTTGTCACGTCCTCTGGCAGTCTCTATGGGGGTAGCATACAGGGTTCAATTCTCGGGCGACTCTTTTCTCTGTATAACATCAATGATGTTGCTCTTGCTGCGGGCGATTCCTGATCACCTCTACGCAGACGACACATTCTGTATACTTCCGGCCCTTCTTGGACACTGTGCTATCTAACCTCCAACGAGCTTCAATGCCAATACAACACTCTTCTGTGGCCTCCAACTGCTCTTAAACGCTAGTACCAAATGCATGCTTTTCAACCGTTCGTGCCTGCACCCGCCGCCGACTAGCATCACCACTGGACGGTTCCGACTAGAAATATGTGGACATCTATAAGTACCTTAGGTGTCTGGCTAGACTGCAAACTTCTCCTTCCAGACTCATATCAAAACATCTCATCCAAACAAATCTAGAGTCGCTTTCTATTCCGCAAAAGCCTCCTTCACTCACGCGCCAACTTTACCTAGTAAAACTGACTATCTACAGATCCTCGACTTCGGCGATGTCATCTACAATAATAGCTTCCAAACTCTACTCAGCAAACTGGATGCAGTTTATCACAGTGCCATCCGTTTTGTTACTAAAGCACTTATACGACCACCACTGCGACCTGTATGCCCTAGTCGGCTGGCCTCGCTACATGTTCGTCGTAGACCCACTGGCTCCAGGTGCATCTACAAGGCTATGCTAGGTAAAGTGCGCTTATCTAGTTCACTGGTCACGAATGGCTAACACATCCCGCAGCACGCGCTCCAGCAGGTGTATCTCACTGATATCCCTAAAGCCAAAACCTCATTTGGACGCCTTTCTTTCCAGTTCTCTGCTGCTGCGACTGAACGAATTGCAAAAAATCTCTGAAGTTGGGACTTTTATCTCCCTCAACAACTTTAAAATCTCTATCCGAGCAAGCTAACGATCGCTGCAGCTGGTACATAGTCATCTGTAAACTACCACACCCAATTTACCTACTCACCCCCATACTGCTTTTATTTATTTACTTTTCTGCTCTTTTTGCACACAGTATCTCTTCTTGCACATGATCATCTGATGATTTATCACTCCAGTGTTAATCTGCTAAATTGTAATTATTCGATTTTTATGCCTACTCATGCTTTTTTGCACACATTGTATATAATTCTCTTTTTTTTCTAAATGTTATGACTTGTTTATTGTTTACTCCATTGTAACTCTGTGTTGTTGTCTGTTCACATGCTATGCTTTATCTTGGCCAGGTCGCAGTTTGCAAATGAGAACTGGTTCTCAACTAGCCTACCTGGTTAAATAAAGGTGAATAAATAAAAAATCTATCTTCAGAGCTCGTGCTGGCTAGGTGACCTGAAATTGGAAACATGCTTAACATCCCAGCATCCTACAATCTAAGCTTGATGCCCTCAATCTCACACAATTATTAATGCCTACCAGGTACCACCCCAAATCCGTATACACGGGTACCTCATAGATATCATCCTAACCAACTTGCCCTCCAAATACACCTCTGGCTGTTCAACCAAGATCTCAGGGATCACTGCCTCATTGCCTGCCTCGTAATGGGTCAGCGGTCAAACGACCTCCACTCATCACTGTGAAACGCTCCCTGAAACACTTCAGCGAGCAGGCCTTTCTAATCGACCTGGCCGGGTATCCTGGAAGGATATTTGATTCATCCGTCAGTAGAGGATGCCTGGTTATTTTTATAATGCCTTCCTCACCATCTTAAATAAGCATGCCCCATTCAAGAAATTTAGAACCAGGAACAGATATGCCCTTGGTTCTCTCCAGACCTGACTGCCTTATCCACACAAAAACATTCTATGGCGTTCTGCATTAGCATCGAACAGCCCCCGTGATATGCAACTTTTCAGGGAAGCTAGAAACCAATATACACAGGCAGTTAGAAAAGCCAAGGCTAGCTTTTTCAAGCAGAAATTTGCTTCCTGCAACACAAACTCAAAAAAGTTCTGGCACTGTAAAGTCCATGGAGAATAAGAACACCTCCTCCCAGCTTAACTGCACTGAAGATAGGAAACACTGTCACACAACAAATCCACTATAATTGAGAATTTCAATAAGCATTTTTCTACGGCTGCCATGCTTTCACCTGGCTACCCCTACCCGGTCAACAGCACTGCCCTTCCCTCAGCTACTCGCCCCAAGCCTTCCCATTTCTCTTTCTCCCAAATACAGTCAGCTGATGTTCTGAAAGAGCTGCAAAATCTGGACCCTTAAAATCAGCCGGGCTAGATAATCTGGACCCTTTCTTTTCTAAATATTTTGCTGAAATTGTTGCCACCCCTATTACTAGCCTTTCAACCTCTCTTTCATGTCGTCTGAGATTCCAAAGATTGGAAAGCAGCTGGCGGTCATCCCCCTCTTTAAAGGGGGGACACTCTTGACCCAAACAGCTACAGACCTATAATCTATCCTACCTGCCTTTCTAAGGTCTTCGAAAGCCAAGTCAACAAACAGATTACCGACCATTTGAATCCACCATACCTTCTCCGCTATGCAATCTGGTTTCAGAGCTGGTCATGGGTGCACCTCAGCCACGCTCAAGGTCATAAACGATATCTTAACCGCCATCGATAAGAAACAATACTGTGCAGCCGTATTCATTGACCTGGCAAGGCTTTGACTCTGTCAACACACATCCTCATCGGCAGACTCGACAGCCTTAGTTTCTAATGATTGCCTCGCCTGGTTCACCAACTACTTCTCTGATCGAGTTCAGTGTGTCAAATCGGAGGGTCTGTTGTCCGGGCCTCTGGCAGTCTCTATGGGGGTGCCACAGGGTTCAATTCTTGGACCGACTCTCTTCTCTGTATACATCAATGATGTCGCTCTTGCTGCTGGTGAGTCTCTGATCACCTCTACGCAGACAACACATTCTGTATACTTCTGACCCCTCTTTGGACACTGTGTTAACAACCCTCCAGGCGAGCTTCAATGCCATACAACTCTCCTTCCGTGGCTCCAATTGCTCTTAAATCAAGTAAAACTAAATGCATGCTCTTCAACCGATCGCTGCCTGCACCTGCCCGCCTGTCCAACATCACTACTCTGGACGGCTCCGACTTAGAATATGTGGACAATACAAATACCTAGGTGTCTGGTTAGACTGTAAACTCTCCTTCCAGACTCACATACATCTCCAATCCAAGTTAAATCTAGAATTGGCTTCCTATTCCGCAACAAAGCACCTTCACTCATGCTGCCAAACATACCCTTGTAAAACCATCCTACCAATCCTCGACTTCGGTGATGTCATTTACAAAATAGCCTCCAAAACCCTACTCAATAAATTGGATGCAGTCTATCACAGTGCCATCCGTTTTGTCACCAAAGCCCATATACTACCCACCACTGCGACCTGTACACTCTCATTGGCTGGCCCTCGCTTCATACTCGTCGCCAAACCCACTGGCTCCAGGTCATCTACAAGACCCTGCTAGGTAAAGTCCCCCTTATCTCAGCTCGCTGGTCACCATAGCAGCACCTACCTGTAGCACGCGCTCCAGCAGGTATATCTCTCTGGTCAGCCAACAATTCCTTCCTTTGGCCGCCTCTCCTTCCAGTTCTCTGCTGCCAATGACTGGAACGAACTACAAAAATCTCTGAAACTGGAAACACTTATCTCTCTCACTAGCTTTAAGCACCAGCTGTCAGAGCAGCTCATAGATTACTGCACCTGTACATAGCCCATCTATAATTTAGCCCAAACAACTACCTCTTTACCTACTGTATTTATTTATTTATTTTGCTCCTTTGCACCCCATTATATCTATCTCTACTTTGCACATTCTTCCACTGCAAACCAACCATTCCAGTGTTTTTACTTGCTATATTGTATTTACTTCGCCACCATGGCCTTTTTTATATTTTTATTTATTTATATATATATTTTGTTTGCCTTCACCTCCCTTATCTCACCTCACTTGCTCACATTGTATATAGACTTATTTTTCACTGTATTATTGACTGTATGTTTGTTTTACTCCATGTGTAACTATGTGTTGTTGTATGTGTCGAACTGCTTTGCTTTATCTTGGCCAGGTCGCAATTGTAAATGAGAACGTGTTCTCAACTTGCCTACCTGGTTAAATAAAGGTTAAATAAATAAATAAATAAAAACCAGGGAACATAAATCCATAGTGCCTTTGTGTGGTGGGCTAGGGCACATAATCATCAAACTTCTCATCAGGTCTTGCTTGACTGATACCCAGCCTAATGTTGTTTATCTTATGTCTGAAATATGCCGCAAACTCAAAAGTTCACATAGGTTTGTGGGGGTATGATTAATCAGGCCATCAATTGTCGAGAAGAGCACTATCAAATTATTCTGATTAATAGTGATCAAGTTAGAAAAATGAGCCTGTCTGGTATTTCTAATTGCCTTATTATATATGCCAAGTTGCTCTCTCAGAATATCATAATGGACATGTAACTTTGACTTTCTCCACTTCCGCTCTGCCTTTCTGCAATTTCTCTTTAATTGATTAGTTTCCTCACTCATCCAAAGTGCTCTTCGTTTTGATGTGGCCTTTTTCAACTTTACTGGAACTATGTCGTCAATGGTTGCCCTTCATTTGCTATTAAAGTTATAAACTAAATCATCACAAGAAGAAGGCAGAATAGGTGGAGGAGTATTGTTCATACACTCAAAATCTGTAGCAACTTCAGAGGTAAGATAGTGTTTATTAATAACGCGTTCAGTATTACCCTGTGCTATGGGCAACAAGATAGTAAAAAACACACAGTGGTGATCAGATAAAGCAACATCAACAATAGAGGATATGCCAATAGAAAGCCCCTTGGTAATAACCAGGTCCAGAGTATGGCTGCGGTTATGGGTGGGCCCAGTAACATGTTGGATAAAGTCCATAGAGCTCAAAAGATTCATACATTCAATGGCCTTGGAGTCAGACTCTTTGTCAACATGAATTCAAATCGGCCAACACAACAATTTCATCATAGTTCTCAAGGACAATAGAAAATAGTTCAGATAGATCAGTAAAGAAAGTGGGGCAGTGCTTTGGTGGCCTTTACAGGGTAGAGGTCGACCGATTATGATTTTTCAACGCCGATACCGATTCCGATTATTGGAGGACAAAAAAAGCCGATACCGATTAATCGGACGATTTATAAAAAATATAAAAATGTTTTATATATATATATATCATACACACACATTTTTGTAATAATGATAATTGCAACAATACTGAATGAACAATGAACACTTATTTTAAATGAATATAATACATAAATACACACACACACACACAGCTCTGAAGTGACAATGATACTGAAGAGTCTGCTTAGGAGACAAATACTCTCAACTGTTTGAATAAAAATAGAGTTTAAGTTACCTGTGATGAATGTTGAAAACAAAAACTGTCATTTCTATATGCAGGAAATCCTATTTTAATAATGGGCATGGTAAGAATTGACGACCAAAGTGTGAGTCATAATTCCCATGACACCTTCTAGCAAAATCTGAAAAGCGGTTCCTTCATTTATTCCATAGGACATTTTTAGATTCACTTAAAATAAGGTCTGTGTTTCGTGTAGGCTTACACCACCTTGCCAATTTTATAACTGTGTAGAAATCCATAGGACAAGGTAACTCTGATCAATATTGGCTAAATATAAGCGAAGATCATTTTTTTTGTAGAGTGGATTTATGAAAATATGTTGACAAACGTTACCTTATCCTAGTGAGATTTACACGGGTATCAAAACGTTGAGGCGGTTTAAGCCTGCACGAAACACAGACCTTATTTGAAGTAGATCAAGACATTCTCTATGGAAGACATGAACGGTAAAATAACGAAGGAACCCCTTTCAACTTCAGCCGCAAGTTATTACAGGAATTATAACACGTCAACTATTTCTCTCTAAACCATATACCTTTGACTAATCCGGAAACTATCACCTCGAAAACAAAACGTTTATTCCGTTCCGTATTTTATCTAACGGGTGGCATCCATGAGTCTAAATATTCCTGTTACATTGCACAACCTTTAATGTTATGTCATAATTACGTAAAATTCTGGCAAATTAGTTCGCAAAGAGGCAGGCGGCCCAAACTGTTGCATATACCCTGACTCTGCGTGCAATGAACGCAAGAGAAATGACACAATTTCACCTGGTTAATATTGCCTGCTAACCTGTTTTTCTTTTAGCTAAATATGCAGGTTTAAAAATATATACATGTGTATTGATTTTAAGAAAGGCATTGATGTTTATGGTTAAGTACACATTGGAGCAATGACAGTCATTGATTGATTGTTTTTTATAAGATAAGTTTAATGCTAGCTAGCAACTTACCTTAGCTTACTGCATTCGCGGCACAGGCAGGCTCCTCGTGGAGTGCAATGTAATCAGTGTTAGAGCATTGGACTAGTTAACTGTAAGGTTGCAAGATTGGATCCCCCGAGCTGACAAGGTTAAAAATCTGTCTTTCTGCCCCTGAGCGAGGCAGAACGTTCCTAGGCCATCATTGAAAATAAGAATGTGTTCTTAACTGACTTGCCTAGTTGAATAAAGATTAAATAAAGGTGTAAAAATATATATAAAATAAATAAATAAATAACGATTTCCGATTGTTATGAAAACTTGAAATCAGCCCCGATTAATCGGCCATTCCGATTAATCGGTCGATCTCTAATACAGGGTTATGGCCAGCACTGGTGGCTGACATTTAAACAGTATAGCATGATGCTCAAAAGACCCAAAGTCACCAAACAAAAATGTCCTTATGCTGAGAGCATTAGTTAAAATAGAGGCTATCCCACCAACTTTTTTCCCTTTTCTGATAAAGTATGAAAAGCTGTAGTCCGGGGGGAGGCTTCAATAACAGCGGCACTACAGTCTGATGACAGTGAGAAACATGCTATTAACTTTGCGCTCAGTAATGAGGTCATTCACGAGAAAGGTTTTACTTGCGATTGCTCTAACATTTAAAAGCGCCATATTCAATGAGTGTGGGCCACTCTGCCTCGAGGTAAGTAATGGAATAAAAAAAACAAATTATTAATGTTAGAACCAAGTTTTCTGACAGTCTCCAAGCCATCAGAATGGTAGGAGATAACAGTTTGTATAAACTAAGTAGAAGGCGGAGTTAAAGGAACATAAACGTAATTATGTTCCTTTAACGATTTAATTAAAACTATTTCATAAAAACCGAGTGTAGACAGTACACTGTTCTGTTGCACGCTTTCAAGATGACTGTTGCGTGATGACGTTTGTTGGCTGTCTTACCCCCTGCAGTGTGAGAGCATGCATTCAAAAGAAACCAGCCCAAGTCACTGTGGCCTAGGGTCGGCTTTTTAGATTTTTTGTACTTTTACCCCTTTTTCGTGAAATCCAATTGGTAGTTACAGTCTTGTCCCATCGCTGCAACTCCCCTACGGACTCAGGAGAGGCGAAGGTCGAGAGTCATGTGTCCTCCGAAACACGAACCTGCCAAGCCGCACTGCTTCTAAACACAACGCTCGCGTAACCCGGAAGCGAGACGCACCAATGTGTCAGAGGAAACAACGCTGGGCCAATTGTGTGCACCCTCATGGGTCTCCCGCTCACGGCCGGCTGTAACACAGCTTGGGATCAAACCCTGGGCTGTAGTGACGCCTCAAGCACTGCCTTAGACCACTGCACCACTCTGTGCCCTAGGGTCAGCGTTTGAAGACCACATGGCCACCAAGGAAATAACCTGCAGCCGTCCGGCTCTGCAAGCTTGCGCACTAATCATTACTTGATTGCCTCCACCTGTGGGCTTAATAAGACTTGGCATAGCACCTGCCCCTGACTCGGTTGGTGTTGCCACCTGGGGATAGAGTGTGGAAGTGTATCCTGGTAATGTGGTGCCTATGTGCCAACACTAAACTATCCCCCATATCATAACACACGTTCAGTAAATATTGGATTGCCGTCGTAATATTACAGTTGTTATAACATTCAGTAATTTAACAATTTGAGGGTTCCCCTGTTAAGGACAGCATACTGTATTTGACTGTCACATTCTTGTTCATTTGAATATTCATAGCCATTCCATTGCTTCACACTGACTGTGAAAGTATCATGCAGTATGTATTTTAGTAAATTATGTACCCGTTCTTTTTTATTTTAGTCTGATATTCTCTTTGGCTGCGACAGTTTTGATGTACAAACCATCTGGCCGGTGAAAATGGAAATGAAAATAACCTATAGGAGATGAAAGAGAGCTGTCAAGGCACTGACAAATATATGACTAGAGCCAGGGACTCACCTCTCGCTTACTGCCAGAGCCAAAATGCCCACATGCTGCAGCTTCTGTGGACATGTAGAGGTAACCCATCACACATCGTTGAGGCCATCAGTGTTTAGGACCTATGATTACATGTATCTAAACCTAAGCTGACGAGGCGGAGCAGGCAATTTACCTCCTCTCAGAGCCACGGGAGTTTGCGGACATGTGTTTCTCACCCATTACTAACTCATGGGAAAATTCGGCAGACATTATTGGAGTGTGATGAGACACAGATTATCCATTATATTGACCAGATACTCTTGTGGCCAGACTAACAATGAAAATAAATGTCTTGAAAAATGGAAGGCAGTCGGGAGGGGGCAAGATCAGTTGGGACCATTCTAGCCAATGAGAGGGCAGATATGCGTGTGAACAATAGGTTTGAACAACGGTTTCCACTAGTTACCACAGTCACAAAGTCAAAATTGGCAAGATCCAAAAAATTCATGAAAACAAAAAATTGCTTTTTGGTCTTAAATTAAGGTTAGGGTTAGGCATAACGTTAGCAGTGTGGTTAGGGTTAGGTCTAAAAGCACATTTTAAGAAGAGAAATTATAGAAATAGGCAAGGTTTATGACTTTGTGGTAACTAGTGATGACCAGGCACAACGCTGATATGGTGTTTTTTTGTCACCTGTCCTACTTATATCAGTACACTTGTAAAAACCTAATCATTATGAATCTTATATTCGATCAAATAAGCCACAAGTAGCAAATAACCAAATTTGACACTCATTGACCTCCAGTTCGGCCCAGAGGCATAACTGGGCCCAATTTATGCCTCTCACTTCACCTCTTCCTCTCTGGATGAGAGCAGGCTTGGCAGGGTGAGAAGAACAGCAGGAGAGGGGGGTGGGGTCAGAGGCAGGCCAGGAGGCGAGGCGAGGGGATGGGGTGGTGGTGGAGGTCTCTGGTCCTCTGTGATGGACGGGCCCACAGAGGACCCGTCCATGGAGCAACAGCTTGGATTTCACACCTCACGGTCCCTGGAGGGTCTCCTCAATGAGGGGAGAGGAGAGAAAAGGAGGCCTGACCTGACCTAGATAGTGTGCCATTTAGACTGCTGAACAGGTCAGACCATAGACAAGGGTAGAGAATCTATTTCCACTTGACTGGGTACAGTAATTTCTCTCTCTCTCTCTCTCTCTCTCTCTTTCTCTCTCTCTTTATATATGCCTCAGAGCGAGGGTCATGTTTTATCTGCTGTGATTGGAACTTAATTATTGTGTCATTGCATGTGCTGGCTCATTAGTGATTACTGGGATTACTTTTACTGTGCTTCCTTAGTACTCCTGGCATTGCTCTTAGCAAAGAAGGTAATGACGAGGATTTACAGTACCTTCTGTTCAAGGATGGCTGAAGACCTTACTGTACTTGCAGGGTTAGCTCACCAATGGTGTGTATGCACCTTGAGGTAGCTAGTGGGATGGAGAGGAATCATCTCCACATGTCTCATGCTGACCACCATCATTAGTGTTCCCAATAATTCTAAGGCTACCTGCCACAATGACTACTAGCCTGTAGCACTCACATCTGTGATCATGAAGTGCTTTGAAAAGCTGGTCATGGCACACATCAACTATCATTCCAGACACCCTAGAACACTCCAATTTGCATACCGCCCCAACAGATCTACAGACGATGCAAACTCAATTAACACTCCACACTGCCCTCTCCCACCTGGACAAGATGAATGCCTATGAGAGAATGCTATTCATTAACTACAGTTCAGCGTTCCACACCATAGTACCCTCCAAGCTTGTCACCAAGCCCAGGACCCTGGGACTGAACACCTCCCTCTGCAACTGGATCATGGGCTTCCTGACAGGCCGAACCCAGGTGGTGAGGATAGGCAACAACACCTCCGCCACGCTGACCCTCAACACGGGGGCCTCCCAGGGGTGTGTGCTTAGCCCCTTCTTGTACTCCCTGTTTACCCATGACTGTGTGGCTATGCATGACTCCAACTCCATTATTAAGTTTGCTGACAACACAACGGTGGTGGGCCTGATCACCTACAGTGCCTTGCAAAAGTATTCATCCCTGTCACGCTCGTCATTATGAATGGACCAAGGTGCAGCCTGGTAGGCGTACATTTTCCTTTATTAAATTAACACCGGACAAAAACAACAAAATACCAAACGAAACGTGAAGCTAATAATAGTGCTGACATGCAACTATCCATAGACAAGATCCCACAAAGCACAAAGGGGAAATGGCTGCCTAAATATGATCCCCAATTAGAGACAACGATAAACAGCTGCCTCTGATTGGGAACCATAACATGCCAACATCGACATAGAAACGCCTAGATGATCCACCCTAAATCACACCCCGACCTAACCAACATAGAGAATAAAAGCTCTCTATGGTCAGGGCGTGACAAACCCCCTTGGTGTTTTTCCTATTTTGCTGCATTACAACCTGTAATTTAAATGGATTTTTATTTGGATTTCATGTAATGGACATACACAAAATAGTCCAAATTGGTGAAGTGAAATGAAAAAAATAACTTGTTCCCCCCCCCAAAAAAATTCAAAACTGAAAAGTGGTGCGTGCACGTGAATTCACCCCCTTTGCTATGAAGCCCCTAAATAAGATCTGGTGAAACCAAGTACCTTCAGAAGTCACATAATTAGTTAAATAAAGTCCACCTGTGTGCAATCTAAGTGTCACATGATCTCAGTATATATACACCTATTCCGAAAGACCCCAGAGTCTGCAACACCACTAAGCAAGGGGCACCACCAAGCAAGCGGCACCATGAAGACCAAGGAGCTCTCCAAACAGGTCAGGGACAAAGTTGTGGAGAAGTACAGATCAAGATTGGGTTATAAAAAAAATATCAGAAACTTTGAACATCCCACGGAGCACCATCAAATCCATTATTAAAAAATGGAAAGAACATGGCACCACAACAAACCTGCCAAGAGAGGGCCGCCCACCAAAAGTCATAGACCAGGCAAGGAGGGCATTAATCAGAGAGGCAACAAAGAGACCAAAGATAACCCTGAAGGAGCTGCAGAGCTCCACAGCGGAGATTGGAGTATCTGTCCATAGGACCACTATAAGCCTCACACTCCACAGAACTGGGCTTTACGGAAGAGTGGCCAGAAAAAGCCATTGCTTAAAGAAAAAAATAAGCAAACACGTTTGGTGTTCGCCAAAAGGCATGTGGGAGACTCCCCAAACATATGGAAGAAGGTACTCATGTCAGATTAGACTAAAATGTTGCTTTTTGGTCATCAAGGAAAGCGCTGTCTGTCGCAAACCCAACACCTATCATCACCCCAAGGACACCATCCCCACAGTGAAGCATGGTGGTGACAGCATCATGCTGTGGGGATGTTTTTCATCGGCAGGGACTGGGAAACTGATTAGAATTGAGGGAATGATGGATGGCGCTAAATACAGGGAAATTCTTGAGGGATCCTGTTTCAGTCTTCCAGAGATTTGAGACTGGAACGGAGATTCATCTTCCAGCAGGAAAATGACCCTAGTTATACTGCTAAAGCAACACTTGAGTGGTTTAAGGGGAAACATTTAAATGTCTTGGAATGGCCTAGTCAAAGCCCAGACCTCAATCCAATTGAGAATCTGTGGTATGACCTAAAGATTGCTGCACACCAGCGGAACCCATCCAACTTGAAGGAGCTGGAGCAATTTTGCCTTGACATTGGCTAGATGTGCCAAGCCTATAGAGACATACCCCAAGAGACTTGTAGCTGTAACTGCTGCAAAAGGTGGCTCTACAAAGTATTGACTTTGGGGGGGTGATTAGTTATGCACGCTCAAGTTTTCAGTTTTGGGGGGTTATTTCTTGTTTGTTTCAAAATAAAAAATATTTTGCATCTTCAAAGTGTTGTGTAAATCAAATGATACAAACCCCCCCAAATCTATTTTAACTCCAGGTTGTAAGGCAACAAAATAGGAAAAATGCCAAGGGGGGTGAGATGCCAAGGGGGGTGTGACAACCTACAGGGAGGAGGTCAGAGACCTGGCAACAACTTCTCTCTTAATGTCAGCAAGAACAAGGAGCTGATCGTGTACTATAGGAAACAGGGGGCCGTAGAGGAGAGGGTCAAGAGCGTCAAGTTCCTCGTGTCAACATCACTGATGTCATTAACATGGTCCCCTCACACCAGCACAGCAGCGCCTCTTCTCCTCAGGAGGCTGAAACAGTATATGGCATGGCCCCTTAGATCCTCAGGAGCTTTTATAGCTACAGCATCGAGAGCACCCTGACTAATGCAAATGAATTACTTAAAAATCATACAATGTGAATTACAGAAATTACAGACCTCTACATGCTTTGTAAGTAGGAAAACTGCAAAATCGTCAGTGTATCCAATACTTGTTCTCCCCACTGTATATATATATATATATATATATATATATATATGTTTTATTCCTCATGTTTTTTAGTTATACTATTTTGGTATTGAATAATAAACTGCTGAGAAGGGCTTGCAAGTTAAGCATTTCACTGTACTTGAGCATGTGCGAAATACAACTTGAAACCTGAAACTTGGAACTCATACAACGCATGGGGGTAATTAGCTAGTTTTGGCACAGAGATGTGTGTATTGATTCAAAGAGAAAATACCTCCGTGGAACCTCTGGGACAAGCTAGAATCTATTGAAGTTTTGCTGTGCTTCACTGTACACAGAATAAGAGAGATTTTTCAAGTGTTCTCCTTTCATTTAGAACAAACAGACTCGGCTCTCTCATGTGCTCTCACCCACCAGCTGATCAGACGCGGATGGAAGGAGCAAGGTAGATCTGCACACAGGTGCTCATGCCTACAGCAGTGGGATAGAGGGATGGAGGATAAAAGACACCGATGCTGACAGCCAGATGTGTATTAGACACACCAGCAAGACACACTCCAGGTCTCCACACCGAACTCCACCACCACCTCAGGCTTCCGCTGTGCTAGTCTTGTCAGCTTCATTGTTACCCAGGATCCCCTGAGTGTTGTCAGTCTAACAGGATAACAACTTGGTCTCTACTCTCTATCACTCTGCTCAGTCTTCTATCACCTCTCCTCCTATCACACTGACAGGCAGGGAGTTCCTCTTCGAATCAAAGAGATCCACTTTAAAGTTACAACCATTCTGATAGGGTCACAAGAGAGCAAGGTCAGATGTTAAAGTAAACAAAGAAGCTAACAGCAATTATTCAGCACCACTGATACAGACAGCGACGGAATCAGAATGTCAGAGTTTCAGTGCCACTGAACAGTGGACAGCTCCCGGCTCATGCGCCCCAACTTCAGCATCACAGGAAAGTAGACAGAAATTGTATCCGTGGGCGTCTGAAGTTCAGCGTCACAGGAAAGTGGACAGCGATCACCTCCAGGAAATAAGTGAACCTGGGAAGTAGACCTAAACAGAAAGAAGCCTAGAAACCTGGGAGAGGAAGGGCAGGGAATAAAATAAACCCCTCCATTGTTTCTGTACAATACCATATGACTATTCTTGCACAGATGGACAACTAACAGGTTTCTTTAGAAGTGAAGAAAATCATGAAAAACAATTACAAGGAATTTGCGATTAATTTATATTAATATAGTAAGTTATATTACTACACAGTATCATGTTCCAGGAGATGTTCACAGCTATTCCCACTGTCTTTTAGAAAGATATGAGACAGATTCATTCATGTCAGCCGGCATAAGGAGCTGGTCCACTGGATCTATTTTGAGTCTCTGTGTTATCCTTCTCAGTGATTCTACATGCTGCATTATGTCATTTTGGACAATGAGACTCCACCTCTCAGTCAACAGTTCTCTCTCACTGGTGTAAAACTAAATGTGAGTACAGCACTGGAACCGGCAGAGGTGTTACAAGCTCAATAGAAAAACAAAATCCTGGTGTATTATTCGGCAAGCACTGGCTCCCACTTAGATCAACAGCAGCAAAGCCAGAACAAGGGGAGATGGAGACCTAGCACTGGCTTCAGGCAAGAACTGGAGGTGAGAGAAAGAGAGAGAGAGAAAGAGAGAGAGAGAGATGGGGGGGCTATGGAGGTTTGGATGGCAGTAGATATTTGGAATGCTGAATGGTCTCCAGAACAACAGTGTGCTCTCACTCAGTCATTAAAGAAGCAGTGCTATTGTCTCACAAGGATAAAACAAAAGATGAAATGATTATCATGCTTTGATTATGTCCTGATTGGCTGCACTTTGTGCTACTGCTAGATGCAATGATTAACAAGAGCCTCTTGGTTGATGGCTGTTGGCTCGTGAATAAAATTCTAACCACACAGACAATTCATGGTAATCCAAGATGGCGTAGCAGTCGGACGTGTGTTTTGTCTTGTCCCGTGTATATATCATTTTCTTCATATATATTTAGTATATATTTTAATCTCACTTTCCATCTACGGACTGCAACCCCCCTCACCCAATGTGGTACGGATCTGCTATTTTTATACTTTAGAACCGGAACCCCAATCAGAAGCTAGCCAGCTAACTCGCTACTAGCTATTAGTCTGTTAGCCTCTGCTAGCGGTCCTTTCCGTTAACTCGGACATCAGCCAGCCTCAGCCCGGTCAATTCATGCCAGTCTGCACAGCGCGATATCAACCCAGAGCATATCGGACTGCTTTTTCTCTACCACATTTTCAGATTCCTATCGCAAGCTCTGAACCTTTACACCGGATCATCGCAGCTAGCTAGCTGCTATCCGAGTGTCTACTCCTGGCTAACGTCTCTGTCCCGAAGCAAGCACCAGTTAGCCTGGAGCTAGCCTGGAGCTAGGCCCATCTCCCGGCTAGCCAAAGAGGTTCACCAGCCAATTCTTCGGCTACAATACCTCTTTTGCCTATTGCCCTGGAACCTTCACTGCCGACACGGAGCCCCTCCGATCCATCATGACTGGTCTGCCGATGTAACCGTCCGAGGTGATTTCAACAGGCTCTTCCGTTGCGACGTCGCCGGAGGCCATCTGCTAGCCCCGGCCCGCTAGCTGTCTGAATTGGCTCCCTGACTCATCTATTGCTCCTCTTTGGAACCTATGATCACTCGGCTACACATGCCTCTCCCTAATGTCAATATGCCTTGTCTATTGCTGTTTTGGTTAGTGATTATTGTCTTATTTCACGGTAGAGCCCCCAGTCCTGCCCAATACTCCTTAGATAGCCCTTTTGTTCCACCCCCCACACATGCAGTGACCTCACCTGGCTTAACTGGTGCCTCTAGAGACAAAACCTCTCTCAGCGTCACTCAATGCCTAGGTTTACCCCCACTGTACTCACATCCTACCATACCCATGTCTGTACATTATGCCTTGAATCCATTCTTCCGAGCCCAGAAATCTGCTCCTTTAACTCTCTGTTCCGAACGCACTAGACGACCATTTCTTATAGCCTTTAGCCGTACCCTTATCCTACTCCTCCTCTGTTTCTCTGGTGATGTAGAGTTTAACCCAGGCCCTGCAGCCCCCAGCACCACTCCCATTCCCCAGGAGCTCTCATTTGTTGACTTCTGTAACCATAAAAGCTTTGGTTTCATGCACATTAACATTAGAAGCCTCCTCCCTAAGATTGTTTTATTCACTGCCTTAGCGCACTTCGCCAACCCTGATGTCCTAGTCTTGTCTGAATCCTGGTTTAGGAAGGCTACCAAAAATCCTATAACATAATCCGACAAGATAGAACTGCCAAAGGGGGCGGAGTTGCAATCTACTGCAGAGATAGCCTGCAGAGTTACTTACTATCCAGGTCTGTGCCCAAACAATTCGAGCTTCTACTTTTAAAAATCCACCTTTCCAGAAACAAGTCTCTCACCGTTGCCGCTTGTTATAGGCCCCCTTCAGCCCCCAGCTCTGCCATGGACACCATATGTGAATTGATTGCCCCCCATCTATCTTCAGATTTCGTACTGTTAGCTGACCTAAACTGGGATTAGGGTTAGGGTTAGGGTTAGGGTTAGGGTTAGGGTTAACACCCCGGCCATCCTACAATCTAAGCTAGATGCCCTCAATCTCACACAAATGATCAATGAACCTACCAGGTACAACCCTAAATCCGTAACCATTGCCCTCTAAATACACCTCTGCTGTCTTCAACCAGGATCTCAGTGATCACTGCCTCATTGCCTGCGTCCGTAATGGGTCCACGGTCAAACGACCACCCCTCATCACTGTCAAACGCTCCCTAAAACACTTTAGCAAGCAGGCCTTTATAATCGACCTGGCCTGGGTACCCTTGAAGGATACTGACCTCATCCCGTCAGTAAAGGATGCCTAGTTGCTCTTTAAAAGTGCTTTCCTCACCATCTTAAATAAGTTTGCCCTGTTCAAAAAATGTAGAACTAAGAACAGATATAGCCCTTGGTTCTCCCAGACTTGACTGCCCTTGACCAGCACACAAACATCCTGTGGCATTCTGCATTAGCATCGAATAGCCCCCGCGATATGCAACTTTTCGGGGAAGTCAGGAACCAATATACTCAGTCAGTTAGGAAAGCTAAGACTAGCTTTTTCAAACAGAAATTGGCATCCTGTAGTACCAATTCCAAAAAGTTTTGGGACACGGTAAAGCCCATGGAGAATAATAGCCCCTCCTCCCAGCTGCCCACTGCACTGAGGATAGGGAACACTGTCACCACCGATAAATCTACGATAATCGATCATTTGAATAAGCATTTTTCTACGGCTGGCCATGATTTCCACCTGGATACACCTACCCCGGCCAACAGCTCAGCACCCCCTGCAGCAAATTGCTCAAGTCCCCCCCGCTTCTCCTTCACCCAAATCCAGACAGCTAATGTTCTTGAAAGAGCTGCAAAATCTGAATCCCTAAAAATCGGCTGGGCTAGACAATCTGGACCCTCTCTTTCTAAAATGATCCGCCGAAATTGTTGCAACCCCTATTACTCGCCTGTTCAACCTCTCTTTCGTATCGTCTGAGATCCCCAAAGATTGGAAAGCTGCCACGGTCATCCCCCTCTTCAAGGGGGAGACACTCTAGACCCAAACTGTTATAGACCTACAGTTGAAGTCAGAAGGTTACATGCACTTAAATTGGAATCATTAAAACTAGTTTTTCAACTACTCCACAAATTTCTTGTTAACAAACTACAGTTTTGGGAAGTCGGTTAGGACATCTACGTTGTGCATGACACAAGTCATTTTTCCAACTATTGTTTACAGACAGATTATTTCAATTATAATTCACTGTATCACAATTCCAGTGGGTCAGAAGTTTACATACACTAAGTTGACTGTGCCTTTAAACAGCTTGGAAAATTACAGAAAATTATGTCATGGCTTTAGAAGCTTCTGATAGGCTAATTGACATAATTTGACTCAATTGGAGGTGTACCTGTGGATGTATTTCAAGACCAACCTTCAAACTCAGTGCCTCTTTGCTTGACATCATGGAAAAATCAAAAGAAATCAGCCAAGACATCAGAATAGAAATTGCAGACCTCCACAAGTCTGGGTCATCCTTGGGAGCAATTTCCAAACGCCTGAAGGTACCACGTTCATCTGTACAAACAATAGTACGCAAGTATAAACACCATGGAACCACAAAGCCTTCATACCGCTCAGGAAGGAAACGCGTTCTGTCTCCTAGAGATGAATGTACTTTGGTGCGAAAAATTGCAAATCAATCCCAGAGCAACAGCAAAGGACCTTGTGAAGATGCTGGAGGAAACAGGTACAAAAGTATCAATATCCACAGTAAAACGAGTCCTATATCGACATAACCTGAAAGGCCGCTCAGCAAGGAAGAAGCCACTGCTCCAAAACCTCCATAAAAAAGCCAGACTACGGTTTGCAACTGCACATGGGGACAAAGATCGTACTTTTTGGAGAAATGTCCTCTGGTCTGATGAAACAAAAATAGAACTGTTTGCCACAATGACCATCGTTATGTTTTAGGAAAAGGGGGATGCTTGCAAGCCGAAGAAACCATCCCAACCGTGAAGCATGGGGGTGGCAGCATCATGTTGTGGGGGTGCTTTGCTGCAGGAGGGACTGGTGCACTTCACAATAGATGGCATCATGAGGGAGGAAAATTATGTGGATATATTGAAGCAACATCTGAAGACATCAGTCAGGTAGTTAAAGCTTGGTCGCAAATGGTTTTCCAAATGGACATTGACCCCAAGCATACTTCCAAAGTTGTGGCAAAATGGCTTAAGGACAACAAAGTCAAGGTATTGGAGTGGCCAACACAAAGCCCTGACCTCAATCCTATAGAAAATTTGTGGGCAGAACTGAAAAAGTGTGTGAGAGCAAGGAGGCCTACAAACCTGACTCAGTTACACCAGCTCTGTCAGGAGGAATGGGCCAAAATTCACCCAACTTATTGTGGAAAGCTTGTGGAAGGCTACCCGAAACGTTTGACCCAAGTTAAACAATTTAAAGGCAATGCTACCAAATACTAATTGAGTGTATATAAACTTCTGACCCACTGGGAATATGATGAAAGAACTAAAAGTTGAAAATAATCATTCTCTCTACTATTATTCTGACGTTTCACATTCCTAAAATAAAGTGGTGATCCTAACTGACCTAAGACAGGGAATTGTTACACGGATTACATGTCAGAAATTGTGAAAAACTGAGTTTAAATGTATTGGCTAAGGTGTATGTAAACTTCCGACTACAAATGTAGTTAGTGATTTTGTCAGCCTGAAAAGATGATTCCACTGCATGACACACACACACACACACACACACACACACACACACACACACACACACACACACACACACACACACACACACACACACACACACACACACCACACACACACACACACAACACACACACACACACACACACACACACACACACACACACACACACACACACACACACTCACACACACACTGAGGGAGAGAGAGAGGGGGGAGAGGGAGAGAAAGAAAGAATTATCTTAGTGTAATTCATAACTTTTACGTTATCACAAATTGCATTCTGAATGAGTGTTCTAATGTTAAGTGCCAACTAGGCCAAGGCTGGTTGCTCATGATATTTTCTGTTACTTTTAACAGACCCAAATGTCTCTTATATTGAATATTGATGATGTTGCCCGTTTTTTCACGTAATGTAGCTGCATTTCTTGTGTGTTATGTATCATTAACTCAGTATCTGTTTTTTGCCATACTGTCTGGAAATACAAATTACAGATTCAACAATGTAAGCAGTTGCAAGCACATCTCCCTGAATGGATGTCCTCTTTGGAATACAGCAGTCCCATTTGAGAGGACAAGACAAATACCACAGAGAAGGAAACAAGAAACAGCCCAGTGGCCCTTAAATTAAATTTTCCAGCTCTCAGTTTTGATCATCCATTAGTGTCCTTTCAAAGGAGAAATACAACTTTTTGAGAGATTACTAGCTATGCTTTAAAAAGGAACATGACGTTTTTATAATTTCATTTTCTGCATGATGTGATAATTGTGTGGAGTCATAACTATGACAGTGTTTAAAATTGCATTACACTGTAAAACATTCAAGGTTTGAACACCCTTTTGGAATTGTTTTGCATGTATTTGAGACCAATCGAAACTATAGCATAAACTATTAAGCTTGGGGTTGTATCACACTAATGGTATATATTATAGCCCCAGCCATAGTTATCTCTTTTTTTGCCTAGGGTTGAAACAACTTAAAGTTATTATTCTGTCTGTGTGGTGTGCTGGATGTCTTTATGGCTCCTGTCTCCAGTGGAAAACAGGGTTAAGTATACTCTGTAACACACCTCCATGCTTCGTCAGTCATGCAGACTGCTAATGAATTAGTATCCCTCGGGTGGAAGACATGACTTGCAAATTACACAGGAAAAAAAGTTACAGTATGAGGTCTCGAGTTGGATTACCTACCATTGAAAACTCTCCATGATAGATTTCCTCCACACCGTGTCAAAGGGGATACGGCGGAGCAGGCACCTCCATCTGTTAAAGAAAAACAAGAGGCTCTGTCCCTGTCGCTCTGTCATCACCGCTGATGGACAGGTCTGCTCTCTGATAGAAATAATAGGTGTCTGAAAGGCCAATCAACAAACAAGTCTTGGGAGCTGCTCAGTAAGCTAGGCCACCAGAGGGATGTTCTGTTTTGATTGCTAAGTAAATACCTTGTCCATGAAGTAAGATGGTAAGTAAGACTCAAAGACCAGGCTTAGCCCTACAGTACAGTAAGTTAGAGGGGAAGTTCATTTAGCAGTTCCAACAGCCGAACGTTTCCGAGCCACATCATCTTCACATTTCATGGTGAATGTATACATTTATACAAAACTTTGAGGGTTGATCTGGTAAAGATGTGGGCTGGTTCTCTTCCTCCTTGCCTGCATTTTAATGATTGATTATGAAACTTTAATGAAGGGAACCTGCAGGCTCTCCAAGAGGATGATTACCATTGCCACACTTTCATTTATTCATTAATTCTTTATGCTTTATTTATTTATTCATAGCAAAGAGAGATCATGCTCTCGAAGGCGAGGTGCCAATAGACTGGAGATGCGGACGTATCCACCACTGCATCTTCCTGCTTTGTAGACAAACTGTGGAACGCAGTGTTCTGGAAACCTTACCCGGCCCTCTCCCCTCCATTCCCTCCCCACACCGAGAGCTCAGTCTGTGGGGAGAGCAGCAAACAAAGCAGCCTTAACATTATGCAGTGCACAGCTTCCCTGCATCTAGCAACCAACCTCTACACTCCCAAGAGCAGAGAGGAGGGGTTAGGGGTTACAATCAATGTTGTGGCATAGAAAAACAACAGAAGAGGCAAGACATTTAATGAATGTCAATAACTCATACCATAGCAGAGCTCTTTTCGAGTGAGAGGGGAGGTGTGATTATGTAATACTGAAATGCTCTAGCCTCAGGATTGGCATTCCTGTGGGAGGGTGGGAGGAAGAAGCACAGTAGCATAAGTATTGCATAACTCTGTCAATATATGAACTAGTGCAGCAGTCTTACCCAGGAGGAAAAACAGTTAATGGTCATCATTCATACCCACCACACAGATAATTGAAAAGGACTTACCTGTATTATTTATTTAACCTTTAACTAGGCAAGTCAGTTAAAACACATTCTTATTTACAATGATGGCCTACCAAAAGGCCTTGTGCGGGGAAAGGGACTGGGATTAAACATTTAAATTAAAATAGGACAGAACTACATAGAGACCTAAGACAACACAGCATGGCAGCAACACAGCATGGCAGCAGCACAACATGGTAGCATAACAAAACAGGGTACAGACAACAGCACAAAGGGCAAGGAGGTAGAGACAACACATCACGCAAAGCAGCCACAACTGTCAGTAAGAGTGTCCATGATTGAGTCTTTGAGATAAAGCATTGTTTGGCCAAAATGTTGCAAAGAACATCCTTGTCTATTTATATTCCACCATCTATAGGGCTCTAACACTCAAACCCTATCAGGCTACTATCTATAGGGCTCTAACACTCAAACCCTATCAGGCTACTATGTATGGTTCGGAGCTGTGGAGTTCAATGATAGATGTCTGGTTATCAGAGACTCTTAAATTACTGACTTTATGCCCTCATTGCCTTGGTAAAGTAATACACTCTGTGCCTTGATCATGTAAATCTCAATGAGATGTCAGATTTCTGTGGGGATTATGCACATAGCTCACTATGCGTCCTTTAAATGTTCTAATGAATCATGACAAGGAAAAAGTTAGAGTTGTGGTGCATAGACCACTTCCTGTCAGTGCCTTTTCCCGATTTGTAGTGGGTCTTGAAAGAACCAGAATCATCTGCATAAGATTTCACTGCTCTAATGACAATGCCCAAGTGAAGAAATATGAGAAAGTACATTTCTCTGGGGGAATATAAGTGTCCTTGAGTTGGGGTTTGGACTGAGAGCCAATGTAATTCTGTGAATAGCTTTCCTCAATTATAATAGTCACATAAGAGAGGGGTCACATCAAGTGGGAGGTTGACATTATTCCTCTGGATACATTCTCACTGGGCATAGACATCAGTTCCATTGTCAATTAAATGAAATAAGCATGCCATTGAAATTTGAACGACAAATCGAACGAAGACGCTGTGAATCAAGAAGCAGGTGAAACGTTTAATAAAACAAACATGAAACGAGATAACAGTGGCATGAATACCGACTGAGGAACAAACATAAGGGAGGGACAGATAAGAGGTGTGAATCATAATGATCAACATGTGCGTGTAATGAAGAATCCCAGGACCGGTGGTTAGTATTCCCGGCAAAGTCAAATGCCGGAGAAGCAGGAGTAGACGTGACAGGAACCACCGGCCTGAGGAAACATGAAAAGCAGGTGAGATGCGATAGTGACTGGGAAGCTGTGACCTATACATCACCTCGTTGACCCTCCAGAGAACCTTGAACAGCCCTGAAAACCAGGGGCTCAGTTTCTTGCAGGGCAGGCGGAGTGGGAGGTTCCTGGTAGAAAGCCAGACGCGATCCCCAGGATGAAACACAGGGGTCTCACTGCAGTGGATGGCGTGCTGGAGTCTTACGTGAGCGTCACGCCACACTTCTGCACGCCAAAAACACTCATCAACCGCAGGAGCATTGGTCTGGCTCGGGGTCCACGGAGCCAGGGCTGGCTGAACACTCAAAACACACTGGAAGGTGGTCAACCCAGTGGAGGAGTGATGTAGCGCGTTCTGGGAGTACTCTGCCCATGGAAGGAAACTTGCCCACTCACCCTGCCGGTCCTGACAGTGACTGTTCAGGAAACTTCTGAGCTCCTGGTTCAGCCTCTATCTGCCCGTTTGTCTGAAGCCGGTACTCGGAAGTGAGGCTGACCGTGACCCCAAGCGTCTCCCTAAAGGCCCTCCATACTCATGATGGGAATTCGGGGCCACAATCAGAGACAATGTCCTCCAGAAGGCCATAATGCCAGAAGAGTGCCTCAGCGACCTGGAAAGCAGTGGGGAGACCAGGAAGAGGGATTAAAAACAGGATTTAGACAATCTATCCACTACCACCAAAATGGTGGTGAAAGTGTCAGAGGAAGGGAGATCGGTTACAAAGTCAATGGATAGATGTGGCCAGGGTCGCTGAGGCATGGGAAGGGTGAAGGCGTTTGCCCTGCTGGAGCGTTCTGGGGTGATTTTGTTTGAGCACATATGGAACAGGAGTTGACGTAGCGAGTGACATCCCGCGCTCAAGTGGGCCACCAGTATTTCCCAGAGATGAAATGGATAGTGCAAGAAATACCTGGATGTCCAGCGACGACAGCTGTGTGCCCAGGTCAACAGCCAATCCCTTATCCCTGTGGGAACGTAGATGCGTTCAGGAGGACAGTTAGTGGGTGTTTGGACAGGAACCTCTCCCCCGAATCGTAGAGCCAGGACAGGGCATCAGCCTTGGTGTTCTTTGAACCTGGGCGATAAGTCAGCGTGAAATCAAACCTTGAACATGGCCCACCTCGCTTGGCGCGGATTCAACGTCCTCGCTGTCCGTATGTACTCCAGATTCCGATGGTCAGTGAGAAGGACGAATGGAGGGCGCCAAGGAACCAGCCAGTGTCTCCAATCCTCTAATGACAACTTCACCGTCAGGAGCTCCTGATCACACGACATCGGAATTCCTCTGCAGGGGACAGTTTAGAGAAAAAAAAGCACAAGGGGTACAATTTCAGTGGAATACCTGGTTGTTGAGACAGAACTGCCACCTCCACCACAAAGGATCTTGTGGGATCTGGATGTTTGAGCAGTGGGTGGAGTTGAAACATCCCTTGAGACAGAAGGCCTCGTCAGCTGCTGGGCTCCACACCAACCTACAGGGCCCTCCCTTAAGGAGAGGAGCAGCAACAGAGCTGACGTTCCTGATGAAGAGGCGGTAGAAGTTGGTAAACCGCAAAAAAACGTTGTAACCCCTTTATGGTGGTTGGGACTGGCCATGGCATGACTGCATCTACCTTCTGGTCTTCCATCCTCACACCCTGATTTGGTAACCTAAGGATACCGACCTCTGGTGGAATTGGAACTTCTCAGGCTTGACAAACAGATGGTTAGCCAGGATGCATTCCAGGACTGCTCGGACGGGGGTGATGTGATCCTCCAGGGTAGCCGAGTAGCTCAGGATGTTATCGATATACACGACCTGGCGTCCGAGCATGTCCCTGAACACTAACGGAGCATTTGCTAAGCCAAAGGGCATCACCAAGTATTCGTAGTGACCAGACATCGTGCTGAATGATGTCTTCCACTCATCCCCCGCCCGGATGAGATTGTAAGCACTCCGCAGGTCCAGTTTAGTTTTTTTTTTTATAAAAAGCTGCGCGATGGCACCAATGGGAGAGGGTACCGATACTTGGTGCTGATTTCGTTGAGTCCTCTGTAGTCGATGCAGGGACATAACCCTCCATATTTCTTGGCTATGAAGAGAAAGAAAAAAAAGCTGACGTGGACGTGCGAATGAAACCTTGTTGGAACGCCACTTGGATGTAATCCTCCATGGCCTGGGTCTCAGCCACCGACAGAGGGTTGATGCATCTGCGCAGAACCTGAAAGTAGGTCGATGGCACAGTCTCAGGGGCAATGAGGAGGAAGACAGTCTTGGAGAATACCTCCCGCAGGTCCTGATATACCTCTGGGATGTTGGGCAACCATTAGGACTCTCAACCGACATGGAACCACAAAGGACAAGGAAGCAGGTCCGCCAGCATTCAGGCGACCAGTCTGTAATTCTCATCCTCGACCATGAGATGGTAGGGTTATGGCGTTGAAGCCAAGGGAGGCCGAGGATGATCTTGTGGACTGGTAATGAAAAGGGGGATGTTCTCCTGATGACTGGACTCCACGGTGAAGGTGAGTGGCTGAGTGATGGAGAGGAGAGCGGGTATGAGTTATGATGTTAAGGGAGGAGGCAAGGGTCTGGTCAGTAAAGTTCCCCCGCGGCACCAGATTCCACTAACGCTGTAGACACCGTACATAAGGGACAGTCAGTGTGATGGACACCAAAAAGAGCCTAGTAGACAGTGATAGAACTCTCACTCCTGTCCCAGGGGGTGGAAGATCATGCGACTGTCCCTCTGCTCTTGTGAATCCCAGATTTGGACATCCCGGACACCTCTGGAGCTTGTGTTCTCCTTGTCCACAGTACAGACAGAGCCCCAGCTGTATCCGTCTGTGGCTATAGCTGGGGCTCTGTCTGTACTGTGGACAAGGACTGGGGCTCTGGGGCTCTGATCCTGAGTGTTCACTGAGGGAGGGAAGCGATGAGTGTACCGGCGCTCCCGAAGTAGGTTATCCAGAAGGATGGCCATCGCAATGAGTGCATCCAAGGTGAGGTTGTCGTCACAACAAGCCAATTACGTCTAGGACCTCTTCTAAGTAGTGTACCAAGCGCCGGCTCATTCCATCCACTTGATGCCGCTACTGTCCGAAAGGTGAGCACGTCTGGTTCCCCTGCTGTAATTGCAGTAGCCACTCACCTCCCTCTGCCCTCCAGGGGATGATCAAAAATACTTTAAAAAAAACAGAGCCATGAACCCCTCATAAGAATCAAGCTCCTCTTGCCCAGACGGCTGTAGCCCATTCCAACGCACTCCCAGTCAGCAAGGAAATCACAGTGGCAACCTTATACCTCTCGGTAGTAGGAGCTCCCATCTGATGCCTAAAATAGAGGGAGCACTGTACTAGGAAGCCATGGCATTTGGATGGTGTACCGTCATGTTAATCGGGGAGGGATAAACGGGCGTCGCTGACCTGAGCGGGGGTCACTGAATTGTGCTGATGTGCTGGGTCGACTGGCTGAAGAGTATCCTCCGCTGGATGAAGGCAACGCCTCTCGGGTGTGTTTGAGACGGTGCATATTACGAAGAACCTCCATAGCCGATCCCAGTTGTGCCAGCTGGTCATGGTGTTGACGTAGAAAATAACCCTGTTCATCAACCATCTGAGAGATATTTGAATTTCCTGCTGCTTCCCTATTTTGAGTCGGTATTCTGTAACAAAGACGCTGTGAGTCGAGAAGCAGGTGAAACATTTAGTAACCCATGAAACGAGATAATATCACAGCGGCGAAAAAGCATGAACACAGGAACAATACCAACTGAGGAACAAATGTAAGGGAGGGACAGATACGTGAGATATGTGAGGTAATGAGGAAGGTAATGGAGTCCAGGTGTGAATCATAATGATCAACAGGTGTGTGTAATGAAGAATGCCAGGTGTGCGTATTGATGTATCCCAGGACAGGTGGTTAGTATTCCGGCGACGAGGAGCAAGAGTAGACGTGACAGTAAAATAGTCAATATCAGTATAAACATTCGGAATGCTTTCTTCAGCACTGTTCTTCTTTATAAAGGGTACAGATGTGAATAACTATATATGGCGTCTAATTTACATGAGAAAATGAATGGCTCTTATATCTTAATGAATCCCCTCCTACGAACAGCCTTGTTTTTTTACATCTTCTGACTCAATTTGAAAGAAACTATGCCATGTTAAAATCACATGATAGCTTTAGAGTGCCTGTAAACTGATATTTATGCACGTGGTCCTGTTATTAATCTACTATTTTAACAAGCTAATCTGCATCATAAAGCAAAGAAAACTTCACGCATGATTCCTCCATCGTCACCTACCTAGCACAAATCATACATTAAGCTGTGTGGTTGGGGGATATTCCCAAAATAGAATTTCCATTGAAAGCATATTGCTCAAGTACAAGTACAAGTGAGCTGAGAGTTACGAATGACTAATTTCTGTTGTGGTTATATTACTGCCATCATGCTGCACATTGTACCATTTACCACTTGACAGTGCCAGTTGCTTTACATTGTTTTGAATGCATTTGACCAACTTGGGGTTGATTAATGAAACAGTCAAGTGTAAACGTGTTTGAAATATATTTCTGAAGTTCTCTGTCATGGTTTGTGTGATCATGGGACACTTTCATCCAAAGTGTATCAGTGAGGGTGTTTCATCGTCACCCTGAAGATCTCATACCAGTGTGCATCTGTCAGAGTGCTTTTATACACAATGGCAGAGCCTTGTTATCATGTGGCGTTAGGGAGACTGTCAGACAGACAGAGAGCATAGTGCTGCTTGTTTCCCTTCACATATATCCTAGTGATAATGAAAGTTAGTAGTGGACCATCTACTACCCCCACATCCACTCTTCAGCCTCCATTCCAACTTGTGGTAGTCAGCCTACTATCTCTCCTCAGCATCTGTTATGTGTCACCATCCACTTGTGGAAGCACTCAGAGTGATGCAGCCCACGCAAAACAATCGAAGTCCACCCACTCACACAAAAAACAACACTGCACATCTTTCCCTATCTTGCAGGAGCAGATACACAAAACATCCTGTACATACACACACAGACAAAACATCCTGTGTGCACACACACACACACACACATACATGTGTACACGGACGCACACACACACACACACGGAAACCTACATGTGTACACGGACACACACACACACACACACACTCTTTCCCTAATAGCTACTCATTTAAAGTATTCACCCTATCCATATTTGAGCTGTACAGATAAAGACTCCCATAAAACAATGTGAAAATAGGAATTCATTCTACTTGTCAAATCCCTATTTCTTAATGGGAATTCAAATTATTATTGAAAAGAGATGGAAAATTAACCAAACTATAGCACATAAGAGATTAGGGAAAACTTGCAGAGGGATTTAAGAAGATAACCCTGGTTGTTTTGCTTCGATGCCAGAACCCTTTGACCTTCTGCAGGGATGAGCCACCCTCTTTTCTGTGAACTTCCTTAAGATTCTAATCCTGTTAGTCCTGCTATTCTGAGGAGGCACATGAGATAATTCAGAGGTTCAGTTGTCCAATATGGGATGATTGCCGCAGTGCAACACATTACCTCTGCCTGGATCACACTACTTACAATGTACATCAAAGTCAGATGTATCAAAGCATCCAATCATATTGTCCCTGCACTATTAAAAAAATCACATTTGAGATAATATTCAGAATAATTATGTTTCCGGTGTCATTTTGATTATATTATGAAAGGGTGCTTGAATTCTGATTAAATGTGTCAAATAAACCTAAAGCATCATTATCCTACCCCATATATTACTGACTCAACGTGGGCTAATGATCTCCTACCTGACTTGAACCCTGGTTTATTAGTAATTCATCTTCACTGGGGTAGAAGTTTAGTTGTTGCAATGTAAAACCCACAAGCACAGAGCAGCCTCTCTAACAGAGAGAAACGGTCATAAATCAGCACAGAAAATCAAAAAAAGAATGAGGACACTTATCACCATGCTTCAGGTAACCAATGGCAAACCAAAATGTGCATCAGCCCCACTCTCCTGTGGCTCAAAAGAGAAAATGGATGTGCTGAGTGATTACAGAAAGGCACAAATTGGCCCCATACTTTTAGCTTCAGACTGCTACAATGCCCAGTCTCTGAAGCATAGCGGTGCCTATCTACATCTCAACACATACATCTCCTTTTCATCCTTTAATGTGCATAAAAATGTATGTAGCATGAGATCATGATGGTGTTTTTTAATGGCCAATATGTATTTGCATTGCTTTTAAAATCCCACGGCAGCTTGTGTCTTCATTTGTTCTTGATGATTCATGCTTATTCACTTCAACAGCTTGATTCATTTTGCAGACATTAGACAATAATGGAATATTATTTGTCTGGGCATAATCTTTCAATTTAAAGATAAATTCACTCTATCAACTTGTCACATTTAAAAGAGCTAAGGAATGACTACAAATAAGCCTTCTGGTAATAACCAAAAAATGGATTCCAACTAAATTTGTTACATCTTTTTCATACAATGTGAAGTATATTCTGTAGAACCAAATGAAATAACCTTGTATTGGGGTGGGGCGTAATGAAAATATTATTCTCCGACTGATATTTCTCATGAAGGCCCTTGGATAGATAACATTTCTGCCTCAACCACTAATATGAGAGAATGTGAGCTATCTGTACAGTATCAATGTTTGAACAGCGAAGTCCAGCTGCTATGGAGGACCATCAGATGGGCTGCTTCCCCAGCAGGTAGGCTAGTAGTGTCAGCTAGCCATGGACATATCCCTCTGTGGAAGGAGGACGGCCTGGAATACGCCTTTGATATATGCGCTTGTCACTGTCCTAATGACGAATCCATCTGTGCGGAGTCCAGCGCAGGGCTTGGAGTGTTTCAATACAATGTCGACTACATTACACAACAAAACAATGACATACATGGACACCAACTCTGAAATGTGTTGAAAAGTCCATTGAATGTGTATATTATCCTAATGGCCAAGGAATAATTATTTGCCTCTTGGTTTATCTTTTTACTTGCATCAGATCCACGTATTTGATTGGGGCACGTGACTACCACCTAACGTGCCACAGGTGTGGTAGTGGTATTTATTGTTGCGCATACCACGGCTTGGTAAGTTGATTTTATCATGTAAATTCACCTGAAAGAATTTTGAAGAGCATGCCCTTGGGTGTTTTCTTTTTTTTTTTTTTTGGTTTCACAGAGGAAGTGACAAACAATATGACCGACAATGTTTGCAACACTCAATTTGTCTGAGTCCGAGGAGACCAATCTAACCAGCACAGATACGCAAATGCTTCTAGAACGGCACAGGCCCATTAAAATTGGCATAATATCAGTTTTAGGAGCGATGATCACGTTGGGGAATATTGCAGTTATTATGGTGATTTCTTCATCGGTGTCCGGCTGGTCAAGGAACTCTCGATACTTTTTACTCTCACTCACAGGTGCTGATTCGGCGTTTGGACTGATCATCACGCCCTTGAATCTGTGCGTCAGTCTTGCGAAAGACTACAGTGAAGGCCCAGACTCCCTCTGTCACATTGTGGCTTTCTTCAACGCGACGATCTATTCGACTTGCATGTACACACTGGCTACAATAAGTCTAGAAAGATACATAGCAGTGTTTTACCCACTGAAGTACTCATCACTGATGACAAGGAGAAGAACGCTGCTTCTGATCGCGTTTGCATGGTGTTTTCCTCCATTTTTACTTGTGCCCATATCTTTCCCTAACGGGATAATTGAGGTCCACTTTTCTACAGCGTCACTGGTTTGCAATCCATCGTACTCTACTAACGTTGTGTACACTCTAACGTTGACGTGCCTCATCTTCTTTCCTTGTTCAATCATCATGACTTGCGCAAACCTGCGCCTTTGGTTTGCTGCAAAGAGACAGCGGGTAAAGATGCGGGCACAACACCTGGGTCGTCACAACAGACCCGACGTAGCCTCCAGGGTGCTTGTCCCTGTAATGACCGTGTACTACACATGTTGGACGCCGTGCATGGCGGCAATTATCTATAATGGTGAGTAGGCCTATAGAAGGAACCAGTTGGTTTACATTTAGGGGATGAATGAACTTTAACTTTGTAGATGGAACATCTAAAATTCAGACAAGGTGCATGTTTTTCCCAAAGTCACTCACCACCCTTCTAAATGATCTCAGGAAATTGTCGTAACAAATGTAGGCTACAAGGCTGTAAAGTGCAAATGCCAATGTGCTGGGTGTAAGATGCCCGAGGTAGGCTGATGAATCAGACTGATATGGGCAGCTTCTGGTATACGGCCTGAAACTAAGCAGTCTCAACGGGAACTTTTCTTTACATTTAAGAATCTTGAATAAAATTACATTTTACACTACCGGTTGTCAGTATAGTTGGTTAATCAAATTATCCCCAGGAAAGTGTTATTTGCCCGACTTTTTGAGCGCTGGTATTGCTGCTGAAATATCTATCACATGGCACATGGGGAAAAACATGTAAACACCTGCAAAACTTTGGTCAGTATGCATTCATCAAAGTGCAAGTCCTTCATTCTTGTGCACGTGCCTTGGATCAGGAGCAAACGCATCTTGATTGTCACACCCACATTTTGAAGTCTGTAATAATAATTTTCTGTGGATATTTTGTCGCAAACTTTGACCCACTGAAGAACCAATCCCACGGACAATCGGCAGTAAGTTAAAATTGTATTCAACGTTCGTGATAGACAAGGGAAGATTGGTTATTTGTAAATGTGTTTGCAAGGCGCCATACTAGGTTATGTTTGCTTACTCTAACTCGGCTAGATGAGGTTTTTGCAGAGAAGCTCTTAGTCGTGCAATTTTACATATAACTATGTATGGTGCAGTATTTCTCCAGTGAAAAGAATTGCATGAAAACTAGTTGTCTCATTTGAATGACAACAAACACTTCATTGAAGAATCCTGTCCATAGTTCACACTCCTGCTAGAAGTAGTACTGTTGACAATCACTCTGACTATAGTCAGTTTTATTTCATAGCCTATGCTGTCCTTATGTATTTTTCTCTCTCTGTTTTCTTTTCCACCAGCCATCTCGGGCAACAGAGTTCCGGAGTGGATGGAGTTTGGGGTGGTGTGGCTGCCAACCTCCAACGGTTTCCTCAACTGCATCTTCTACTTCTGGATCAACCGCAGCTTCCGTAGAAAGTTCTGCCTGCTCTTCCAGCGGTTGTCTCTCACATTGTGCCCAGATTTGGCCAAGGCCCTGGGCTGCACAGCCAGCTCACAGACTGTAGTCTGGGACAATAACAACACCCTCCAGGAGCGCTGCTCCAGTGTGTCGTCAACCTGCACCCTGATCACCCTGGCCAGTGACACCCCCTTCTGAGGGATTAGGCTTCTCATAGACATGGTACTCACTCACATTATTCAATGATACATCTGGTAAGTTTCAACACCAAACACCTGAAGGACATTTAGGAGAGCTGCTTGTATTGAGATGGTGGTATCAGGTTATATTTCAAAACAAAGTGTGGCAAGGAGACATGGGAGTGCTGTCAGGCCATGGTGTGGTGTTTGACAGGGGCTTTGAAGCATTTATCTTCCTCACCATCACTATGCAGTTTGAGTTAGCTTGAATTTTTTTTTTTTTGGAACCCAAACATAATTCTTTGACATTTTATTCATCCCCAATTGACAGTATTTGGTCCATGCTGGAATGTTTCTTTTTTTTATAGATTTTTTTTGTTTTACATTTTACTGTCACACCAAGTGTTGTCAGAATTTCATGCACCAACAGTGAAGACCTCTTAAACCACATTTTTAGTATTTTTTTTTAGTTTGTAAATCCATCTGAATGTAGCCCTCATCCAGCCATGTCTCCCGCCACCTTGTTTGTATTTGCATTATCAGTATTTTACGCGGTGCTACAATTTTATCTGCAGGTTGTCTACAGCCCATCAATATGTTGCACTTAAATGTCAATAATGTTTAATTAATTGAAATATTTAGCCATCAAACAATAAAATGTATTTGTTGAACTTCATTAGGAAATGTTTACAAGCTCTTTGATGGTCTTCAGGCCATCTACTCTGTACACCTATATCTTGTATTTCAAAGGCCCGGCGTATACGTAGCAGCCTTGCAAGGTAAACCTTTAAGTCATAGAATTTCATCCCGAGAAAAGTAATTAAACGGCTCCAGTGTATAAAAGTCACCACTACACTTGTGTCTGTCGGCGTTACCCTTTCCCTCCTTTTGACTTAGCTTCTCATATCACCAGGGTCACCTCCCAATTCGTGGTCCCTTTTTTAAAGCTGTTAAGACTACTTATGTATAACCATCACTGCTACTGTCCGCCCTACATTGAATGATATTGGGCAGCTCTCTTGTACTATTTACAACTTCCTTTAGACATGCTATTATGGTAAATGTTGACAGTGATACCTGTTGATTGTGAACCCATCTCTTTGAGATTCATGACCTGGCATGTATAGTGTTTGGCTGAAATCTGAAAATATAGTCCATATTTATTATGAAACTTGCCAAACTCTATAGGTGCTTTCAAATGTAAAAATAAGTACTTGGACTTTTACGAATGATGTATGTTTAAATTGTATTTTGTGAGTAGTTGAGTGACTTGGCTGTGTACATAACAGTTTTATATTGTTTATAAATAAGTGAAAACCCCCCAAAATGTTTGTGATTGGGAAATAAAGCATAATGCCTTTATTGTGTTAATTAGTCATTTAGTGTGGCATCGAAAAGGAGAGGCAGATTTGAGAAGCTGCCTACATGGGAATTATCCTCTGCAAGAGGCTTCACTGAATATCACTTATTTCCCACACCATATTTATTCCAATTTGAGGTCAAGTCAGACTCACACAGGTTTCTGTGCCTTAGCTCAGGAGATCCAGTCATAGGTGGTGGGCCGACGCATTGTATCGGCTTTAGTTTTCGAGATGATTGGTCTCTGCTAAGGGAGGAGCTGTTTCTTTACATAGTGTGTATATATATATTTTTTCTGCACACATTTCTGCCATCAAACAATGTCCTATTGTACATAAGCACAGCTGGTGACACCTCGAGAGAGATCTCAGTCCGACAAACTGCTATCAGGTAAAGTGTTATTTAATTTTGGTATCTATTTAGTTATAGAGACGTGATACCATCAATGCAAGCTGTAAAATAACTCTAACTTGACTTAAAACGTAACCTTAAAAATGTCGCTAACTACAACAAGTAGACCTTTTGCAAGCTGGCAGGAGCAGATTACTTAATCACTAGCATGTCATTCTGGAACAGGGAGCTTTAGCTATTATTCCAAGTAGCAATTTAAGACTACAAAAATATATAGGACAAGTATTGTAAAGCTAATACAGTCATCAAGGCAGAACTCACTAATTTAATTAATGCTGACGAATAAGAACTGCCACATTATCCCTGTCAATAGACCTAGTTGGAGTAGGATGCAGAGTACCCTGCCTTTATCCTTGTAGCCTAGTTGTAAATTAAGACTGTCAAGATGTTCATTTCTACAATCCTTTGCTGCTGTGATTTCTTTGATTCAATCTTGTCTCTCACGTTTGTCTCCCACAATCTATTCAGCTCTCCTGTGTCCTGCTCCCAGAGATCAACTAAGTGCTGCTCAATTGATTCACTCACCTGTGTGGAGAACCATCCTACTGCAGTTTGAACTATCCCTGCCATCACTATTAAAAATGGAGGCCTCATATGCATTTGTCTGTGGATTTTGTTTTACACTAGACTTTGTATTTTAGAGCTGAGATGCACCAACTACAGATACACATGCTTGTTAGACTAAATTCAATAATAAATCAATTTTGTTGAGGTGATAACCGATACATATTTTACTATTGAAACACACAGTGGGGAGTATTCTATTGTCCCTGTCAGGAGCCCAGGCTTTTGCCGTAGATGGTAGAGTTCTCGTCTCTGGACCCCACGATCTTAAGATTGCATTGTGCTTAAAGCACTTCTCTACAGTGGTGAATAGGGTGTGATCCTTTCGATACACCTATGGGGCCTGGGCACACAAATGTTCCTAGAGAGGGGGGGGTGGGGGGGAATACTGAAGCATGTGTTGAGTTCTACTGTCTCCATCAGAGGATCATGCTTTTGGCATAGATGGTAAAAGCTCTCATTTTGGGACTTCAACATTGTAAGAGTGTACCCCCACCCGACACTTCTCTTTCTATATATATTGATTGGAAGGTTACATTATATTAAGATACTTCAAATACTGCCTGGGACACCTTTGCTATTTGTCTCTGTACTCAATAAATGGTGAAACACAATGTGATGTTCTTTGTTTGAATGTATATGCGTGAAATGTACGTCTCAGTCAGTTAGTAGTAGAATAATGGATTGGGAAGAATTTGGCACTCAACTTTCAGAAGGTTAGTAGGAAAGTTAGGTTATTTAAACCACAAATCTATTCACATTCACTGAAAATTGAGTATTTGAAACTAGTTCTGCAGACTATCATTCTCCATATGTTATATTCCAATGCATGCAACATTATGCAAGCCCTCCATGGTATTGGGCAGCTCTGGTGTAGGAGTAAAACTGGTCATCTTATTACAGAGCACATTATATACATTTTGCTCAGCTGTTTTTAGAGAATTTATTGCAAGGTGTATGTGTAGGATACACCGTTAGTAGTTTAATGGATTGGCAAGAATTTGGCACTCAACTTTTAGAAGGTTAGTAGGAAAGTTAGGTTAATCATTGTTGGCTAATATGAATATGCAGCTGTACTATTTAAACCACCATTTATGCATACGGTGCCTATAGAAAGTCTACATCCCCCTTGGATTTCTTCAAATATTATTGTTTTACAAAGTAGGATTCAAATTGATTTGTCTTTTGGTCAACTATCAACACAAAATACTCTGTCAAAGAGGAAAAATTCAATACATGTTAGAAACTCCTTTGGCAGAGATTACAGCTGTGAGTCTTCTTGGGTAAGTCTCATGAGAGCTTTACATACCTGTATTGTGCAATATTTGCCTATTATTATTTTTTGAAATTCTTTAAGCTCTGTCAAGGTGTTGGGGATCATGGGAAGACAATTTTCTAGTCTCGTCATTAGATTTTCAAGCAGATTTTAAGTCAAAACTGTGCCATTCAGGAGGAAGATTTGGCTTTGTGTTGTAGGTTATTGTCCCGCTGAAAGGTGAATTCCTCTCCCAGTGTCCATGTATAGCAGGCTGAAGCAGGTTTTCCTCTAGGTACTCAGTGATGTGTTGTGCTGGATTTGCAATTTGCAATTAGGCTAAGAAGTCTATTCCTTTGCTGTGTTTTTTTTTGCAGTATTACTTTAGTGCCTTGTTGCATACATATGCACGTTTAGGAATATTTGTATTCTGTATATTTGTATTCTTCTTTTAACTCTGTCATTTAAGTAATTCTTGTGGAGTCACTACAATGTTGTTGATCCATCCTCCGTTTTCTCCCATCACAGCAATTGAACTCTGTAGCTGTTTTAAAATCACTAAAGGCCTCATGTTGACAGCCCTAAGCAGCTTTCTTCTTGTCGTGCCGTCAGGTCAGAACGACGACTGCGTCTTTGATGTGTCTGGGTGGTTAAATACATCACCCACAGCATAATTATTAACTTGACCATGCTTAAAGATATATTCAATGTAATTTGTTATTGTTACTCATCTACCAATCACAGAGACAGAGGAAGGGGCAGTCATTAAAAAAATCATGTCAACCCATATTATTTCACAAACTTTACTTCTGAACTAATTTAGGCTTGCCTAAACAAAGAGTGTGAATACCTATGCAACAATTATATTATAGTTATTATACATTTGGTTAATTTGTAAATTAAACAAACAACATTTTTTTCACTTTGACATTATGGAATATTTTGTGTAGATAAATGACACAATATACAATTAAATCTATTTCAATCCCACTTTGTAATGCAACAAAATGTGAAGAAAGTTTAAGGGGGTGTAGACTTTCTATAGGGACTGTACATGACACACTCACATATTTCTATCAACCTCAAATCACACTGTATTTGTCACATGCGCTACCTTACAGTGAAATGCTTACTTACAAGTCCTTAACCAACAATGCTTCAAGAAAAAGAAAAAAAAGTGTTAAGTAAAAAAATAAATAAAATAAAAGTAACAAATAATTAAACAGCAGCAGTAAAATAACAAGCGAGGCTATATACAGAGTCAATGTGCGGGGGCACCGGTTAGTTGAGGTAATTAAGGTAATATGTACATGTAGGTAGAGTTAAAGTGACTATGCATAGATTATAAACAGAGAGGAGCAGCAGCGTAAAAGAGGGGTCTGGGTAGCCCTATGATTAGCTGTTCAGGAGTCTTATGGCTTGGGGGTAGAAGCTGTTAAGAAGCCTTTTGGACCTCAACTTGGCGCTCCGGTACCACTTGTCGTGCGGTAGCCGAGAGAACAGTCTATGACTAGGGTGGCTGGAGTCTTTGACAATTTTTAGAGCCTTCCTCTGACACCGCCTGATATAGAGGTCCTGGATGGCAGGAAGCTTGGCCCCAGTGATGTACTGGGCCGTACGCACTACCCTCTGTAGTGCCTTGCGGTCGGAGGCCGAGCAGTTGCCATACCAGGCATTGATGCAACCAGTCAGGATGCTCTCGATGATGCAGCTGTAGAACCTTTTGAGGATCTGAGGACCCATGCCAAATCTTTTCAGTCCCCTGAGGGAAATAGGCTTTGTCGTGCCCTCTTCACGACTGTCTTGGTGTGTTTAGACCATGATTGTTAGTTGGTGATGTGGACACCAAGGAACTTGAAGCTCTCAACCTGTTCCACTACAGCCCTGTCGATGAGAATGGGGGCGTGCTCGGTCCTCCTTTTCCTGTAGCCCACAATAATCTCCTTTGTCTTGATCACACTGAGGGAGAGGTTGTTGTCCTGGCCCATCAGGAAGTCCAGGATCCAGTTGCAGAGGGAGGTGTTTAGTCCAAGGGTACTAAGCTTAGTGATGAGCTTTGAGGGCACTATGGTGTTGAACACTGAGCTGTAGTCAATGAATAGCATTCTCACGTAGGTGTTCCTTTTGTCCAGGTGGGAAAGGTCAGTGTTGAGTGCAATAGAGATAGCGTCATCTGTGGATCTGTTGGGGTGGTATGCATTTTTGAGTGGGTCTAGGGTTTCTGGGATAATGGTGTTGATGTGAGCCATGACCAGCCTTTCAAAGCACTTCATGGGTATAAGACGTGAGTGCTACGGGTCGGAAGTCATTTAGGCAAGTTACATTAGTGTTCTTGGGCACAGGGACTGTGGTGGTCTGCTTGAAACATGTTGGTGTTACAGACTCAGTCAGGGACAGGTTGAAAATGTCAGTGAAGACACTTGACAGTTGGTCAGCACATGCTCGGAGTACAAGTCCTGTTAATCTGTCTGGCCCTGCAGCCTTGTGAATGTTGACCTGTTTAAAAGTCTTACTCACATCGGCTACGGAAAGTGTGATCACACAGTCGTCCGGAACAGCTGGCGCTCTCATGCATGTTTCAGTGTTACTTGCCTCGAAGCAACACTTTGCCTGTTTGATGGTTTGTCGGAGGGCGTAGCGGGATTTCTTATAAGCTTCCGGGTTAGAGTCCCGCTCCTTGAAAGCGGCAGCTCTAACCCTTTAGCTCAGTGCAGATGTTGCCTGTAATCCATGGCTTGTGGTTGGGGTATGTACTTACTGTCACTGTGGGGATGACGTCAGTGACTGTTGTAGTGTACTCCTCAATGCCATCGGAAGAATCCCGTAACATATTCCAGTCTGTGCTAGCAAAACAGTCCTGTAGCTTAGCATCTGCTTCATCTGACCACTTTCTTATTAACCGAATCACTGGTGCTTCCTGCTTTAGTTTTTGCTTGTAAGCAGGAATCAGGAGGATAGAATTATTGTCAGATTTGCCAAATGGAGGGCGAGGGAGAGCTTTGTACGCAACTCTGTGTGTGTGGAGTAAAGGTGATCTCAAGGACTGTATTATGGAGTGATTTTTAATGGGAAGGATCGGTTTGTTTGAACCAAAAATCTCGCAAGCTTTTTCTTGTCAATAATAAAGGTGGACTTTAGACCGAGTCAGAATAACTGTGCACTTACACACTGATGTATTCATTTATTGGCATTATTACGGAATCAGACATTTTTACGTTGAACGTCTGTAGTTGTGTTCTGCTGTAAAGGCCATACTCTTTGTGTCACCTTTCCATATCTCTCCAATTATCTTGAATGAACAATTTAAGAGCATTAATAAAATAATGGCAAATATGTGGATTAAAGGTTATTTCTATTCCTTTTTTTCTCCTGTTTTTCAGACATTATCACATCTACCAAGATCCTTTTACAGTGATGTCATGAAAGCATCCCTCTTTCTGCTGTGCACTAGCTAGATTTCCATCCAACTGGCGACAGATTTTCATGCGAATATTCTAAAATCCGCATTAAGAAAATATGCGCATTTTCCCACCAGTGGTGTGTTTCCAGCAAACGTACTTGTTGCAGATAAAAATCAGTGCGTGATGACGTAGTGCACACAAAATGTAATTTTTCGCACAAGTTTTCATGCAAAATCTAATGTTCAATGTGTTTCCATCGAATTTTAAAATTTACTGATAGTTTTGTCACAACTGTTAAATAACAAATATGCCAAGTCTGGTTTTGGCACATGCGCTCTAGCCAACAGCTCGTAGATACAGTGCAGGTAGGCTCTGTGGGTTGGTTAGTCTACAGGACATGATAAGATTATTATGGATAAGAGCGATAATATTTGTATTTGTCAAAAGTCAGTCAAGCATCGGTCATCAAAATAAGACTGACATTTATTGCAAAGGAGCATCATGCTCGTACTGTACACTTTCCCCACCCTCTGAAGTTCATCATAATTTATTTAATGTGTAGCCTAATAAACTGCATGGTTTCCTGAGCCGTAGTGGGAAGAGCACACGCCATGTCATTACGTGACTCCAAGTTTACTTCGATATGATGGTTATTATATCAATATTTGCTCATAAAGGCGTTTTCTTGCATAATACATTTTACCGACATAAAAAGATCCCACCATGTCGAACAAACAAATTATCTGTCGACATTTATAAAAGGGTACAGAAACTTCCTGTTTCCATCACAGCTGTCGTGATTTTTTTTTATATACGGTATGACTATACGCATAAAAACTGGATGGAAACGTGGTTTGTGATATACAAAAAAATCAACTCCTCGCTCGACAGGGATCGATCAACTTCACGTTTCTCGGCTTCGGCCCACCACCACCTAACTCCTTATTCCATTACCCTCTCAGTCTACAAAGGCTTTATTAAGACAGGCAGCCCAATTTATATATTCTTTCATTCCACTAATCGGTCTTTTGACCAATCACATCAGATCTTTTTTTGAGCTTTTTCAAATACCAATTAGCGAGAAAAAAATATTAGAATTGGTCTGCCTGTCTAAATGCAGCCAGAGACATATCGCCTCTGCCTGCCCTTTTGTGCTTGTTCTACATGTTCACAAAGAGAGGTGTCAGAAACATTGCAATTAAAACATCAGTTTACTTAACAGGGACAGCTCGTGCAAACACCATCCTCCCCCTGTAATTTCCTCTTTGATAAGCTTCAGACGGCTGTGTCATGAGCCTGTTGTCTGTCAGAGCTGTGGAGGAGAGCACAGCTGCATGCTTTTAGGGCCTTGTGTCATAAAGACTTCAGGTGCCGGCTTGTCAGACAGTGTGGTTGGGTCTCTGTGCTTTTATGGAGGACACACGAGCACTCAGCCATACAGCGGGGGGCTATTTTGTCAGGGAAAGGTCTGATGTACTCAACAAAGAACACCCATTTACAGATACAGTTGAAGTCAGAAGTTTACATACACCTTAGCCAAATACATTTAAACTCAGTTTTTTCGCAATTCCTGACATTTAATCCTGGTAAAAATTCCCTGTCTTCGGTCAGTTAGGATCACCACTTTATTTTAAGAATGTGAAATGTCAGAATAATAGTAAAGAGAATGATCTATTTCAGCTTTTATTTCTTTCATCACATTTCCAGCGGGTCAGAAGTTAACATACACTCAATTAGTATTTGGTAGCATTGCCTTTAAATAGTTTAACTTGGGTCAAACGTTTTGGGTAGCCTTCCACAAGCTTCCCACAAAAGTTTTGTCCCATTCCTCCTGACAGAGCTGGTGTAAGTGAGTCAGGTATGTAGGCCTCCTTGCTCGCACACGCTTTTTCAGTTCTGCCCACAAATTTTCTGTAGGATTGAGGTCAGGGCTTTGTGATGGCCACTCCAATACCTTGACTTTGTTGTACTTAAGCCATTTTGCAACAACTTTGGAAGTATGCTTGGGGTCAATGTCCATTTGGAAGTCCCGTTTGCGACCAAGCTTTAACTTCCTGACTGATGTCTTGAGATGTTGCTTCAATATATCCACATAATTTTCCTGCCTCATGATGCCATCTATTTTGTGACGTGCACCAGTCCCTCATGCAGCAAAGCACCCCCACAACATGATGCTGCCACCCCCGTGCTTCACAGTTGGGATGGTGTTCTTCGGCTTGCAAGCCGCTTTTCCCCCCAAACATAACGATGGTCATTATGGCCAAACAGTTCTATTTTTGTTTCATCAGACCAGAGGACATTTCTCCAAAAAGTACGATCTTTGTCCCCATGTGCAGTTGCAAACCGGAGTATGGTTTTTTTATGGCGGTTTTGGAGCAGTGGCTTCTTCCTTGCTGAGCGGCCTTTCAGGTTATGTCGATATAGGACTTGTTTTACTGTGGATATAGATACTTTTGTACCTGTTTCCTCCAGCATCTTCACAAGGTCCTTTGCTGTTGTTCTGTGATTGATTTGCACTTTTCGCACCAAAGTACGTTCATCTCTAGGAGACAGAACGCGTTTCCTTCCTGAACGGTATGAAGGCTGTGTGGTCCCATGGTGTTTATACTTGCGTACTATTATTTGTACAGATGAACGTGGTACCTTCAGGCGTTTGGAAATTGCTCCCAAGGAGGAATCAGACTTGTGGAGGTCTAAAATTTTTTTTTCAGAGGTCTTGGCTGATTTCTTTTGATTTTCCCATGTAGTCAAGCAAAGAGGCACGGAGTTTGAAGGTAGGCCTTGAAATACACCCACAGGTACACCTCCAATTGATTCAAATTATGTCAATTAGCCTAGCAGAAGCTTCTAAAGCCATGACATCATTTTCTGGAATTTTACAAGCTGTTTAAAGGCACAGTCAACTTAGTGTATGTAAACTTCTTGTGATACAGTGAATTATAAGTGAAATAATCTGTCTGTAAACATTTGTTGGAAAAATTACTTGTGTCATGCACAAAGTAGATGTCCTAACCGACTTGCCAAAACTATAGTTTGTTAACAAGAAATTTGTGGAGTGGTTGAAAAATTAGTTTTAATGACTCCAACCTAAGTGTATGTAAACTTCCGACTTCAACTGTACATTTTTCCTCCAGCTAGTATCCATGGATATGAAGTGTGTCACCACTCTTGAATTCAACCAATTCAGTTTTATTGAACAGTGGCGTGCCAGTTTGGTCCCAGAATTGGGCTAATGTTAATTAATTGCAAAATGTTGCAAATGGTTGCATGCAGTACTGAATAACATTGCACAGTGTTGAAAGATTAAATCAAGCCTTGGGTATAATGTAAGTAAGTAGAACATTCTGATTAAGCAGATAAGAAAGTAGCAGCTGCCAGTAACATGGATTTACTTTAGGAGTAATTCTTAAGCAACCCCACACATCCTGATGAGGATCCCTGAGCACCTGCTGTGCTGTTCAGCACAGGGCATCCTCAGCCTATTATGGGATGTGAAGGGGAGCACCATCAAAGCAGTGCAGAGGCTGGCAGATTAAAACTATAGCCATTTCACTGCTTCTGAAATGGGCAAAGGAGGAGTAGATAAAGCAGCAGGGCCTGAACATGATGCTCTTACTGTAGTAAATTTAGATCTATTTCACAGGACGGCTCCCACACCACTCAGGGTTACCCTCCACATCATGTGATCCTCCTTACAGGCCCTTCAGACGGCTACTTTTTAATGGACTATACGTCAAGGTGGTCATATCGTGTTGTATATAAATTGAAGACATAGATTTTCTTTATGGCTCAGTAAAACTAAAGTGAAATCCTCTTCAGGAGTTATAGAGGACCTCTGGATGCAGTAAATGTCATATGATCAGATAACACAGATGGCCTGCCCTCACTGTACATTGAGTAATAAAAAAAGAGGTGGGGAAGTACGGATCCAATTTCTGCGCCTCAATGTGGAATTATACAATTAATGAACCTCTTTGGTGGCATAGGGCTTACCAATTAACGTTGGTCTTCCTATTCCTTGGAATTCATTTCACAGGGAAAGAAGGCCAAGATGATTGCCATCTTTTTTGTTTTGTGAAAACATATCCTCTGACAACTTTGAAGGAATTCTATGCATATGGTACTTTGTAGACTGAACTGGGCAATCTTTATCATCTGAAAAATGGAATACACATTAAAGGGCTCTCTGCCTTCCCTGGGGTTTGATGCTGTCAGACACTCTTGGCGTAAGCCTTTTTCTTATTTTGAGGTCCAAAGGCCCATCAAAGTGATGTCCAATAACTGGGACTATAGCAGCCCTACCAGGGGAATGGAACCATTGTCATACATCCTTATCATATCTACATCTGAGCATCAAATTAGTATTATCTAAATCTGATTATCAGTCCCTCCAGCAATTTTTGGGCAAGTTTTGTATAGTAGCTTAGTGGATTCAGCAGATGATTTGATGCTCAAGCTGAGCTGGGTTTTGCTGAACTGACAGAGATAACGCTCATTAGCCGTGGTCTCACGTTGTAACAGTGATTTAATGGGTCAGTGACTGGGGACAACATCAATCCCTCCAATCCCAATGAAAAGGTAAACAGTCACAGGTCTGTCTATGACTCAGCTCATCGCCAGAGACTATGACTGTGCTAATCCCTTAGCTGTTGTTCACACGCTGAATTAATCAGATCTTATGAAGGAATTCTTGATAGAAAGGAAGCACTTCAGGATAGTTCCGTTTCAGCTCTCGAAACAATTGGTTTCATCTCATGAGTGTTTGGAGGTTTGTTTTTGTTATTTTATCTCCTCCCTCTGTGTCTATGCTCCCATGGCAGAGTGCATTTTCATTGATATGCTGACATCAAGGTAGATCTGTCAAGCTTTAGAACAGGGAACACTTTACTTGGCCTACCAGCAGACCCTGAGGACATGGCAACACACCACTGAGGTAGACTGGTAAGAATGTACTTTGTATTATTAGCACACCGCATATTGCATTTCTGAAACCTCTCCATGAATCTGCTCACTGAAATATTGATATCCCAATATTGTGTGCCCTTCTGAAGGATTTTAGTTCAATATGACTGAATCCAAACACTTGAAAATAACCTTTGGAAAAAAATGTAAAACAAGCTATGAAAAACTGTTTTGACATCTGTAATTAAGAATTCATTGTCACAATGCAATTACATTTGTCACAATTGGTAGTTCTCGCTTACACTGTAGTGGGTGATATGCAGTTATTCAGTCATAGGTCTGATTTGGCGAAAATATCTCTGGGTTATCTCTTAAATAAGTAAGTTCAGGAATTGATCTAATTTATCCAGTGAAAAGTAGAGCAGGATCCTCATTATCCCACAAAAGTTATACAGTACATCTTTTCAGCTGCAGTCATAGCCGGACTACAAAAGTTTTCAGTCATTTGAGAATAGAATAGAATAATAGTCCTTTGAAAGGAAGTTTACTGTCTGACAATTCACCAAGTATAACCATCATATGAGACAAACACTGGCAAATTGACACTGTACAATTACCTATTTTATATTGACCACATCTGATATGGGCTCAGGCTTGGGTTTGGGCCAAATATTGGGCTAGAGAGCAGTGGGGGCTGGTGGAAGGGGCTATAATAGGATGGGCTCATTGTAATGGCTGGAATGGGATCATTGAAACAGTATCAAACACATGGAAATCACATGCTTGACTCCATTCCATCGATTCCGTTCCAGCCATTACAATGAGCCCATCCTCCTATAGCTCCTCCCACCAGCCTCCATTGCTAGGGAGTATGCATGCTGTGTTTTCATCATTTTACTCTGTTTGATGGAATGTTCGCTCCATGTACAGTACAAAAATGTGTTGGTGGACCTTTCATACGAGGGTGGAGGCTGCTATTTATATCTTGTGTGCATCTGACATGAGTGTAAAGCTTGATTTTCCTCTGAAGGTCCTTTGGCCACTCAAAGTGGGATGAATCACTCATTCATTCTGCTCTGAATGGAAGTATTGGAAAAATCAGTAGTTCTAAGTCTGTATCTCTATGATATAGAAGGGATAGCATCACATAACACTAGAATGTTTCATTGATAAATTACATTTTTTTGCTCTTCTGTATTATTCTGAGTCTGAAGAGAATTGATTCAGAGCGAAAGCAACAGAAGGCCTTGATAAAGGTGTGTCATTTACCAGGAAGAGTTGATTGGCTCTAACCACTGCCTGTCATAGTCAATAACACTGATGTGGAAATACTAAAGGGACTGAATTGTCAGTGCTACTAATACCAACATATGCATCAGGTGTTTGTTTGACAGGCACATGTATAGACATGCTTTGGTCCAATCTGTTGATCATAGTCCCAAAATTCATTTTCATCTGGATCTGGGTATTGAATATAGCTAGATTCAGTACAGATTCAGTACAGCTAGACATATTATTCATATATTGAATACTCCTTTGATTCCATTTATAGCCAAAAAGGTAATTCCAAGCCGGTGAGGATTTGACATAGTACGGAGACTGTCAGTCACTGTGGTCATTGTGATGTTGTGCATTGGCAGCCGAGGCTCTCCTTGACGAGTGGCTGTGATGTATCTGACAGCTGCCCCAGCCATGGGGACTGATGTCTTCATCTGCTCCCAACCGGGCTGCAGATATATAGTACTACAGTCTACACTGCGATCTCCAATAACATTACTGCCTGCCCATTGCCTTTTCCACTACCCAGAGAATAAATGTAGCCGACAAAATGGTCTGTGGCCAAGTGCGACTTACATAGTTGAGTCAGTAAGAAAGTTTAATGCTGGTATGCAAAAATCAAGTATTTAGATTTTAATATTAGTGCTGCTTCTGCTACTTTCCTACTGCTTTTTCCACATAAATGTTTATTCAGACCAATCTATTGACTTAATATCAGGCTGACAGACACTCCCTTTATGCAGCATGTGGTTATTGAACATGTCTCATAGCTTTTCTTCTTTGCGGTGTTGACTTTGAAAACCTGTCACAAATATAAAGTATGTCTGTATCAGGAGCAATATATGGGGCATCAGCGCTCCAGTCTAGATACTGTATATTGTTCCTCTATAAATACACACAGTGATTACAGTACTATACTGTAAATATCTTGTTGTCATACAACAGGTTGGGTTGAGATATAGTGCAATGATTGACAGTGTTGACAGCTGTGTAACCAAATGGAAGATTATGCAAGGGCCGTGGATGCAACTGTGGTTGCTCTTAAGTCCCAGTCAGTCTGACCAGAATAAATGATCTAAATGCCCACTCTACGTGGCAGATAGACACAGAGAAACAGAGCAGGGAAATCACTGTCTAATTTTCTGTGTATAAACACCACCATCTGTCTGCGCCAAAGAATCTGCTATGTGCATAGTGTAAATCCATGGAAAGACAAGATAAAGGAGGTAACAGATAGAATGTTGTCATCAAATGACCTGCTTTAAGGAATAGGCTACTGTCAATGGGGCACATAGCAATTTTGTCATTAGATGGCCAAGAGGATTTCTAGTGGCATCGAAACCTTTTCATGCGAATGTTTCCCCCAATTATCCATCATGATAGTCTTTGTTGGTTGTTGTTTGTTATTGCTGTTTTGGTTTGGTGTTTAATGTCTCTCCCATCATGTGTGACACCACCCACTGTGTTCACTTCCCGTGCCCCCTGGACATGCTGAGTGGTGTTCCTTTGATGAATATATTATAAATAGGAATAATGAATCTGGATGCGTGAATCAAATCAACCATGTGAATTTTGTGTTATATTCCTTTTCAGTTCTTCCTCTTCACAGAAAATGGAACAATTGATGCGACTGAGGAGTAAGTTGGCAGCATAAGTTTGACCTTGTAATGCCATCTAGTGTTCATGCATATTGGCCTACCGATATATACAGTAGGATCCACAATGTGTGACGTGATCATATGGCTCTCTCTCAACACCTTTATGGTGACAGTCAGTTGTAAGAACTGAAATAAAACTCAGACAATAATGTATAGATTTATGCACAGAAAAATGCCTAATCTGGTATCCAGCCTTCCAGTTAACAGGTAAACTCCATGTAGCTGGAGTTATGTCCATGTCCACCTGCTCTTTTGTCATCGTTTCTCTTTGTCTACTTGTCACATTCTGTGGAGTGGTCATCATGTTTTATGTTTGTGCCACACCTGATTATGATTGATGAATCAGTGACTGTTGATCTGTGCCATCTCTGGTTTGCCGGGCATGGGCACACTCTCCATGAGTGCTCTTGTTGGGACTGTAGGCGGCAAAGCTTTTATTTCGTTAACCACCCGCTCCTCATCAGGGAAGTGCCTGGAGGAAGGAAGGCATTATTCAGTGTGTCTTTGTATTGTGCCATGGAATGACTGTTTAAGAGAACAATGAATATGAGTGGGTGGCCTGTGACCACGTTACTTTCTGTGTTTATGTGCCACCCTCCTCCCCCAAAGTCATTAGGTATTGGATGTGAAAATGAATGAATTGAGATAGCTAATTGAGACAACAGCTCTCCTAAAAGTTATGTAAAGGTGGAAGTAATATAGTTAATTAATTTGTAGCTACTTGAGTTGTCACACAAATGCTTTTCTAAATCGGGCTTACTTAACCCATTACTTTCAGTCTCAATAGCAATTCATGGGAGTTACATGAACAACTGTCCTTGGTTCAACATGATATTAAACAACCTATCTGCTGGAGATTAGGTGAATGTGTTATTTAGAAATAAGTGCACCATGACTGAGACTGCATGTGTGTAGAATGGAGTTTTCTGACCTGTCTGTGACAGGCTGAAAATAAGGAGAACGTGGTCTGTGCCCTGCGACCCCTCTGAATATGAGCAGCAAAATCCTAGCTTCATACAATTGATCTGTGGTGCTGTTGCTCATACAATAGGGTCACTAAGAATAAAATCCTGCCAACAGAAGTCACATTACACAGATATCACAGGTCTCAGCTGTACTCTGCTCACCAACGTGAAGATCACAGTGGAAATGCCAGATGTCAAAGGTTCATATCATCATTCTCACAGTACTTTAACTAGTTTGTTGAATTTAGTAAAAAGGTGGTGGTTGACTAGGGTGGACTGAATTTATGTCATAACACAGGGTCATTTTTAAGCTATGAAAATATACTTGATGGAAAGATAAGTCAGATGAAGTGCGGTCTTCCATACACAAATCTCAGGGGGAGCAGGAACTCTACAAGAATATGAAACGTCTTATCATGATTCTGCTTGCAGCCAGTCAGCTTCTAGACCAGTATCTACCTGCCTTGAGGGCAGGCCTAATTGCACAGATTATGTCACAGAGAGTGTGGCCTTTGGTGACACCGGGATGCCTTGTTTCCCCCTAGTGAGAGCAATTAGTCTGTGAGGGCAAGGACAAGACAGGGGTATTAATTACACACTGTTCCGCTGCTGACTGACTTCAAATGTTGCTCACTCTGCTGTCGCTCCACTCCCACCAATGTTCCTTCTGTTATCGAGGTGTCTAACACGGGGCCCCTGGGATGTGGCTACAGCTCGAGAGATAACTCAGACCCAAAGATATTCCCCGGTTGTAGATGCAAACAGCCTGCTGGAGATTCAGTGAACGTGTTATTTTGAAATAAGTGCATTTGAAGGATTGAAAGAATGTCCTCCAGTTTATGGGAGGCTTAATTTTACTCAACATTAGAGTAGATATTTTCAGGGGAGATCTTTCATATAAGAGGTTGATGACACCTGTTTTATAACAGGTGACACCTGTTTTGTTATTGGTGGATATTCTGAATGTATGGTTTGGCACTGCCATTCTTACACATTTCTTCATATCATTCCCTACGTGTGTAGGATCTTAATTTGATCACTCTTTTGTTGCTGAGAATTTTCCACAGCAGGAAATGCAAACTTGTGGTGTATTCAAAGTTTGTAATTCCCACTTTAAAATGTCAGACTTGATTTGCTCTAATTAAAAATGTATCAACCTCTACAAAAAAATGCAATTAATTGAAATCCACATAATAATTCACATTTCCTGTTGCTGTGGCAAACTGGCTAAAATGAAGATCCTACATCTGTACGTATATTGAATAGTACAATGATGACCCAAGAGGGACCTCTGTGAACAAAGCAAAATAAATCCAAAAGTTCAAGGTGTTTGGTCTTTAGTTTAGACACAGGTGCCAAAGGGTATTAACTTACTGCCATCTTGTGGAGCATGTGAAGATCACCATTTTTGTTTTGTTTTGTAGCATTGTAGCAAACGGTGGGGGTAGGGAAGCAAACCTGGGTCACTGGCATGAAAGGCAAACATTTTACGCATCGTGCAAATAGGTAACCAACTAGGTGGGAATTGTAACGTGGCTCGTATTGTTACAATATATTTATAGGATGAAATGCATGATGTAAGTGGAAGTATTTTGTGTTTTTTTGAAAATTACTTGACGTTTTATGAATTCCTATTCAGGTTACTACATTATCAGCTGTTATTAGTTCAAACTCAGAGCAATGTTTGCTTGGGGTTGTCTATATTGGTGATGAGATGACAGTAATGCATGACATCTGTATGTATGTTATCAGGCAGGCCTGATAAAAACTCTCTGCTACACTCCTGTCAGTGCCCCCCTTAACCAGCATGTCAATGTTGTACATGTAGCCTCCCACTGCCTCCTTATCACTGGATGCAGACAAACATACTACACTGAACAAAAATATAAACACATGTAAAGTGTTGGTGTTATAGGCCGTCATTGTAGATAAGAATGTGTTCTTAACTGACTTGCCTAGTTAAATAAAAATAACAAATGTTTCATGAGCTGAAATAAAAGATCCCATACATTTTACATAAGCACAAAAAGCTTATTTCTCTCAAATTTTGGACACACATTTGTTTACATCCTTGTTAGTGACCATTTCTCCTTTGCCAAGATAATCCATCCACCTGACAGGTGTGGCATATCAAGAAGCTGATTAAACAACATGATCATTACACAGGTGCACCTTGCGCTGGGGACTATAAAAGGTCACTAAAATGTGCAGTTTTGTCATACAACACAATGTCCCAGATGTCTCAAGTTTTGAGGGAGCGTGCAATTGGCATGCTGACTACAGGAATGTCCACCTGAGCGGTTGACAGATAATTTAATATTAATTTCTCTACCATAAGCGGCCTCCAACTTCATTTTAGAGAATTGGCAGTACGTCCAAACGGCCTCACAACCGCAGACCACGTGTAACCACGCCAGCCCAGGACCTCCACATCTGGCTTCCTCACCTGCGGGGTCGTCTGAGACCAGCCATCCGGACAGCTGATGAAACTGTGGGTTTGCACAGAATTTCTGCACAAACTGTCAGAAACCGTCTCAGGGAAGTTCATCTGCGTGCTATTGTGTGTGTGTTTTCACGTTATTTGTAACTTATTTTGTACATAATGTTTCTCCCACCGTCTCTTATGACCCAAAAGAGCTTCTGGATATCAGGACGCGAAGGATTTACTTCAGACACAGGACAAGGCCCAAATCCCCGTCATTCGCATGAAGAATAGACAGAGTGGGTAATCCGAGTGGGTAATCTGCCTCTACCATCAGTCCTATTAACCAATGTGCAATCACTGGATGTGCTCCGATCAAAACTATCCCACCAATGGGACATTAAAAAATGTAATATCTTATGTTTCACCAAGTCGTGGCTGAACGACAACATGGATAACATACAGCTGGCTGGGTTTTCCATTCATCGGCAAGACAGAACAGCTGCCTCTGGTAAAACAAGGGGTGGCGGTCTGTGACTATTTGTAAATAACAGCTAGTGCACGAAATCCAATATTAAGAGGAAGTCTCAAGATTTTGCTTGCCTGAGGTAGAGTATCTCCATGATAAGCTGTGGACCACACTATTTACCAAGAGAGTTTTTATCTATATTTTTCGTAGCTGTCTATTTACCACCACACTGGCACTAAGACCGAACTCAACGAGCTGTATAAAGCCATAAGCAAACAAGAAAAGTCTCATCCAGAGGCGGCGCTCGTAGTGGCTGGGGACTTTAATGCAGGGAAACTTAAATCCGTTTTACCTCATTTCTACCAGCATGTTACATGTGCAACCAGAGGGAAAAAATCTCTAGACCACCTTTACTCCACACACAGAGACGCATACAAAGCTTTCCCTCGACCTCCATTTGGCAAATCTGACCATAACTCTATCCTCCTGACTCCTGCTTACAAGCTAAAACTAAAGCAGGAAGTACAAGTGACTTGCTCAATACGGAAGTGGTCAGATGACGCAGATGCTAAGCTACAGGATTGTTTTGCTAGCACAGACTGGAATATGTTCCAGGATTCTTCCGATGGCATTGAGGAGTACACCACATCAGTCACTGGCTTCATCAATAAGTGCATTGATTACATCGTTCCCACAGTGACCGTACATACATACCTCAACCAGAAGCCATGGATTACGGGCAACATCCTTACTGAGCTAAAGGGTAGAGCTGCCGCTTTCAAGGAGCGAGACTCTAACCTGGATGCTTATAAGAAATCCTGCTATGCCCTCCGATGAACCATCAAACAGGCAAAGCGTCAATACAGGACTAAGATTGAATCATACTACACCGGCTCCGACGCTCATCAGATGTGGCAGGGCTTGCAAACTATTACAGACTACAAAGGGAAGCACAGCCGTGAGCTGCCCAGTGACACGAGCCTAGCAGACGAGCTAAATTACTTCTATGCTCGCTTCGAGGCAAGTAACACTGAAGCATGCATGAGAGCACCAGCTGTTCCGGACGACTGTGTGATCACGCTCTCTGTAGACGATGTGAGTAAGACATTTAAACAGGTCAACATTTACAAGGCCGCAGGGGCCAGACGGATCACTAGGACGTGTACTCCAAGCATGCGCTGACCAACTGGCAAGTGTCTTCACTGACATTTTCAACCTGTCCCTGACTGAGTCTGTAATACCAACATGTTTCAAGCAGACCACCATAGTCCCTTTGCCCAAGAACACCAGGGTAACCTGCCTAAATGACTACTGACCCATAGCACTCACATCTGTAGCCATGAAGTACTTTGAAAGGCTGGTCATGGCTCACATCAAAACCATTATCCCAGAAACCCAAGACCCACTCCAAATTGCATACCACCCCAACAGATCCACAGATGACGCAATCTCTATAGCACTCCACACTGCCCTTTCCCACCTAGACAAAAGGAACACCTATGTGAGAATGCTGTTCATTGACTACAGCTCAGCGTTCAACACCATAGTGCCCTCAAAGCTCATCACTAAGCTAAGTACCCTTGGACTAAACACCTCCCTCTGCAACTGAATCCTGGACTGCCTGACGGGCCGCCTCCAGGTCATAAGGGTAGGTAACAACACATCTGCCACGCTGATCCTCAACACGAGGGCCCCTCAGGGTGTGTGCTCAGTCCCCTCTTGTACTCCCTGTTCACTCATGACTGCATGGCCAAACACGACTCTAACACCATCATTATGTTTGCAGATGACACAACAGTGGTAGGCTTGATCACCGACAACGATGAGACAGCCTATAGGGAGGAGTTCAGAGACCTGGCAGTGTGGTGCCAGGATAACAACCTCTCCCTCAACGTAGTAAAGACAAAAGAGATGATTGTAGACTACAGGAAGAGGAGGGCCAAGCACGCCCCCATTCTCATCGACAGGGCTGTAGTGGAGCAGGTTGAGAGCTTCAAATTCCTTGGTGTCCACATCACCAACAAACTAACAAGGTCCAAGCACACCAAGACAGTTATGAAGAGGGCACGACAAAACCTATTCCCCGTCAGGAGACTGAAAAGATTTGGCATGGGTCCTCAAAAAGTTTTACAGCTGCACCATCAAGAGCATCATGTCAGGTTGCATCACTGCCTGGTATGGCAACTGCTCGGCCTCCGACCGCAAGGCACTACAGAGGGTAGGGCGTACGGCCCAGTACATCACTGGGGCCAAGCTTCCTGCCATCCAGGACCTCTATATCAGGCGGTGTCAGAGGAAGGCCCTAAAAATTGTCAAAGACTCCAGCCACCCTAGTCATAGACTGTTCTCTCTGCTACCGCACGGCAAGCGGTACCGGAGCGCCAAGTCCAGGTCCAAGAGGCTTCTAAACATCTTCTACCCCCAAGCCATAAGACTCCTGAACATGTAATTAAGGGCTACCCAGACTATTTGCATTGCCCCCCCCCCCCCCCCRTCRKGCRGCTACTKCTCTCTGTTATGATCTATGCATAGTCACTTTAATAACTCTACCTACATGTACATATTCCCTCAATTACCTCGACACTGGTACCCCCTGTATATAGCACCGCTATTATTATTTTACTGCTGCTATTTAATTATTTGTTATTCTTATCTCATACTTTTGGGGGGGAATTTCCATACAATACTGCAATGTTGGTTAAGGGCTTGTAAGTAAGCGTTTCACTGTAAGGTCTACCTACACCTGTTGTATTCGGCGCATGTGACAAATACAATTTGATTTGATTTGACGTGCTAATTGACGAGGTCTCGTGATCATCCAAAGGTCACCTGTGATTGGTTACAATTCTACAATGTTGCCTTTCATTGGTTACTTGTCTAAAATGTAATATACGTTCATTGGAAGGTGACACCGGAATGAAATCATTGGTCCTTTCCTTTCCATATGCCGGTTGAAAAGGGGAAACCGTGGCTTGCTGTGTATTTTCCAACGAAACACAGGCATTTGGATACACGAGCCTACAGCAAACGAATTAACGTTGGATAATAAAAGTGTATAGCTAAGGGACTTAGCGTGTTAAACTAGACAGAATGGGAGAGGGAATTAACGATAACATGATCAACACAAATGGTGCTGATAACATGGACGTGACTCACACAGAAGAGACAGCAGACAGCGATGTGAAATACTACACCTTGGAAGAAGTAAAAACTCATAATATGAAGACGGACGCATGGCTTATCATCCACGATAAAGTGTATAACATCACCAGTTTCTTGGAAGAGGTAAACTCAAAATACCACTGTTACTCAAATCAAATTTATTTATATAGCCCTTCGTACATCAGTTGATATCTCAAAGTGCTGTACAGAAACCCAGCCTAAAACCCCAAACAGCAAGCAATGCAGTTGTAGAAGCACGGTGGCTAGGAAAAACTCCATAGAAAGGCCAATACCTAGGATGAAACCTAGAGAGGAACCAGGCTGAGGGGTGGCCAGTCCTCTTCTGGCTGTGCCGGGTGGAGATTATAACAGAACATGGCCAAGATGTTCATAAATGACCAGCATGGTCAAATAATAATAATCAGTAGTTGTCGAGGGTGCAACAAGTCAGCACCTCAGGAGTAAATGTTAGTTGGCTTTTCATAGCCGATCATTAAGAGTATCTCTACCGCGCCTACTAGCTAACGTTAACTACTAGGTAAGTTAGCTAAAATCTCGGTCTCTTCTGTCCGTTGCCTGGTTTCAAATTAATTTCGTATCCAAAGCCAACCTAAACGTCTAGCTAGATAACCAACTAATTAGCAAAGTAACAATGCGCCTGTGTGGGTCTAACTAGCTACCATAGCTTAACGTTAGTTATACAACGCTCAGTCAACACAGGCTGAGGAAGGCAGCTTGCTAGCGATAGTATTTGCTATTTTGGCTAGTGTGTTTTGCCTGTTTAACTATCTAGTTAATGTGGCTAACTTTCAACTGAGTATGCTATCTTTGTCTACCTACATATTCCCAATAATATTAGCAGATGGTGTAATGTTGCGCCTGGAGATGGATACGTTCCATAATGCAACGTTAGGTAGTTAACGCTTAACTAGTTTGCTAGGTTTGAGGTAATTTACTGGTTAACTTAATTCGCCAAAATAATTGTGTAATATTTTGTCACGACCACTCCTAATTGTTCGCTAGGTAGTTCATCCTTGCCTGGTCCTCTTACTGTAGCTATAACTACCACAGTGGGACTTCAGTCCACTTGGCAAAGGTTGCAAAACTAGCTAGGGCGGTTACAAGAGTTCAGTTGCGCAACTCACCATGTGACGTTAAAGGTATAATGGGAGAAGTCCAAATACAATGCAAATGGCACAGCATTATGGTGTACCAGTCTGTTTAGTTATCATTCCACTCCATGTCGTGCTGAACAATTTGACAGTGGCAGAGTATAAGGAGTGGGATGTTAGCAAAACAGCTTCTGGATTTTGGGTTGGCATGACATCTTTCATGTTTTACATTGTCACAGCTGTATTTGAATTAAAGCCACACTAAGATTTGTTTAGCTTCAAAGAGTAAGCCTGCCAACAAAAGTAAATGGGAGCTTTAAACATGATGACGCAATCTATCCCAATATGTCAATACGTAATCATTTGAGGATATCAGAGAATTAAGATTTCAGAGCTTTATTTAACACATATCATATTGACATTTAGGTCGACATAAGCCAGCCATCCATGTCATGTAGGACATCATGCTACGATTGTGTAGTCTGTGATTACATTCCAACTGTCGATAGTGACAGATCATGATGAAACTAAGTCTACTTGTTTCTGTGTTTCCAGCATCCAGGAGGAGAGGATGTTTTGATGGTGCAGGCAGGTGCAGATGCCACAGTGAACTTTGAGGATGTTGGTCACTCTACAGATGCCAGGGAGATGCTCATCAAGTACTACATTGGGGAGCTCAAGATGGTACAGAGGTTGCTGTTGACTGTTAAACTCTCAGTCATTGCAAATTCATTTGTTCACAAGTGTCTTTGAAACAGTTTTCAATTAATGATGGAACAAAAAAATCAGGGCATTATTTGGATTGTAAATTATTATTTCACATTGTCTTTTAGGATGACCGGAAGAAGGAAGGCACAAAGGTAAAGTATTCAAGTAAATGTTCTGTAAAAATGTTTTATAATAATGTAACACCTATTTTGCTAATGCTAACTCTTGAATTTTGTTTTAACAACAACAAAAATTCTCCCACAGGAAGAATTCATTACAACTTCAGGAGATGGCTCCAGGTCAGTCATAAGCGATAAGAATTTGATTATTCCATTTGCATTGACTAACTATTCTGTCTCCTAATCATTCTTCACTGAGCTGTTTTTGTTCCCTGGCTGAATGTTTAAGTGCTTTTTCCATCTTTCTCTAGCTCGTGGACAACATGGTTGATACCTGCCATAGTTGCAGTTGTTGTGGGTATCATGTATCGATACTACATGCAGGAGCGCAAGTCTTCCTGAGCCCTGAGCCCTGACGCTGTCGTCTCTTCTCATTCTTTGTCTGGAGGCCTTGACATGTGTGACCAAACCCCCCCCTTCCATTGAACAACTTTTCAGAGGTGCGCCCCCACGTCCCACTCAACTCAGTGCCCTCACCTTGAGGGAAAGGACAAAACAATCCCCTTGCCCCTCTGCTTTCTTTTCTACACCTCATCCAACAGGCTTTGGGGTGAAATGCATCTGGAAACTTTCTGCCCTCAGTCTCTATAAATTGGTTTCTAATCTATTCATATTGTTTACTCACGCTGCCTTTTGTAATACTTGTGTGGTGTCTTAAGTTACTTATTCATATGCAAGTGATCTAAACTAATGTATATCTGCAAACTGTCGCTATCTGCTTTGTGGGACTTTTACAGTGAGCTCAAGGTATTAGGACAGTGATTATATATTTTTTGGCTCTGTACTCCAGCACTTTAGATTTTTAAATGATACAATGACTATGTGGGTAAGGTGCATACTGTCAGGGTATTTGCATCCATATCAGGTGAACCGTTCAGACATTACAGCACCTTTTTTTTTTTCAAAGTCCCCCCCATTTTAGGGGACCAAAGATAATGGGACAAATTGATTTGATTTGTGTATTAAGTAGTTGGTCCCATATTCATAGCACGCAATGACTACATCAAGGTTGTGATGGGGGGGTGTTCACTGTCCCAATACTTTTGGAGCTTTCTGTATTTCTCTCAATTTGTTCAGACATGTTTTGTGGCTAACCCCACATCTGTTTGACTGTAGGATTAGGAAGTAGAAATATATTTGTGTAGTAGAGCATAGCAACACAGGTTATGGGGTCATATCTATAAGAAATAATGTTATTCAGATTTCACTAAGAAAACAGCATGTCTTTTAGTTGAGTTGCAGAGTCTTGATTCTCCTCAGACTGCTGCCCAGTATTTAATTTCTGGTGACTGAATAACATAGGAAAAGCTAGCAACAAAGCATTCTAATGTATGTTTGCTTTAGAGTACATTGTCATTTCAAACTTAAATCATTGATTTGAACCAATGACTTGATTGCACAATATGCCTCATTAAGTACTTCATTTATGTTCAGCTATTCATTGCGTTGCATGCATCGCCTGATTTCAGGTAGGCCTCATTCTCTCAATCTACATTTTGCATTACAAAGGCTGCAAGCCATGTACAGTATTTTCTCTTGATGTATTGATTATTTAAAGTGAAATGTACTTATCCCCAACTCCCCTTTTCTAGTTTTACACTAAGCATTTATTTGGTGATATTATGCTATAAAAAACATTAAGTATGTGAATTGGTGTGTTTTATATGTATTATAACCTGGATTCATTTGGATTAATTCTATTGCATCACACACTGTAGGATATATGTTTGTCTCTTCCTATGCACATCCTTTAGCAATTAAAAAATGCTGCCATATGTGAGTTGAATTCTAATGATTGGACTAAAATTGTTGTACTCTTGAAGGCATAAAACACTTTCACATTCGTATTGTGTTAGCTGTTCATTTATTATAGTGTTCGTCACTGTGCCATTAAGTGTAAATTTGGTTCTGTGGGAATTGTGGATAATTGGCAGTACTAGAAAGCACGTGGATATTCGATTGCACTACCAATTTTAATTGGTACGTCAATATATTTCAGTTATTGTATGTTTCATATAAATGTTGCTTTTCACTACTTGTGAAGCACCTGAAAACAATCTGCCCAAGACTTTATAATACTGATTTGTACATATTCCATTTGGACACTTTCAAATTCATTATACTTCAAAGACCAGTCCCATTTGAAATGATCATTCCCGTCGAGTCTGACATTGCCCTTGTCATGCAAAGTAGAAGGCTGAATCGTGCTATCATTTTAATAATGAGTGACATGTTTCTATTTTATAAGCTTCATGCTTTTATGATATACTTTTCATTGTTCTTGTACTTTTGTGAGGTGTACTCATAAATACTGTAAGGAAATATTTTTTACTGACGGATAAGTTCATTCAGATATCCACTATGTAACCTCAACTACTGTCATTGACTGCCATTTCCTATAAAAAATCTTACATTTAATCTCAAATTATTTTGAAAGCTATATTTTTTTTATTCCATTTAATAGCTATGGTTGGGGAATGTTAACAAGTTCTGCAGTTGAATCATCACTTTCAGTATACAGCATTTATGTAGTTCCTGCCTATATAATCTTGTCCTGCACAGAAGTAGATTGTCGGGAATCTGGGTAGGACATTAGACAGCTGGAAGAAGTGCAATGGTGTGAAAGTGTTAGAATGGCACTGTTAAGATCAGAGATTTGTCTCCTGAGTATATACCTTTGTTCGAGGTGTACATACCTACATCTCCAGATTACAAACCAAGTAGTCTTACTTATAGGCCTTCATGCTGTCTTGAGAACCTTGATCTCAAAATGGAGTCAGCAGATGTGAGCTCTGAAGTTGAGCCAGCACAGGAGGTTGGTGGCACCTTAATTGGGGAGAACAGGCTCGTGGTAATGGCTTGAGCAGAATAAGTGTAATGGTATCAAATACATCAAACACATGAGTTCCATGTGTTTGATGCCATTCTATTTGTGCCGTTCTGGACATTATGAGCTGTTCTGCCCTCAGCAGCCTCCTGTGCAGTCCAGGATATAGTGGGCCTACATGTGGCAACAGGTGTGGTAGAGTCTTCCAACGTTTGCTCTGAGAATCCTACCAAAGATGATTTTGGAACAGTAGGAGTGAGATTTTTGGTAAGAGTGGATTCCTGTTTTTTGGCTGACCCATATGTTGTGTCAAACTGGGTTAAGGACAAACTGGGAATGGTTAGATCTGTGAAAGTTGTTTACATTTTTGGTGTATCTGCCTCCCAGAGGAATCAGGTGCTTCGAGTCGTGGTTTGGGCTCAACCTGTGGTGTGCTTTGCTCTCCGGAGCAAGGCGCAACTAAAAGGGGTGATCAATGGGGTAGAATTGAGTGTAGAGGTCGATCAAATTGAAGGGAATATGTTTGTAACGTCCACCGTTTGGTGAGACGTAGACCCAGTGGCAATGGCTAGTCTGAGAATACCCTGTCTGTCTTGTCGAGCATGGACACAGAGCTTCTACCTGATCAGGTTAGGTTATATTTGCATTCTGTGAGGGTTCCGAACCCACTTCGGTGCTTTAGGTGCCAAGGATTCAGACATGTTGCAGCAGTGTGTAGAAGAGAGGTCCCAAGATGTGAGAAATGTGCAGGAGGGCATAGTCAGAGGGAGTGTACAGCTGGGATAGAGAAAGCACTGTGTGTCAACTGTGGGGGTGCCCATTCAGCCGGAGATCCAAAGTGTCCTGTGAGAGACATGTTGAGAATGCCAGAGTTCGAGTGGGGCAGAACGTTTCATATGCTGAGGCAGTGAAGAGAGTAGAGGATAGCCCAAGGGTGAGTGAGTTGACTGGGAGTTCCCCAGTGAGTAAGCCTGAAGAGAGAGAGCCATAGAAGAGCTTTTTAGTATGGTTGGATTTCTTGCGTTTATAGCCATGGTGATCAACTGCACTGCACTGATGGAGCGGAAATGAGAGATTTTAGTGCCGAAGAGCTACAGGAAGTTTTGAGAGAAGCGGTTCCATCCTCCCAGGCCCACGGCCTGGTGTAGGATAATTTAGGACCAAAGTAGTTGGATGGGGTGGTGGATTTTTGGGCATAGTGTATAAGTGCAGGGTTAGATGGTGGTGCAATTTAAGTTTTTCCCCATTCTGCTTTTCCTTTTTTGTGACAAAAATGTGCAAATTGCACTCCAACCTGCAAATTGCAGCAATGTGAAACTAGTCTGCCTGAAAACCACAGGAAGAAGAAAGTAGATTGTCCATTGTTCTGATACAGAGTTTTAATAAAGTTTTTTTTAGGAATATCCCGTGGAATTGTGGGATAGCAATGGCGACTTCTGTCTTTGTAAACAAAAAACGCATAATTTACAAAAGATAATAGCTATTTCGTAATGGTTTGAATCATCTCAAGTGGGTGGCACAGTTTCGTACTTACATGAATGGTATTTTCCCAGTAACTCGGGTTGTTAATGTAATTGAAGTTCGTTTTTTGAGTTACAATACATACATGTGGCAGGTTTAGCTAACGTTAGCTTGCTTAAAACATACTAGCTAGCGTGTCAGGATCTTGATAGACTCACCACCTATTGTTAAGGTAAGCAAGCCGGTGTTTATGAATGGGATTTGACAACTGTAATATCAGGTGTATAGTCGTAGCTATTAGTTAATTTCCTTTTTGTAACGTAATAGCTAGCTCGCTAATTAATTCATTGGCTGAGCGATATCCAGTTAGCTAGCTGGGTACTATAACTACTTAAAAAATATATATATTTGAAGTCACGTCTGCCATTCAGTTATAATAGTTTCTGCTGGTCGTTCATTGGCGTTAGATGTAGTAGTAACAGATATACTATAAGTAGCTACAGTAGTGATTAAATAGCTGCGTAGCTAGCTAGCTACTGTAGCAATATAAAATACATCCCGTGAATTATTCGGGCGCAATTTTATACTTTGGCTCGATTAGTTTAATGTAATTTCCATATGTAACGTTACAGAATTAGTAGTTGGCTAATTTCCCCAAAAATGTGGTATCCAATCCAGACAGTTGTTTGAGACCATGGAGGATGATGCGTCGCTGCACCGACTGGAGGGCAGTGACCCCACTGCGCAGGACGGTGGGCTGATCGTGAAGAAGAAGAGTGCAGCAGTAGAGCCTCATGTCTTTCGTGCACCCACTCCACGCACCTCTCTCCTGGGCCTGGATCTGCTGGCAGCTCAAAAGAGAAAGGAGCGTGAGGGCAAGGAGCAGGCTGAGGCTGACAGTGATGACAGGAATAACAAGAAATCCAAGGTGTCCTCCTACAAGGACTGGGAGGAAGGGAAAAGTGATTCTGGGTCTGATGAAGAAGACAAAGATGAGGAGGACCAAGGTGGTAAAAAAGAGAGGTATGTTGTTTTGAAGTGATTTGGTTTGAGTTACTGTAGCCTCTTTTCATAGTGGCATAGAATACATACTCTCTCCCTATCAAGAGATCATATCTAAACTGATGTCATGCATGCAGTGTTGTCTTACTGACACTTTATTCTATGTTTCATAAAGCAGCAGGAAATACCGTGTGACTGGCTCTGAGACACCCTCTAACCCTGGAGGGGTCAGTGAAGAGTTCCGTCGCAAACACCAGCAGAGGGAGAAAGACCGGCGTGAGCTTGGAATGTACGCCTCCTCCAAAGAGGACAAGAACAGAGAGAGGGAGAAGGACAGAGAGAGGATCAGAGATACGGACAGAGATCGAAGGGGTGAAAGAGGTGAGCAAAAAATGTATACATCTGCATGCACAATGTTAATATTCAGGCAATAGCAATATTTTCTATCTGTTGTGTATTTGTAACTGAAGTAATGACTAACTGTTTTGATGGCAGATGAGCGGGAGCGCAGTAACAGCCGCGGTGGCGGCAGCAGCCGGTCGGAGCGTGGAGACCGCAGTGAGAGGAGTGAGCGCTCACAGAGAGAAGGCTGGTCCTCCGAACGCATCAGCCGGGGTAGCAAGAGAGAGGAGCCTCCAACGCCCCAGACACGCCCCAAAGGTCAGTAACCCTGCCTCACCCCCGGATAGGCAGTTCTTTAAGGTCCTTAGGTCATGCTTACAATACACTAAGCACTCTTTCTCCCTCCATTCCTCATACCCTTTGACTCAGATGGCACTCCCTCGCGCACCAGCTGGGATGAGGATGACAGCGGCTATGCCAGCTCACGCCGTTCCCACTGGGAATCTCCCTCTCCTGCCCCTTCACACAAGGATTCTGACAAGTCTGAACGGTCGGAGCGCAGCCCCCGCTCTGGACGGGAGAGCGAGAGGAAGGACAAGTAAGCAACTGCAGCTCAACACTCGTATGTTAATTTAACTGGGTTTTATAGTACTATTAAAAGACACATTTTCAGTGGCTATTAGAAATGTGTTATTTTCAGCTTTTAAATGAACTTTTCTTGTTTCTGTTCCCAGGTCAGTCAGAGGCCGGTATCCTGATGACACGCCCCTTCCCACCCCATCATACAAGTACAACGAATGGGCCAATGACAGGAAGCACTTGGGCTCCACTCCTCGTCTGTCCCGTGGGAAAGGTAAGCCCCTCTTCCTTCCCCTCTCCCTCTTCCCCCAGTCACGTTTGAGCTCTTATTAATGCTCTGATAAGGCTTGCTGATGTTTYTGGATTGTGTCTCTGTGCCCCAGGTAAGAATGAAGGAGAGGATGGCATCGCCTTTGATAATGATGATGAGAAGCAGCAGTGGGAGGAGGACCAGAAGGTGAGTGGWCATSRGGAGTCTTYGCAGTAACACAAATMYATAGCTTTCRCAACYTTKATAAATGCACATTTCTWTGTATTGACTATTGCCCTGTGGTGTTGCAGCAAGCGGACAGAGACTGGTACATGATGGACGAAGGCTATGACGAGTTCCACAACCCACTGACCTCCACCTCTGAYGATTATGTGAAGAAGAGAGAGCAGATCCTGCAGAAGCAGACACAGAAACGCATCTCTGCCCAGAGACGACAGATCAATGAGGTATGGCACTGTGTTGCTACTCTATGACCACCTCCAGCCCTGGGTGCATGTAGCCCGTTTAGTTATCGTTTTGATCGTTATTACCATCCGTGGATTAGAATTTTGTGTGTGTGTGGTCTGTGTTTAACGATGTGTGTGGTGTTCCTCCTGCCAGGATAATGAGCGCTGGGAGACTAACCGTATGCTGACCAGTGGAGTGGTCCAGAGGCTGGAGGTGGATGATGACTTTGAGGAAGACAACGCTGCCAAGGTTCACCTGCTGGTTCACAACCTGGTCCCTCCATTCCTGGACGGGAGGATAGTCTTCACCAAGCAGGTAATGCATTATTACAGCACGTTATGGGCCAATGAAATTACCAGCACTCCCCTACCTATTTATTTGGACAGAGAAGCTAAAACTTTTCATTTGGCTCTGTACTCCAGCATTTTGGTTTGAGATCAAATGTTTTGTGAGGAGACACTAGGGCTCTGACGATACCAGTGTCGCAATATTTCTTTCCATTGCAAAAATGAAAACACAAAGCAGACCACTCTCTCAGGTCCTTTAAAAACCTGCTTCATGTAAAATATTGTGTTCTATAGCTTGGAAAATAAATAAATGTGACTCTGGGTGACAACATAATGATGTTTGTTTCTAACATTAGGGCAGTTTTTCTAAAGAAGTTAAATTTGCTTTGTGTTTTGTTTCCTTTACCAATAACGGGAGGGTAGCATTGTTTGGGGGGGTATGATATTTATGCCTCTAACTTTCTCACTCATCATTATTCACGATTCATTCATGATTATCTGTAATCATGCTAGCATCCACATTAAAGTAGAAGTGTTCAGAAACATATTCTATTCTCATTTACAATGAAAGTGACTCCAAACATTGGGCATGATGTTAATAATAATAATAATGTACAACATAATCCGAAACGCAACCAAAACAAACTGCACATGCATCCAACACGTTTGTAGGGTTAAAGCTGAATGTAGTCATTGCTTGCTAGGAATATGGGACCAAATACTAAACCTTCACAGAATTGAATACACTATAAGTGAATTTGTCCAAATACAGTGCCTTTAGAAAGTATTCACACCCCTTGACTTTTTCCACATTTTTTTGTGTTGCAGCTTGAATTAAAAATGTATTCAATTGACATTTTGGGTCACTGCTACACACAATACAAAAGTGGAATTATGTTTTTAGAAATGTTTACAAATTAATTAAAAATGAAAATCTGAAATGTCTTGAGTCAATAAGTATTTAACTCTTGTTATGGCAAGCATAAATAGGTTCAGGAGTAAACATGTGCTTAATAAGTTGCATGGACTCACTGTGTGCAATAGTAGTGTTCTACAGGATATTTTTATGAATACCTCTGTACCCCACACATACAATTATCTGGGTAAGGTACCTCAGTCGCAGTGAATTTCAAACAAAGATTCAACAACAAAGACCAGGGAGGTTTCCAATGCCTCGTAAAGTAGGGCACCTATTGGTAGATTGGTAAGAAAAAACAAAAGCAGACATTGAATATCCCTTTGAGCATGGTGAAGTTATTAATTACACTTTGGATGGCATGTCAATACACCCAGTCACTACAAAGATACAGGTGTCCTTTCTAACTCAGTTGCCGGAGAGGAAGGAAACCACTCAGGGATTTCACTATGAGGCCAATGGTAACTTTAAAACAGTTACAGAGTTTAATGGCTGTGATAGGAGAAAATTGAGGATGGATCATTAACATGGTCAATTAGGGTAGTATTGTGGAGTAACTACAGAGTGAAAAGCAGGAAGCCGGTACACAATAAAAAATTATTCCAAAACATGCATCCTGTTTGCAATAAAGGCACTAAAGTAAAATAGCAAATGTGGCAAAGAAATGTTTGGGGCAAATTCAACACAACACGGAGTACCAATCATCATATTTTCAAGCATGGTGGTGGCTACATCATGTTATGGGTCATTGGCGAGGAATAGGGAGTCTTTTTTAGCTAAGCGCAGGCAAAACCTGGTTGTCTGCTTTCCACCAGTCACTGGGAGACAAATTTGCCTTTCAGCAGGACTATAACCTACAACACAAGGCCAAATATACAGTGCATTCGGAAAGTATTCAGACCCCTTGACTTTTACCTAATTTTGTTATGTTACAGCCTTATTCTAAAATTGATTCAATTGTTTTTTCCCCCCTCATCATTCTACACACAATACCCCATAATGACAAAGCAAAAACTGGTTTTTAGAAATGTTTGCAAATTTATTCACTTATTTTATTCATACATATTCCTGCCCATTTACTCAGTACTTTGTGGTGTACCTTTGGCAGCGATTACAGCCTCAAGTCTTCTTGGGTATGATGCTACAAGCTTTGCACACCTGTATTTGGGGAGTTTCTCCCATTCTTCTCTGCAGATCCTCTCAAGCTCTGTAAGGTTGGATGAGGAGCGTCGCTGCACAGCTTTTTCAGGTCTCTCAAGAGATGTTTGATTGGGTTCAACTCCGGGCTTTGGCTGGGCCACTAAAGGACATTCGGAAACGTGTCCCGAAGCCACTCCTGTGTTGTCTTGGCTGTGTGCTTAGGGTCATTGCCTTGTTGGAAGGTGAACCTTCACCCCAGTCTCAGGTCCTGAGTACTCTGGAGCAGGTTTTCATCAAGGATCTCTCTGTACTTTGCTCCGTTCATCTTTCCCTTGATCCTGACTAGTCTCCCAGTCCCTGCCGCTGAAAAACATCTCCACAGCATGATGATGCTGCCACCACTATGCTTCACCGTAGGGAGGGTGCCAGGTTTCCTGACGAGACGCCTGAAGAGTTCAATCTTGGTTTCATCAGACCAAAGAATCTTGTTTCTCATGGTCTGAGAGTCCTTTACATGCCTTTTGGCAAACTCCAGGGGGGCCGTCATGTGCCTTAAACTGAGGAGTGGCTTCCTTCTGGCAATTCTACAATAAAGGCCTGATTGGTGGAGTGATTCAGAGACTTTTGTCCTTCTGGAAGGTTATCCCATCTCCACAGAGGAACTCTGGAGCTCTGTCAGTGTGACCATCGGTTCTTGGTCACCTCCCTGATCAACGCCCTTCTCTCCCGATTGCTCAGTTTGGCCAGGTAGCCAGCTCTAGAAAGAGTGGTGGTTCCAAACTTCTTCCATTTAAGAATGATGGAGGTCACAGTGTTCTGGGGACCTTCATTGCTGCAGACATTTTTTGGTACCCTTCTTTAAATCTTTTTGCTCTGTCAACTGTGGGACCTTATATAGACAGGTGTGTGTGCTTTTCCAAATCATGTCCAATCAATTAAATTTTTACAACAGGTGGACTCCAAGGTGTAGAAACATCTCAAGGATGATCAATGGAAATAGGATGCACCTGAGCTAAATTACGAGGTTCTTAGGAAAGCGTCTGAAATACTTATGTAAATAAGGTGACATTCTGTTCTGTCGCCTCATATAAAACATTTGTTCTCAAATCCAAAATGTTGGAGTATAGAGACAAATAGTATTTTTTTCTTCACTGTCCAAATATGTAGGGGAGTGTATATACTTTTAAGGTCTGAGCCATTGGCGGAGAGCTGTTGCAGGCTTGTTGAGGGATTGTGAGAGTCTGCTGATAAGTATTTGGAACTGGCTGAGTAATAACTAGTYGACTTACTATCAGAGTTGCTGTGTACTGAATGCGTACTGTTGCTGATTCTCTGTGCTGTAGCCGGAGCCTGTCATCCCTGTGAAAGACGCCACCTCTGACATGGCCATCATCTCCCGCAAGGGCAGCCAGCTGGTCCGCAAGCACCGCGAGCAGAAGGAACGCAAGAAGGTAGGCAATGTTTAAAACAGCAAACAGTACTTGATGGTATGGTTACTGGCTGAATATCTGACTGTTATTTTGATTGTTTCTCCAGGCTCAACAGAAACACTGGGAGCTGGCAGGCACTAAGCTGGGTGACATTATGGGCATCAAGAAGACCGAGGACGGGGATAGCTCTGGGGGCAAGCCAGTGGGCGAGGATGGCAAGGTGGACTACAGGTAACAAGCCCTTTACTAAAGGCTTATTTTGTGTCCATTTTGAATGTTTATTAAACATCTGTTGTGACAAGAACATGTGACAAGAACAACCTCATTAATTCCCTCCCTCCCTCTTCTCCTTCTTCCCTCCAGAACGAATCAGAAGTTTGCAGACCACATGAAAGATAAGAGTGAGGCCAGCAGTGAGTTTGCTAAGAAGAAGACCCTGCTGGAGCAGAGGCAGTATCTGCCCATCTTCGCTGTGAGYCAGCAGCTGCTCAACATCATCAGGTAGRTACTCTACTAGACCCGGCCTGGCTGTCCTGGGACCACTTATCACCCCCYGCCTTACCCCAGATGCAGGCTTTCATTCAGGYTGTAYGATAAGACATGTATGGCAATGAAGGGGGGAGTTGGGGGCTGTGAAGTCAGAATGTTCATATGTGATTTACCTTTGGTTAGAGAATGACCACATRAAAGGTGACTTAGGTAATGRTAGACAGCYTTTGTAAATCATTGACAAATACACTTCRYYYTCTGTTTTCGTKAGCCGTTATTRATGTTTCCACAGTTTCGTAAGGTRGAAAGTCSCATCAGGATTCTAATGTTATTGGTTGTGATGTGATTCTGTCCAGGGACAACAGCATTGTSATCGTGGTGGGGGAGACGGGCAGTGGGAAGACCACCCAGCTGACCCAGTACCTTCACGAGGACGGCTACACCAGTTACGGCATGGTGGGCTGCACCCAGCCCCGCAGAGTGGCAGCCATGAGCGTGGCCAAGAGAGTCAGCGAGGAGCTGGGCAGCAACCTGGGAGAGGAGGTGAGCATTCAGCTGGCTTATGGAGGAGCCACTAGACAAACATGAACTAGATCTTAGAAACAGTGATCTATGGATCAGTCAAAGCAGTGGATAACTAGTCTTATCAGTTAACCCAGTGTAACAGACCTGGCAAGAGTATAACTAGTCTTATCAGTTAACCCAGTGTAACAGACCTGGCAAGAGTTTATGAACTGCAATGAACTTGTTTATAGAGGAACAGAAGTACTCCAGAACCGAATAAGTGTTTTTTTTCACCAGATATCAATGTTCACTGTTTTTATAGAGGTCATCTGTCAATTGATGTAGAGTCATGGTGCGGTCTTGGTTTTATCCTTATGGAGTTGACGCTTGTATTCATATATTGTGCAACACTGCCTTCTAGTGGTGATTCAGAGATGGTACACCGCTTCCATTCTACAACTTGTAATGGAACTGTCCTCGCCAGCTCGTTTCTTTGGTTGACCCATAGCACTGTCGTTTGAATGCCGGAATTCATACGTTAAATGTAAATATATGTAGTTCACTACTAAACCATTTGTTTTTTTTTGCTTTGCAGGTGGGTTATGCGATCCGTTTTGAGGACTGTACYTCGGAGAAGACTGTGATAAAGTACATGACAGACGGCATCCTGCTGAGAGAGTCTCTCAGGGAGTCAGATCTGGACCACTACAGTGCTGTCATCATGGACGAGGCCCACGAACGCTCCCTCAACACAGATGTGCTGTTCGGCCTGCTACGAGAGGTCAGAAAGATACCTTTTTAAAAAAGTATTTTGTATGTTTATTGGCTAGAGCGATACAGAGGTGAAAGGTTGGAGAGAGGGTGCTGAAAGAGCAGTGGGCTGGATTCAAACTCATACCGGCAGTGATATGTGTTCCAGGGACAGTGGCTTAGACTGCTAGACCGGAGAGACACTTTTACAGCTCACTGGATGTTATTCAGTTGTGATTATTTTGCATATTTTTTTATTCTGAGGCTTTGTCTTGTTGTAAGCAGTATTAGAACTCTCTCTCTCTGTCTTTTTCTTCCAGGTTGTATCGAGGCGTTCTGACCTCAAGCTGATAGTCACCTCAGCCACCATGGACTCTGACAAATTTGCTGCYTTTTTCGGCAACGTTCCCATATTCCACATTCCAGGAAGAACATTCCCTGTAGACATCTTATTCAGCAAGGTATTGTGTCCAACTCTTCATTCAACATCCATTCATTATTATATATATATATATTTTCTTACAGGGAGTCAACACAACCATTTAATTTGTATAATGACTTATACCCTGACTAGACCGGCCACATTTCGTGCGCGAGGGTTGCAAAATAAATGTACACATGCATGTTTTTCGGTCATTTAGTCCACACTACTTGGCTCTATTTCAGATGCTCGATGCAATGCAAGTCCCGCCTCTTCCATCTCCTTATTGGTTTTCACGAAGATACAAACCCATGTGGGTGCTTTAAAGACTAAGAGATTAATCAAAGATAACTAAGAACTAACTTGGTTTCACTTTTGTCTGTGGGTTAATCGTCATAGTAGAGAAACACACACACACATTTGTCAAATTTACAAAGAACCAGCTTAAAAGAGGACAATTTGCATGTCGGGTAAAATAACATCCCTGGAGAAACTGCGAGCAACAGCTATCTAGCTAAATGTCCATGAACGTTTCATGTGTTTTGACCTTTCCTGAAATGAATAGAATTGATTCACAGTTGGTTTTAGTATTTTAACCTGCGTGTAATGATCGCTCCTGGTGGGGATGGAGAAAATGATCACGTGCACAATGGACGCAGCCGCCTGGCCGGTTTAGTCATGGAGTAAGACTACTGTTATTTGTACCAAGGTAGTGTGTGGTTGCTGTGTATTCTAACAGTGTTGTGTATTATCTGAGTGCAGACTCCCCAGGAAGACTATGTGGAGGCAGCAGTGAAGCAGGCCTTACAGATCCACCTTAGTGGTATGGGGGGAGACATCCTCATCTTCATGCCTGGCCAGGAGGACATCGAGGTGACGTCAGACCAGATTGTGGAGCGTCTGGAGGATCTGGAGAGCGCCCCTCCTCTGACTGTACTGCCCATCTACTCCCAGCTGCCCTCTGACCTCCAGGCCAAGATCTTCCAGAAGGTAACCAATAACACCCAGTTACTGTTACACTAACATGTACAGTTTGAAATCTTTACATACTGCAGTATCCTTTGTACACAAGCATACTTGCTATTAGGTAGTCGGAATGCATATACCCAACACAAAAAGGAACTCGTCCTCCTTACTGGTAAAGTGACGTGTAGGTAATGTCTTTGTTATGTTTTCTAACTGCCAGGCTCCAGATGGTGTGAGGAAGTGCATCGTTGCCACCAACATCGCCGAGACCTCCCTGACTGTGGATGGTATCATGTTTGTTGTGGATGCTGGATACTGCAAACTCAAGGTACCCTGTCACCCTCACTATCTTCCCCAGACTATCAAATGATAAGACAAGCCATGTTAAGATAGTATTTCTCTGTGTTTGATGCTGATGTGTTCTCTTTGACAGGTGTTCAACCCTCGCATTGGCATGGATGCCCTGCAGGTGTACCCCATCAGCCAGGCTAACGCCAACCAGCGTGCGGGCAGAGCAGGACGTACAGGGCCGGGCCAGTGTTACAGGTAAGTCACTGTCTACACACACACACACGCGCAGTCTCACACTCCAAATGTGCAGTCCTCCCACCTTCCTCAGTTTCCAGAGGGCTGCCTTTGTCCTCCAGTTGTGGTAGAGAAGTATGGCGCCATAATGAAGGTGTAATGAAAGGCAGTTATTTGAAGGTGTCACCTTGGTGTGATGTTAGAGTGTTCCAGTCAGGGCTAGCAGGAAGTAGTATTCACTGACACTGGTCTATGTCAAGAGTGTCCTGTCTTCTAGAAAGATAAGTACTCCTACATCTGACTCAAGCAGTCTGGAACTAAACCTTAGATCAGTCATATCTTCCCCCTTTCATGTCTATCTGGGCCTAGATACAGGAATAAACAGGCTGAATTACACAATTCTCCTCACTCTGCCTGCTATCTCATTCCAACCGCTCCTATCCACCAAAAAGGTAGAAAGCCAGATACAAACATTAGCATCGTTTTGTATGGTGAGCCGTGCTGAAACTGGTGTCTATCTGAAGCGCGATTGTGTGTGTTGTTGTTGTGTGTAATGCCGCCGCCGGTGTTTCATCCTCTGGCTGATGCACATCAGAGCTCCCCTCAGACGGGCTGTCCAGGCCTCTGATCTGCAAGGCAGCCGGGCTGCTTTCAAAGCCATCAGAGGCTGGGAGGGAGAGAGAGAGAGAGAGAGAGGGAGAATCCTAATCTCCACAGGATTTCATGCAGTTTAACTCTGTTTACAGCAGGGAAAATGTGACACAAAAGCCTGTTCTCTCTGAGATTTCACATGACCTTTCTCCTATCTGTCATACTTCCCCAAGTTGAGGGAGATGGTGGCACACACCAGACACGTGATTGTTTTGCCTTGTAAATGAGCTGGGAATTTTATAAAAGCGCCCTCTACCAAGATTACCCCCCTCCCCTCACACACACTCTCAGATCTGTGAAGAATCAATTTTGGAGTGGAGCTTTAGAGTATGTGGGGCCTAGGCGTTTGGAGGGGCGGGAGGTGAGGTGTGTGCGCCGTGCTGGGTGACTCGACTTGTGTGGCGAATCTGCTACTCAAAGCACCTCTTAGCTGTGACTCTGCACCCAACACACACACATCTCCAGCCCCGAGGACATTCACACAACCCGGCATAACACACACACACATCTCCAGCCCCGAGGACATTCACAAACCGGCGTAAACACACACACACACACATCTCCAGCCCGAGGACATTCACACAACCCGGCATAACACACACAACACATCTCCAGCCCGAGGACATTCACACAACCCGGCATAACACACACACAACACATCTCCAGCCCCGAGGACATTCACACAACCCGGCATAAACACACACACACACATCTCCAGCCCGAGGACATTCACCAACCCGGCGTAAACAAACACATCATTCCCTCATAATGCACACACTTCAGAGGGATTAGCCACTAACTGAAATGGTTGAGAGATGCTTTGTTAGCCAGACATATCAGTCTGAAGCAGCAATGGGAGCTGCTCTAAATAGCTTGGATAGTAAATACCTCATAAGTAGCTTGGTTAAATGTTTATAATGTGCAGTAGGCTGTCTCTTTGCCCTTCTCTAAATGTCAGTTGGGGAGAGTTCAGCTTTCATGGAAACGGAGGCTTCTCAGTCACGGTGCCACTGTTACAGGTGTGAGCACTGTGTGAAGTCATGTCAGTGCCAAGCAGAGCGGGTTTAACCAGGTGGTGAAGACAGCGTCTCCAGACTGTCACTCTATGGGCATTTGTGCGTTTAGAAAAATGGTGTGTCTGCTAGATGATTCAATAACCTCCCCACTGTCGTTGTCTCTGTCACGCCATCTCTCCTTCTCTCCTCCTCTGTCCATCCAGGCTGTACACCCAGAGCGCCTACAGAATGAGATGTTGACCACCACCATCCCAGAGATCCAGCGGACCAACCTGGCCAACGTGGTGCTGCTGCTCAAATCCCTGGGGGTCCAGGACTTGCTGCTCTTCCACTTCATGGACCCCCGCCTGAGGACAACATGCTCAACTCCATGTACCAGCTGTGGATCCTGGGGCCTGGACAACACAGGTGGGTCTCTGCCCTGGCCTGGCCTGGACCACATCACTCAAGATTAGGCACCAAATGTACAAACTGATCAAATAGAATAATCTATCTTAGAAAACAATGTTAAAATAGGGTGGGATAAGTATGTGTTCCCACCAACAATACAGCCAACAGATTAACAATAACTACTTCATGTGCGAGGAGAGACTTGGATGATGGATCTAGTCAATAGGTTGCTGTAATGGTATGTACATGCACTGGTATGTACATGCACTGCACACCGTAAAGTACAGAGCTAGGTAGCACTGGGGTGTAGGTAGTGGAGTAATTGCATAGTGCTTTATCCTCTGTTACATTTAACTGGCTGAGTCTCATCTCTGTCTCATCTGAGCCAGATCCCTGGGATTAGGGGATTTGGTGTCTGTGGAGGACTTTTGACGTTTGCCTGTGTGGTTGTTAACGGCAGATTATCTCTGATTAAGGTTTACCTGGCCAATACAGCCTGTTCTGCCTCTGCACTTTCCCTCGAAGCTCCTTTATAGTCTGTCATGTAATCATTTAAATCAGAGCTGGCAAAGTTTGATGTAAATATTTTTTACAACCATCCTCCACTGTCAACACAGGAAGGTGTCACCTGTATTGTGTTCCCCCTCTCCTCTGTCTGTAGACAGGAAGGCGTAAGTTATTTGTGTCCCCTCAGGTTCCCTGACGCCCACTGGGAGGCTGATGGTGGAGTTCCCTCTGGACCCGGCTCTGTCCAAGATGCTGATCGTATCATGTGACATGGGCTGCAGTGCTGACATCCTCATCATCGTCTCCATGCTGTCTGTACCGGCCATCTTCTACAGGCCTAAGGTAGATGTCATTGAGATCGCAACCGATTAATGTCTTAATGTGTTGCTAATGTTTGTTTCTCTTACTGTTATTAAGAAAAATTCACATTACACACTGGACAGTTGTGTGACCCCTGTATTTCCTCTGTGTCCTGACCTTTCTAGGGTCGTGAGGAGGAGAGTGACCAGGTGAGGGAGAAGTTCTCGGTCCCAGAGAGTGACCACCTGACCTACCTGAACGTCTACCTGCAGTGGAAGAACAACAACTACTCCAGCTCTGGTGCAACGAACACTTCATCCAACCAAGGCATGCGAAAGGTCAGACCACGCCCCTGTCCTTTACCCTCTCTGACCAGTCTCCCTGGCTTAGGATTGAAATGCACTTGATTCCCACTTTGCATCACAATAGTCACACACTGAGCAATGTGTATTTGAATGTCCTCTTGTGTTGGTTCTCCGGTAGCTAACGTGTCTCTGTGTGTGGGTGTTTTAGGTGCGCGAGGTCCGCTCCCAGCTCAAAGACATCATGGTGCAGCAGAGGATGAACCTGGTGTCCTGTGGCTCAGACTGGGACATCATCAGGAAGTGTATCTGTGCTGCCTACTCACCAGGCAGCCAAGCTGAAGGGCATAGGGGAGTATGTGAACGTGAGGACAGGCATGCCCTGCCACCTCCACCCCACCAGCTCTCTGTTTGGCATGGGCTACACCCCAGACTAACATCACCTACCACGAGCTGGTCATGACCACCAAGGTAACAGACCCAGCCTCCACACAGCTACGCCATGATCTGGACTGTTCAGAGATGAAGATGTTCTACACCTTGACTCACCAGAAAGAGCTGTCATATATATCAGCCTTCTAGCTTTGTTACTGTGTTGTAACCTGTGTTGTTTGATGTCCCTCCGGTAGGAGTACATGCAGTGTGTGACTGCGGTGGATGGGGAGTGGCTGGCTGAGCTGGGGCCCATGTTCTACAGCGTCAAACAGGCAGGGAAGAGCAGGATGGTAAGCTTCTCGGGCCCTTACTTCCTCCTCCCTCCGTCTCATGGTTAGTTCCTCCTCCCTCTGTCTCTTTTCTCTCCTCACACCCTCTGTTCCTCTCTCTCTGTGCAGGAGCACCGGCGGCGGGCCAAGGAGGAGATCACTAACATGGAGGAGGAGATGTCTCTGGCGGAGCAGCAACTGAGGAGCAGGAGAGAGGATCAGGACAGGAAGAGTAACGTGGGCAGCGTCAGGTATACACTCATCTACCTTCATCTATTCTTCACAGAGAGGTTTCACTCGGACAATAGTCCCAGTCGCTATTAAATAGACCGCCGCGGCCCCACCCGCCTGTGGGGAAAACAACCTGTGGTTACCTTGGTTACCCAATTGGCTCACAGCAAAATCTTGACCTTTTTTCAAAGCAATTTTCCTGTTGTCTGCTTGTTTTAGTCAATTACAAAGCTACATTTAATAAAAGTACATGTCTAAAGATTACTTTTCAACATTGCCAAGTGTTCCCGCTACTTAGAAAAACGTAATATTGAAAGGCTTCCCTCATGCCCCATTTCATGACGGCGCTAACGTTAGCCATGTGAGTGCTAGCTACCTACCAACCAGTACATTAAGCTAGCCAGGTCAACAACAGACTATACAGCTACAAGTAGTGAGTGGAGTTACAAACAGACTGTACTTAACAAGTTAAATGTCTTCCCTGTGATTAAATGTTTTTTACACACATAGCTACGTGTAGCCTAATTGGACACCGCGTCCCTACATTTCCCACTCTCCCACCCTGAATAGCCTGAATCCACAGGGCTCTTCTCGCAGGCTCTATTTCCCTACGCGGGAGCATTGCGAACTATAGGTTGTGAATTTTGACCTGGCTACATGTACATTGAACAACAACAGCAGCTTTTCTGCATGTTTTGTTATTTCTGTATAACAAAAAAATCAACAACGAAGTTTGCTCTTTTACAATGGGGTTCATTGGGAAACAATGTTAGTTTTCTAGAATCGGCCCCTTCCGAGTCGTAGAAACTGGTTCATTTAGCTGCTTCTCTACCCATCTCTCTAATTTTCACAGCCTCTCCTTCTCTCTTATCCTCTCTGTCTTCTCTACCATCTCTAATTCTCTCTGCCTCTCCTTCTCTCTTATCCTCTCTGTCTTTTCTACCTCTCTCACTTTCCATGATGAGCTTTTCTCACCTCCAGTCCCTCCAGACGAGACAAAAATAAATAATATTGACTCCTGGCTGACCCCCATTACTGCTGCAATTTAAATGGTGCCACAGCAGAGGGGAGAAAGGAGCCAGCGTTAATTTTCAAATTAGAAAGGACATTTTTTATTTTGCACCCGTTCCACAAGGCTCACAAAAGAGAAATGGGTTTGGGAGGAAAGAAATAACACTTTTATTGTTAATGAATCAGCAGATGTATTGCTATATCAGTCTGTGTGTGTGTGTGTCTGTCAGCCATTCTCCAAAATAATAACATTAAAACACGGAGGTTTAAGGAATAGATTAGAGAACGAGTGCCTCAGAATTATGATAATAAACATGGCCGGCTCTCGTGGGCTCTCAGCTGCTTTTGTCCTCCTCTGCCTGTGAACACAAGCGTCCCTTCACCGTGCCGGGGCCCCATGAAACACTTCTACTACACATTTTGATCTGGTTCCTGTCTGTCATTCAGCAACCTCCCACCCTTACTCAGATAAGTGGGCTCAAAGCTTTACGTCAGAACTGAGGGCTGAAGGGAAGGCCTGGGTTATGACCTGATGGCTGTAATTGCTGCTGCTGGTGTGTGTGAGGACTGAGGAGAGAATGCTGGGTAGTGTCAGGGTGTTGTGCTCCCTCCCTGCTAGCCTGTCCCTCCCTGCTAGCCTGTCCCTCCCTGCTAGCCTGTCCCTCCCTGCTAGCCTGTCCCTCCCTGCTAGCCTGTCCCTCTCTGCTAGCCTGTCCTCTCCCTACCAGCCTGTCCTCTCCCTACTAGCCTGTCCTCTCCCTACTAGCCTGTCCTCTCCCTACTAGCCTGTCCCATTATGTTTGACATGGCAAGTTGTTTTTTTTTAAATTCTCTTTTGTTATTTTTATTGCCAATTGTTTATTATTTTGTCTCAATAGGGCTGTGAAAATCTGCACCCCAGGAAGGAAGGAGGAGGCACCCATGACCCCAAAGCGCACCCCAGCTCGTTTTGGGCTCTAGTACTTCTCTGTTAAAAACTTAAACACTTGACCTCACCACTAAATATCACCTATATGTGTACCATACCATCACTGGATGAGCCTTGCTGAGAGGCCTTGGAAAACTGTCCCCTCCTATTGTCTGGAACCAGCCGCAGTTCAGACAGAGGCCAGCAGAGGTAGAACTTGTATAAGGCATGAGGCTCCCATAACAGACCTTTTCTGTCAGCAAATCCACATAGCGTGGCTCCATTTTTACGTGCAGAGAGATGCACGGCTGTTAGAATGCAGTATTTTCTATTTCTGTGATTGTAAAAAATATATAAACACAATGATGAAACATCATTGAAAAGGTATCGTCTTTAAGGAGTATTTGATATACCTTGACAATCTGTCAAAGCCTTTATCATAATCCTTCACTAGTGTCACAGTGTCCAAGCGGGAAATGTTTAGTTGTTCCATCTCCTACTGTACCCTACAAGGGGCTGTTTTGTTGATGGTAGTCTCTCACGATCAATATAAACTGTGTTCAATAGGGCTGGGAATTGCCAGGGACCTCACGATACGATATTAGCATGGTACTTTGGTGCCGATACGATGTGTATTGTGATTATCACGATTCTATATGTATTGCGATTCGATACTGTGATTTTATTGAGTCGATGTTCCAAACATATTGCTCACCATATATCTTCTGCAGAGGGACGAGAGAGATCCATGAGAAACGAGTTTTGATCAGTCATGGAAATAAAAGTGCTGAATACAAAAGAAGACGGAGAACAAGATATGAAGGAAAAATACTGGCATTTTGGTGCAGGTACAGCCAACTAGTGCGATATTGTCAAAACAATATATCCCGATATGTAACTGTATAGACCCCCCCATTACTAGTGTTTAAGTAGTGCTGCATTGTGCTGTCAGTCATAAGTCCAAACTAGTCTGATCCCGTAGTGTGTTCATTGGGCTGTATGTCATTCAGTGTGAGTAGAGCGAGGAGGCAGAAGTAGTACTGTCGTGTGTTCATGAATTCTGCCCGATCTTCTTCAGTTATTTTTCAATTTCATCATGTCCCTCTCGAATCTCCTTCAAGAGATCATTTTCACCTTGTACAACTGGCTGACCTCTGTATCCTTTTGTATGTCGTGTGTAGCAAATGGCCTGTGCCATGGTGAAGTGCCCCTTCACTGACTGAAGCATTATCCAAACTGTGCTTGTGGCATGAGTGTCTCAGACCTTATATCTGGAGCTACCTTAACAACACCCTTCATGCAAACTGTTTGGAGGACAAGCTTTAGCAACTGAGCTTTTCCTAACCCCATTAGCCCTTCAAAGCACTGATGGGTGGCAGGTAGCCTAGTGGTGAGAGCGTTGGACCAGTAACCGAAAGGTTGCTAGATCGAATCCCGGAGCTGACAAGGTAAAAATCTGTCGTTCTGCCCCTGAACGAGGCAGTTAACCCACTGTTCCTAGGCCGTCATTGTAAATAAGAATTTGTTCTTAACTGACTTGCCTAGTTACATAAAAAGTAAAATATTCCCCAGCTTCTCTCCATTTACACATGAATGTCAGAACCTGGATGAAACTCATGACAGCCTCAGCCTCTCATGATCCTTGTGTTAAAAATGACCACCAATTTTATCTTGAGATTCCCCTCCAAGTCAGGTGGGTGAATGATCCCAGAAATGTATTTTGCAGGGGCCATGGTTGGAGTTGATATGTGTGTGTGCACGTTTGGGTTTTTGCCCCAGCACTACACAGCTGATTCAAATAATCAAAGCTTGATGATTAGTTGGTTATTTGAATCAGCTGTGTAGTGCTAGGGCAAAAACCCAAACGTGCACCTGGGGGGCCCCAGGACCCCAGACTGATATGTCCTGCACTTGAGTAGTCAGGTTTAGCAAGGTGGTTCAGCAAGTTCCAAGCGGTGGACTTGATTCTGAAGTCATTTATTCTCTGTGTACTAGATTGACTTTGTATAGTTTTGTACAGACTATATTGTCTTGTTGGTGGTCAGTGACTCTGTTTTGTGATGTGAAATTAGGCTCTGGTAACACCAGCCCATGGTTTGCGAATATAATTTTTAACTTGACTACTTTTGGGAACTGAAAATAAATGGTCTTATTTTTTACTCTGTTGGTTTGTGTCCTTGATTCACTCACCACAGGTAAAACAAAGTAAACACTAGTTCAGTCAGAGCCTAAGGGCTCGATTCAATCCATATTGCAGAAGTTCTGTGGTATAGCGCAATTGAAATGTAAAGGTAATTTCTGATTGAGCCGACATGCAGCGTTTACTGTGAATGCAGTCTCCATGAACGTGGGAGCATTGCTTTTAAGGGCTGGAATCAATCTAGCGCCGAAGATCAGCATTATGGTGTGATTTGAAATTTAAAGGCAATGTATCCGCGGAGACTGCATGTCTGCTCAATCGAAAATGATCGTAACATTTGTACCGGGCTACAACGCTAATCTTCGGTGCTACGGATTGAATCCAGCTCTACATTTCAATCATGCTATACCGCGGAACTTCAGCGATACAGATTGAATCCATCTCCTAAACCTCATATCTGAACTAATGATCAATGCTTAAAGGGCTGGATTCAATCCGTATCACAGAAGATCTGCGTTTATAGCTCAAATAAAATTTTAAAGGCACTGTTCGCAGAGACTGCATTCACGGTAAACACTGCATAGACTATGTTGGCTCAATCGGAAATGACCTTTACATTTGAACACAGATCTTCTGTGATACAGATTTTATCCAGTCCATGTTTATGTAGTTTACATACAGGTAAAAGACCGGACTAATCACCTGCTAATGATTGACAGGTGGATAGGTTTTCATGTATATAACCTGCTAATGTCTGACTAGTAGTGACTACAGTTCCAACAGCTTTTCTGCCAGAGAATGGTGAACCTTGCCCAACAACCAATGTGAATAAATAAGCAGCTAGTCACTGCTCTCTCATTAGTGGCGCCAGACCTGTGCGTAATTCATTTTGCTTTTCCCAGCAGCCCTTAGGTTTTACACACACATGCTCGCACATACACACACAATTCAATTATTGGCTGCAGACAGAGAATATTTAATCAGACGCTGATCGGGCAGAAAGGTGAGGTGACACTTTCTAATTATAATTATGATGGATGACTCTCCTTGGCCAAACAAAGCAGTGTCCTTTTTACTCTTTTCTAAATGTTTCTCCCAGCCAGCTAGCATAGATTTACATGGCCTTTTGTACTTTTTTCTAATTTCTCATGTTTGACCATAGGGTTGAAGCGCAATGGTCATGACTGATTTCACTGTGTAGTAGAGTAGAAATGGCCCGGGTGCTCAACACTAGCTCTGACAGAAGATCAAATTCCGGTGACGTTCTATTGACATAGGAGAGTGAACACAACTTGAGCTTAGATGAGTAAACCTGTCAGATAAAACAAAAGAAATCAATGCATCCCCCACACAAACACAGGCAGGTAGCGTGTCGGTTAACAGTGTTCGGCCAGTAACTGAAAGGTCGTTGGTTAGAATCCCTGAGCCGGCAAGGTGGAAAAATCTGCTGTTCTGCCCTTGAGCAAGGCAGTTAACTCCAGACAACAACTACTCTGGATGTCGATTAAGGCAGCCCAGCCCTCTCTGATTCAGAGGGGTTGGGTTAAATGCATTCAGTCGTGCAATTGACTAGATATACCCTTTCCCTTCACATATGCAGTGGTTAAATTGAGCCAGGCTACCTAGAGCCAGACTCCTGCACCTTGTTAATGGGAGTGCCAGGCAGAGTTGAGCTTCAGCACCTTACGGGTCCAAAAAGAAAAGTAGGATAAAAGTATGATAAACCAAGGTTACGGTTATGCTAAAATTAGGGTTGCAGCCAGCTAGGGTTAGGATTTAACCATGATTAAAGCTGTGGTTGATGCCAAGGTTGAACCTTGATGTGGACTTGAAGATAGATAGGGTTGTGGTTGAGGCTAGGGTAAAAGTTGAACCGTGACGTGGACTTCAAGCTAGGGTTAGGGTTGTGTTGAGCCAGGATTAGGGATTGAGCTAGTGTTGTCCCAAGCCTTATATTTGACCGCTAGCTCAACCCTAACCCTAGCTCCAACCCTGACCCTAACCGTAGCTTAATGTACATATCCTGGTTCAAGCCTAACCCTAGCCTCAACCCTAACCCTAGTTGATGCCCACATACCGGTGTAACCCTAGCCACAACCCTAACCTTAGCTTAAATTCAATCCGTATTGCGGAAGTTCAGTGCTATAGCGCAATTTAAAGGTCAAATGTAAAGGTCATTTCCAGTTGAGCCTACATATGCAGCGCAGACTGCATTCACGGTATACGCTAACGCAGGAACTTTGCCTTTAAATTGTAATTGCCATATAGTGCTGAACTTCCACAATATGGATTGAATTGAGCCCTATCCCTAATCTTGGCATAACTCCCCAACCTCTGAATTCCCAATTAAACCCCAGCACATACTGTCCAATTCAGACATAGGAAATGTATGCCTTTTTACGCATTTTGATTTAAGCACTTCTCAGTATTTGGTATTCAGACTTGCCCTATGCATGTGTGTAACGAGGTTTGCGGGTGTGGCCCCAATCCAAGCACTGAATACATTTTTATTAAATCTCAGAAAACACACCCACTGGGTGGCCTACCAATTTGATCAGGGAGTTGTTCTTCAATTTGTTTTTCTCTTCATTTATCTAAAGCAATCCCTTTAAATACTGTGTACCTTTTAATTTGATCAGCACAACAGTAGAATGCAGCCTATGGAGCACAATATATATATATATATATATATATATATATATATATACACTGCTCAAAAAAATAAAGGGAACACTTAAACAACACAATGTAACTCCAAGTCAATCACACTTCTGTGAAATCAAACTGTCCACTTAGGAAGCAACACTGATTGACAATAAATTTCACATGCTGTGTGCAAATGGAATAGACAAAAGGTGGAAATTATAGGCAATTAGCAAGACACCCCCAAAAAAGGAGTGATTCTGCAGGTGGTGACCACAGACAACTTCTCAGTTCCTATGCTTCCTGGCTGATGTTTTGGTCAATTTTGAATGCTGGCGGTGCTCTCACTCTAGTGGTAGCATGAGACGGAGTCTACAACCCACACAAGTGGCTCAGGTAGTGCAGTTCATCCAGGATGGCATATCAATGCGAGCTGTGGCAAAAAGGTTTGCTGTGTCTGTCAGCGTAGTGTCCAGAGCATGGAGGCGCTACCAGGAGACAGGCCAGTACATCAGGAGACGTGGAGGAGGCCGTAGGAGGGCAACAACCCAGCAGCAGGACCCTACCTCCGCCTTTGTGCAAGGAGGTGCACTGCCAAAGCCCTGCAAAATGACCTCCAGCAGGCCACAAATGTGCATGTGTCTGCTCAAACAGTCAGAAACAGACTCCATGAGGTGGTATGAGGGCCCGACGTCCACAGGTGGCGGTTGTGCTCACAGCCCAGCACCGTGCAGGACGTTTGGTATTTCCAGAGAACACCAAGATTGGCAAATTCGCCACTGGCGCCCTGTGCTCTTCACAGATGAAAGCAGGTTCACACTGAGCACATGAGCACATGTGACAGACGTGACAGAGTCTGGAGACGCCGTGGAGAATGTTCTGCTGCCTGCAACATCCTCCAGCATGACCGGTTTGGCGGTGGGTCAGTCATGGTGTGGGGTGGCATTTCTTTGTGGGGCCGCACAGCCCTCCATATGCTCGCCAGAGGTAGCCTGACTGCCATTAGGTACCGAGATGAGATCCTCAGAGCCCTTGTGAGACCATATGCTGACACATGCACATTTGTGCCTGCTGGAGGTCATTTTGCAGGGCTCTGGCAGTGCACCTCCTTGCACAAGGCAAGGTACCGCGTCCCTGCTGCTGGGTTGTTGCCCTCCTACGGCCTCCTCCACGTCTCCTGATGTACTGGCCTGTCTCCTGGTAGCGCCTCCATGCTCTGGACACTACGCTGACAGACACAGCAAACCTTTTTGCCACAGCTCGCATTGATATGCCATCCTGGATGAACTGCACTACCTGAGCCACTTGTGTGGGTTGTAGACTCCGTCTCATGCTACCACTAGAGTGAGAGCACCGCCAGCATTCAAAAMTGACCAAAACATCAGCCAGGAAGCATAGGAACTGAGAAGTGGTCTGTGGTCACCACCTGCAGAATCACTCCTTTTTTGGGGGTGTCGTGCTAATTGCCTATATTTTCCACCTTTTGTCTATTCCATTTGCACAACAGCATGAGAAATGTATTGTCAATCAGTGTTGCTTCCTAAGTGGACAGTTTGATTTCATAGAAGTGTGATTGACTTGGAGTTACATTGTGTTGTTTAAGTGTTCCCTTAATTTTTTTGAGCAGTGTATAATAAAAAAAAAAAAACTGTGGTTGGATTCATTCTGAAAATGGCCACATTCAGTTCTTCAACCCATGGTAATGTTGTAATATTAATGTGCGTATAATTATAATAGGGAGAATAGTATACCCTGACCTATTGCTGACCAGACTGCACCATGCATCAGTTTCAATGCAGCATTTTTTTTTATCTCAGTATCCAATCATTTCTGGGTAACGATTAAGTACCTTACTGTAATTGATTTAAATTAAAATGGTAAAAAATTAACTAAAATAGCTTCTTAGCAAAGACCAATTTCTCAAGCAAGAACTTTGCTAGGACTGTCTGGGAGTGGTCTGAGTGGGGAGGGGGAAACTGAAAACTAGCTGTTATTGGCAGAGAGGTTTGGAACTTTCTTATTGGTCTATTAACTAAGTGATGTCAACAGGCAAGCCAAATACAGAAATTTCAGGCGACCTTTTCAACTGACACTAAAAGGGCAATATAATTTCTACAAGTTCACAGTATTATTCCAAACAAATTGCCAGTTAAATATGTGTGGTTATCACTGACAGTCAACACTGATAGAGGCTAATATTTGACATGAATAAATAGTAGGATACAGAGAAAGTCAGGGCATATAATTAAAACATTCGAGAGTTCCCAAAGGTTAATATGGGCCGACTGTCATTGCACAATGCTTGCATCATCATCACATGCTCTTGGACTACCCATTTGGCTTGCGTCTCCAAGTTCCTTCAAATGCCATACAATAAAAATTATGCATAAGGTCACAGCATTTTATACTTCACTGTGGAAAGGAAAGGGGCGGGAATTCTTGTCTTGACTGGTTTCGCATTCATCTCCAGCGATCAAAACAAAAAATGATCTAAAACAATTCCTAATTGTATTTAAAATCCCCTTCTCCAAACGGATTACTCATTTACTTGGCGCTTATTAATAGCTCTTATCAATTCATAAATTACAGTGCATGGAGAGTGGTGTTATTTCTTGGAACCGACAGGTTCGCACATCCTTGTTCATGGTTTCCTTGCGCGTCAGAATATGGCATATCTGTAGACACTCAGTGGCGTGTATTCATCGATGCCATGGGAAGCCAGACAAAAAAAGGAAAATATACAGTGGGGAGAACAAGTATTTGATACACTGCCGATTTTGCAGGTTTTCATACTTACAAAGCATGTAGAGGTCTGTAATTTTTAATCATAGGTACACTTCAACTGTGAGAGACGGAATCTAAAACAAAAATCCAGAAAATCACATTGTATGATTTTTAAGTAATTAATTTGCATTTTATTGCATGACAAAAATCAGCTGTCAGTTGTTGTGTGCAGAGTTCGAGCCCAGGTTGGGGCGAGGAGAGAGACGGAAGCTATACTGTTACAGACACACACCAAACAAATACTTGGCTGGCACATGCGTTTCCCCAAGGTCAGAATACGTGTCGAGAGAACGTGCATAAAAAGGGAAACAAGTTCCATTTATGTGTATGTAACTCGGGTCTGAATTCCTCCCATAATGCAGCAACAGTTCTACATGAATGATTCCAGTGCTTTGGATTTTCTCAGCTGTGATGTGTTGAGTGTTGGAGATAAAGAGGAGTTATGTAGATGTGTCTCCCATCTCTCTGAGTCTGAAGCCTTATGTAAATCCTCTGAGGTAATACCCAGTATGAAACGAACAGCCTTAATGATGTGCCAGTGTCGTCATTGTGTTTCTGGTAACATGTCTTGATGTCTTTGTTTTCTAGTTGAAACCTTACATTCTGCTTGGCAACCATTTGGAGGACTAGATGAGATTAATTTTTTTATTTGCCAATTTAATATACATAAACATTTAACACCCAGCAAGACATACTGTATACCCCAAAATGTTATTCAATCACAACAATGGTATGCCTGGCACCTACTACCATACCCTTTTCAAAGGCACTTAAATACAATCCATTTCTCAACTGTCTCAAGGCTTAAAAATCCTTCTTTAACCTGTCTCCTCCCCTTTATCTACACTGATTGAAGTGGATTTAACAAGTGACATCAATAAGGGATCATAGCTTTCACCTGGATTCACCTGGTCCTGGAAAGAGCAGGTGTTCCTAATGTTTTGTACACTCAGTGTAGACAAAAAGGCAAATATACACACATAGAAAATCCCTCCAATAGAGCAGGGTGGTTTACATTATTAACCAAGCCCTGCAAGAGTGTTTTAAACTATGACTGTCAGAAATGTTTTTTATTGCAGCCGGGAGTTTGTTCCACTCTACCAATGCCGTATATAAAAACGTTTCTCCCAGTACAGCTCTTAAAACAAATAAAATGTTATTTGTCACATGCGGCGTGAAATGCATACTTACAAGCCCTTAACCAACAATGCAGTTCAAGAAATAGAGTTAAGAAAATATTTACTAAAAAAACGAAAGTAAAAAATATGGCACAAAGTCTGTGGCACTGCCTCATGTCATAAGAACGTGAGTGCCTTACTGAAGTAAAATAGCTTTTTAGATACAGGGGGACTGTGCCATACAGGATTTTGTGATTCAATCCCAACAATTCCCTTTTATCAACTGTTAGCCACTGGAGTTCTCTGAGTTGAGAAGGGCCAACCTGAGAACGAGGGCTAAGATTCAGTATCACCCTTACCACGTTGCTCCGTTTGCAGTTTGTTCTTAATGATCTTTGGGGAGCTACTGTACCAGTAGTACAATCATAGTGAGGCTGCACTAATGCTGTTGAAAGTATTTTCAAGGTATCCTTATCCAGAAATGTGGCTTTTCTGGCAAGAAAGTTGACATTCTGGTTCACCTTGGCAATAACTTTCTGTCCCATGCCCTCCCTGGTCAAAAACCTGTCAAGTTCACAGCCTAATACAGTTCTTGGCTGTAACCGCTGCCACCAACCATGACTCTGAAGCGTGGTGATCTACCTAGCCTAATCTAGAGCCAAATAAAATTGACTCAGTTTTCCCCAAATTAATAGACAATGTGTTATCCAACAGCCAGTTACCGATACCCTCCAGTTCTGCAAAAGCTGTCTCCTTAGTCTCTACCATACTCTTTGTCTTTGTGTGAGACCAAAATAGCTGAATTGTCTGCATACAAAAAAAGCTGACAGGAGCAAGCTGATTTCATATCATTGATATATAACAGGAAGAGGCCCTAAAACACTCCCTTGTGGTACTCCACAGCTGATTAACCTGGCATTAGACAAAGTGCCATTGAAATCAACCCTCTGATACCTTCCTGAAAGATACGACTTGAGCCACTCTACTGCCATGCTGTTAAAACCCATGGCCCTTAGCTTGTAGAGTAGAATCTGGTGGTCTACTGTATCGAAGGCTTTCTGGAGGTCAAGCAACACCATGCCACAGAATTCTCCAGCATTAATTATCTGAGATTGCCAGGAGGTTTCCAGGGAAAGTCTGTGTAATGATGAAAGGAATTAAAATGGCCTCCAAGGTGACTGGGATGGGAGTTCCAGGATTAGGGGGTAAAGCCACACCTCTCTGACTGGTCCTCAGCCTCAACATCCCTGAATAAAGAAGAGGGCTGTAGTCCTCTCACAGCGCTGCAGTATCTACATCCTCAACGGGAGAATTAAATGAAGAAGAATCATGTTGTGTATTAGTTGTTGACCGCAGAGAGATTTGCTGAAATATACTGTCCCTCATACCTCGTACTCCCTCTCTTCCCCCTCCTCTCCCCTGCTGTGTGGCAGACCGGGACAAGCCCCACTGTCATTACAAACGTAATAAGAGCACAAGTGAGATTGATGAGGAAAACAGTGGCATCAACTGCTCTTTTAATTAACTCCAATCCCATAATGGCGCTGGGACAGAGCGGAGGGCACAGAGTGGAGCGAGGCATTTATTTCCTTTCCACCCGTTTTGTTGCCTCAATAATGAACAGCCACAATAATGAACAGCCTTCTGGGACCCAATTACATCCAAGGCTGCATTAGGAGCCCAGAAGAAACTTAAGTTGAGTTTCCCCTCATCTCCCCCATCCGTCCCCTCTCTCTCTCTCTCTCTCTCTCTCTCTCTCTCTCTCTGTCTCTCTGTGTCTCTGTGTCTCTGTGTCTCTGTGTCTCTGTCTCTGTCTCTGTCTCTGTCTCTGTCTCTGTCTCTCTGTCTCTCTGTCTCTCTGTCTCTGTGTGTGTGTCCCTGCCTGCTGGGGACGGCCTTCACTTGATTGAATTTAGAACACCCCCCGCCCCCCTCACTTGTGGTTTTCAATGGAAAGTGGAGGTAGTGAATGTATGCACAGAGTTTAATGTCCTTCACTTTCCACTGCTAGAGCAGCTGTTGTGTGGAGTGGTGGTGCTTGAGCAAATAAAAGCAATTCCGAGGGCCCCTCTCCCTGAAGCGGTCCTACTCTTTCTGCTGCAGCCCACCCGATGGGAGATCTTGTCCTTGCAGCATGTACGTACAGTATGTATTTAGGCCTTGTGAAAGGACGATGGCTTACATTTAAAACCTGTGAACTCTGACCCAGTGCTTTCAGAATGAATTAACACACAATTGGATGGAATTCAAAACTCCATCAGCCCACATCCATGCTGGAGTAGATTCTCATGGTAAAGTCAATTTTGAAGTTGGATTCTTTGTTACTTCCTGTAATCTTAACATACAGTAGATGAAAAACATACTTTAGGAGGTAGGGTTGATGGGAGAAAGGTCATATTTTAAAACATCAATTTTTACTGTGATCTTATTCATATGGCAGGCAATGCCAAGAATTCAATTTTTTATCTTCCTGACAGAGCAGCTTCAAAGTGGCAGAGGTATAATTATGATCCTTGAGCAATCAGACAAAATTATCAATGCCTTTCTTTGGCTCTCAGAAAAAAATCCTCTTGATCTTGGAGGCAAGGAGAAAGGCATTAAAATGTGCTATTTCTTTAATGTCTGTCATCATGTTTCATAACACTCCACAATCAACACAAATCCATTCCTCAGCACGTGACCGTAATAACACACAATTTTCAACATTTTATTAAATGCCATTATATACCGGGTAGTTTGGGTCCTGGATGCTGATTTGCTGAAACAGCATTCCAGCTGTGTGTATATCAGACAATTTACCACAGGTATAACGCAAAACTACTTGTTAACTGTTATATTTATGTTGTAAACCAGTTTATAATAGCAATAAGGCACCTTGGGGTTTGTGGCATAATTATGCAATTAGGCACGAGGGGGTGTGGTATATGGCCAATATACCACGGCTAAGGGCTGTTCTAACGCACAAAGCATTGTGGAGTGCCTGGCCATATACCACAAACCCCCGAGCTGCCTTATTGGTATTATACACTGGTTACCAACGTAATTAGAGCAGTAAATATAAATGTTTTGTCATTCCCGTGGTATACGGTCTGATATACCACAGCTGTCAGCCAATCAGCATTCAGGGCTCAAACCACCCAGTTTATAATTAAGCAATAAAGCACGAGGGGGTGTGGTATATGGCCAATATACCATGGCTAAGAGATGTTCTTAGGCCATTATAAACTGGGTGGTTCGAGCCATGAATGCTGATTGGCTGACAGTCGTGGTATATCAGACTGCATACCACGGGTATGACAAACCATTTATTTTTACTGCTCTAATTACATTGGTAACCAGTTTATAATAGTAATAAGGTACACCAGGGGCTTGTGGTATATGGCCAATATACCACGGCTAAGGGCTGTATCCAGGCACTCCGCATTACGTTGTGTCTTAGAACATCCATTAGCCGTGGTATATTGGCCATATACCACACCCCCGTGCCTTATTGCTCAATATACCAAAGGCATATCAGGCATACTGATTATACTAGCACCTATTGGATTTCAGTGTGACCAATTTCTCCATAAGGCCTGAACGGGCCAAGGTTTAACCCAGAGCATGGAGTTGTAGCTCACTACTCAGTACCATTATAGTATCGGACTCAAAAGAGCAATACCATTTATAATCGGGTTACAAACACTATACTTATTTGAAAAAAGGATACACTTCCATTTTGTAGATTTTTTTTCATCTTTGTATTTGTGTATAGGTTTCTTAAAATGTATACAATACGTCTCCGGAGGGCATTGGTGTTGTGTGTGTGATGTTGGTTGAATGTCTGTTACACCGGAATTACCCTATAAACGCAGTACTTGGGGAAATCCTAGGCATTAATAACAATTATTGGCATTCTTTAGTTTCTTCAGACACCTTAAGTGTTGGGTATTGACTGCTGTGCTGGAGAGAATGTTGCCTATTGATCCGACCAAGGCAGAAAGAGATGGTGTCTTCTTCCTGTAAGGCTGGGATTAATCCTAGCAGGCTGCCAGTGAACAACAGCCACTGCTCAATCCCATCGACTGACTAGGGCCTCTTTAGGACACATAACTTCCCTGTGAACACACCTTCTCTAAAGTTCGCCCTGCATGCTGGTGTGGATCATTACAATGATGAGCATGGTTTATTACTGTATTTGGGGGAGAGGGTGGCTATCGTTTGGATATCTTTAATCTGCAAACAATAGTATTACATTTCGCTTTTAACTAGATCGATAAAATATAATTGTTTAATAAAAAATGTTCTATATATGTATTTAATGTTATGTTAAAATAAAACCACTGACCTCTATCAATAAATGAAGATCTAATCTCCAGTCTTGCCTGTTTCACATGTTTTATTCTTCACCACTGCACTATGTATAGTATGCTGCCATGTCTCTCTCCCAGTGGACTGTGTGCTTACTAACAGCTCATCTACTATTGCTTAGGGCTCTTATTTTCTTCTAGTCAGAAAAAAATACTTTCTACTGTCAAGCTCCGACATCCCCAGTTATTAAAAGCTGGTGGGCATGGAACTCTCAGAGTTGCTCTCAAAGCTGCAGCAATGCCTGGATTCACACAGCCGACTCATGATGAATAGAGTAGTGCTAGAACAAAGGGACACTTGTTATGGGTTTAGATGCCTTTACCAGACTTGTATTTGGCCACAAAGACTTCTCTGCCTACACAATTCATTAGGATTTACATGAACTCAAGGATGTATTGCTCTAGGTGACTGAAAACATGAAATCCCCCAATACATTTATAGGACTTTTATCTAGACATCAAGTCATCATTTGACAACCACAGAAATAAGCAGGACTATTTCTCATACCACAATAAAAGGCTGGACACCTTTTTTCTGATTCTTTCTGTCTAGGTTTATATAAAAATGTAAATGAAACTCAAAACCCTGAATGGATAGATACAATTATTTGTCAGATGGGTCATTCCACGAAGAGTGCCTTTTGATATTTTAAATAGAAATTGTCCACCAATATCGATTTTAAAAGCCTGTTATATACAATGAAGTGCCCTTTAATATAGACCGCATGGAGAATTCAATAAATCTGATTTTTAATATGAATAAAGGCTTGCTGAAGTACCAACCCTGTGTCACTTCTAGGAAGACTTCAACCCATTTAATCCAAACATTTCTCCATCATTGTAAATCTCTAGCTATTCAGTCATTTCTGAAGATATTTATTTCATTTGATTAGTGATTCATTTACATCTGTCCCTCATTTTAAGGCCAACCCTCTCGTTTGAATATGTTGAAACTATTCCTTTACAAAAGAAACCTTGAACATCAAATAGTTAAATCATAGTGTAAAAGCAGGTGAGCTGGTTCTACTTGTTCGGCCATTTTCTGTTTTGTGATAGAAAACTAACGGGTCGAGCATAACACGAATAACCCTGTTACCCATAGATAGACAGGCTAGAAATGTTTAAGCAATTAGATTTCTTTTTTGTGTGAAGCTTGCATTCAATTGCCACTCCCTGTTGCACACAACAAGCTTCCATTCCCACTGTCACGAGGGGATTTATGGCTGATTTAAGATGAGATCGTCAACCCTGATACGATCAACCCAGAGAATTTATTCGGTACTTAATAGGCACTAACTATAGTATTTTTTAAATTTAACCTCTTGAGATGGCAACGTGTTGAACATGTGCTCTTTAGGACAGAATGTCAACATTTTGTGAAATCACAAGTTACACTTCTAAAAAGGCACCGAATTGGTGGAAGGACCCAGATACTGTACAGGTAAGATTGTAAGCTCTTACCATTACTCTTTCAGCCCAGTTCTACATTATGATTGTCTACTTATTCACAACAGATTTTCTGTACATTCATACATAAAGTTGTAAATTACAATTTAAGTACTGAGCCGATTTCTCAATAAATTGTAAGGCAAAGGTAGTAGTGCCACAAAATCACAATAAGTCATCGAGAACACAGGAAAGGGAACATATTGTGCCACAAAGATAAGATTTAGGGAAAAAAAGGATATACTGAAAATACCAAAGAAATTAAATTATTCAAGTTTAGTATTCTCATTAAATAATCTTAAATATAAAACAATCATGTATTCATATCTATCAAACTACAAATCAAATATATATATTTGTGTGCTGTATTCTCTTGAGTCATAATAACTACCTGTACTTCCCTTCTCATTGGTTCATACTAGCACCCACCAGTGTCCCTCCCTGAGATGTGTAGGGCGTGGCCCGTTCCAGCTGAGAGAGCGGGTCTGCTCCAACGGTGGTGGCCACATGGCAGGGGTCTGCGCTCCAGGGCCCTAAGGGCCACTCTTCTGGCCACCTCCGCAGCAAACGTGGCCCCCCTTCCTGCCAGGCAGGCACAGGCTGCGTCTGGGGCTAGCGCAGATGCAGATTGGCAGCCAGAGTTTTCCTCCTCCACAGGTTGTCTCCCTGACCACTCAAAGCTCCTCTCGCAGTCAGAGCAGATCTGAGACAGAGCAGCGGCAGACAGAAACAGATTATTCAAATAAGATACCGTCAATAGTCAGCCTCAGAGCTCAGTGTTACTATTGGTATGTTGGCATCACCATGGACCTTAACTTTGCATATTTGTCATCATGAATATTATCCAGAGAATTACTGTTAATACATGACTCATGACGTATCATTCACCTCCCACTGCAGAAATACTGCCAATCATTCCCCTACCTAATACTATCCCTTTGTGTCCTCTGTTGGCGAGTTGATATCCATTTCAGTGTATTAACCTACCGGTACACTACTGAACAGGCCTCCTGCTGCTAGCTTGTCTCTGCTCTGGTACTGGCTCTGTTCTCTAAACTGCTGAGTCTCTCTAGAACTCTCCTCTTGGTCTGGGGCAGGGAGGGTCTCCCCACTGTAGGGGAGGAGAGGGCTGATGGTTTTCAATGGGTCAGAGTGGAGTGGATCTGCACTACCCACCTTAACCATGACCTCTATTGACTACAACTAGTTTAGCGCCACCTCGCTGCATATATCCACGTCAAAACAGAGCCTGTCTCATTACCTGATGGACCAAATGTTGATGGCTCTGTTCGTCAACAGCCCTCTAACCGAATGCAAATTCTGTCTACTTATTTTGGTAAACCTTCCACGATGTCGCAATCCCTGTTAAGCTTCTTGTTGACCGGGTCTGCCAGCTTTGTGTACACAACTGGCTCCTTGGATATTCCAGCCGCATTGTTAATGTGTGCCCTTTTGTGCCGTTTCATTCCGCCGGGATAAACAGGCTCACAGATGCAAAATTATTCCAACACAGATAATTAGCAGAAGAAACAATCACAAGTATGAATAATAATCTGCATTGGGAACATTAGAACTTTTAAACATGGGAACAGGGGGGATTCTGGGCAACAAGGGAAATGAGCTTATCAAATAAAGCTTGGCAAATGTGCAGTGAATGAAATAAGTCAATCATTTTAATGTGAGAGAGGAGCCCTGAGGAGAATAAATAAGCAATCGCCACATCATGCAGGGAGAACAAATGAGCATGGCGCACAATTAGGCAGGGTTACATTCTGTTGGAGCTGTGAGCACGGGGTGCGCTAATGAGCTCCCTGTGTGTGTGTGTGTGTGTGTGTGTGTGTGTGTGTGTGTG